>NC_091284.1:847396277-847732560 GCF_032444005.1 Ranitomeya imitator | reverse complement strand
CAAACCAGGGATTCACGCTTCAGGAGGCTAATTTGCATATTCCAGGTGCCTTCTGGGAGAAGCGAAGTCTCCCTAAGCTAGAAGATCGTTGGGTACAGCCGGGACCAGCTGCTTCGAAAGCATCACCAAACCAGGGATTCACGCTTCAGGAGGCTAATTTGCATATTCCAGGTGCCTTCTGGGAGAAGCGAAGTCTCCCTAAGCTAGAAGATCGTTGGGTACAGCCGGGACCAGCTGCTTCGAAAGCATCACCAAACCAGGGATTCACGCTTCAGGAGGCTAATTTGCATATTCCAGGTGCCTTCTGGGAGAAGCGAAGTCTCCCTAAGCTAGAAGATCGTTGGGTACAGCCGGGACCAGCTGCTTCGAAAGCATCACCAAACCAGGGATTCAAGCTTCAGGAGGCTAATTTGCATATTCCAGGTGCCTTCTGGGAGAAGCGAAGTCTCCCTAAGCTAGAAGATCGTTGGGTACAGCCGGGACCAGCTGCTTCGAAAGCATCACCAAACCAGGGATTCAAGCTTCAGGAGGCTAATTTGCATATTCCAGGTGCCTTCTGGGAGAAGCGAAGTCTCCCTAAGCTAGAAGATCGTTGGGTACAGCCGGGACCAGCTGCTTCGAAAGCATCACCAAACCAGGGATTCAAGCTTCAGGAGGCTAATTTGCATATTCCAGGTGCCTTCTGGGAGAAGCGAAGTCTCCCTAAGCTAGAAGATCGTTGGGTACAGCCGGGACCAGCTGCTTCGAAAGCATCACCAAACCAGGGATTCAAGCTTCAGGAGGCTAATTTGCATATTCCAGGTGCCTTCTGGGAGAAGCGAAGTCTCCCTAAGCTAGAAGATCGTTGGGTACAGCCGGGACCAGCTGCTTCGAAAGCATCACCAAACCAGGGATTCAAGCTTCAGGAGGCTAATTTGCATATTCCAGGTGCCTTCTGGGAGAAGCGAAGTCTCCCTAAGCTAGAAGATCGTTGGGTACAGCCGGGACCAGCTGCTTCGAAAGCATCACCAAACCAGGGATTCAAGCTTCAGGAGGCTAATTTGCATATTCCAGGTGCCTTCTGGGAGAAGCGAAGTCTCCCTAAGCTAGAAGATCGTTGGGTACAGCCGGGACCAGCTGCTTCGAAAGCATCACCAAACCAGGGATTCAAGCTTCAGGAGGCTAATTTGCATATTCCAGGTGCCTTCTGGGAGAAGCGAAGTCTCCCTAAGCTAGAAGATCGTTGGGTACAGCCGGGACCAGCTGCTTCGAAAGCATCACCAAACCAGGGATTCAAGCTTCAGGAGGCTAATTTGCATATTCCAGGTGCCTTCTGGGAGAAGCGAAGTCTCCCTAAGCTAGAAGATCGTTGGGTACAGCCGGGACCAGCTGCTTCGAAAGCATCACCAAACCAGGGATTCAAGCTTCAGGAGGCTAATTTGCATATTCCAGGTGCCTTCTGGGAGAAGCGAAGTCTCCCTAAGCTAGAAGATCGTTGGGTACAGCCGGGACCAGCTGCTTCGAAAGCATCACCAAACCAGGGATTCAAGCTTCAGGAGGCTAATTTGCATATTCCAGGTGCCTTCTGGGAGAAGCGAAGTCTCCCTAAGCTAGAAGATCGTTGGGTACAGCCGGGACCAGCTGCTTCGAAAGCATCACCAAACCAGGGATTCAAGCTTCAGGAGGCTAATTTGCATATTCCAGGTGCCTTCTGGGAGAAGCGAAGTCTCCCTAAGCTAGAAGATCGTTGGGTACAGCCGGGACCAGCTGCTTCGAAAGCATCACCAAACCAGGGATTCAAGCTTCAGGAGGCTAATTTGCATATTCCAGGTGCCTTCTGGGAGAAGCGAAGTCTCCCTAAGCTAGAAGATCGTTGGGTACAGCCGGGACCAGCTGCTTCGAAAGCATCACCAAACCAGGGATTCAAGCTTCAGGAGGCTAATTTGCATATTCCAGGTGCCTTCTGGGAGAAGCGAAGTCTCCCTAAGCTAGAAGATCGTTGGGTACAGCCGGGACCAGCTGCTTCGACAGCATCACCAAACCAGGGATTCAAGCTTCAGGAGGCTAATTTGCATATTCCAGGTGCCTTCTGGGAGAAGCGAAGTCTCCCTAAGCTAGAAGATCGTTGGGTACAGCCGGGACCAGCTGCTTCGAAAGCATCACCAAACCAGGGATTCAAGCTTCAGGAGGCTAATTTGCATATTCCAGGTGCCTTCTGGGAGAAGCGAAGTCTCCCTAAGCTAGAAGATCGTTGGGTACAGCCGGGACCAGCTGCTTCGAAAGCATCACCAAACCAGGGATTCAAGCTTCAGGAGGCTAATTTGCATATTCCAGGTGCCTTCTGGGAGAAGCGAAGTCTCCCTAAGCTAGAAGATCGTTGGGTACAGCCGGGACCAGCTGCTTCGAAAGCATCACCAAACCAGGGATTCAAGCTTCAGGAGGCTAATTTGCATATTCCAGGTGCCTTCTGGGAGAAGCGAAGTCTCCCTAAGCTAGAAGATCGTTGGGTACAGCCGGGACCAGCTGCTTCGAAAGCATCACCAAACCAGGGATTCAAGCTTCAGGAGGCTAATTTGCATATTCCAGGTGCCTTCTGGGAGAAGCGAAGTCTCCCTAAGCTAGAAGATCGTTGGGTACAGCCGGGACCAGCTGCTTCGAAAGCATCACCAAACCAGGGATTCAAGCTTCAGGAGGCTAATTTGCATATTCCAGGTGCCTTCTGGGAGAAGCGAAGTCTCCCTAAGCTAGAAGATCGTTGGGTACAGCCGGGACCAGCTGCTTCGAAAGCATCACCAAACCAGGGATTCAAGCTTCAGGAGGCTAATTTGCATATTCCAGGTGCCTTCTGGGAGAAGCGAAGTCTCCCTAAGCTAGAAGATCGTTGGGTACAGCCGGGACCAGCTGCTTCGAAAGCATCACCAAACCAGGGATTCAAGCTTCAGGAGGCTAATTTGCATATTCCAGGTGCCTTCTGGGAGAAGCGAAGTCTCCCTAAGCTAGAAGATCGTTGGGTACAGCCGGGACCAGCTGCTTCGAAAGCATCACCAAACCAGGGATTCAAGCTTCAGGAGGCTAATTTGCATATTCCAGGTGCCTTCTGGGAGAAGCGAAGTCTCCCTAAGCTAGAAGATCGTTGGGTACAGCCGGGACCAGCTGCTTCGAAAGCATCACCAAACCAGGGATTCAAGCTTCAGGAGGCTAATTTGCATATTCCAGGTGCCTTCTGGGAGAAGCGAAGTCTCCCTAAGCTAGAAGATCGTTGGGTACAGCCGGGACCAGCTGCTTCGAAAGCATCACCAAACCAGGGATTCAAGCTTCAGGAGGCTAATTTGCATATTCCAGGTGCCTTCTGGGAGAAGCGAAGTCTCCCTAAGCTAGAATTTTTGCCTGTAGGACATTATTGCAAGAGAGCTTGGCTGAGTAGATTACACAAGAAGGAAAACACACAGCAAGTCAGCAGGATCTAGGAGCAACATGGCAGATGTGACAACCTACATGGTGAGCTGCAGCATGTGCTACATGTTCACAGATCGACCAGAAGAAGAATCCAATTTCACCTGTCAGAAGTGTAGACTAGTGGCCCTTTTAGAAGAAAAGGTGCGGGGTCTGGAAGAAAGAATAGCAACTTTGAAACTCATCAAAGAGAATGAAGACTTTCTAGACAGAACAGAAGCATCTCTACTGGTCACAGAAGGTGCAAAAAGTGTCAGAGAACCTCCAAAAGCAGATGAGTGGAAGCATGTGACCAAAAGAAGCAAGAAGACCATGGAGAAATCACCAACCACAACCACACAACTGAAGAACCGATATCAAATCTTTGTAGAGGATGAAGATGGCACACCTAAGAATGAAGCAATACCAGCAAGCAAAAAAGAAAAGGGCACACAGCAACAAGTGACAGCAAAAAGTACAGCCAAGAAGCAACGAAGAGTGGTGGTGGTGGGAGACTCACTACTGAGAGGTACCGAAGCAGCCATCTGCAGACCGGACATAACTGCAAGAGAAGTATGCTGCCTTCCAGGTGCGATGATCAAGGATGTGACCGATAGGATACCAAAGCTCTTCAGCTCCAAGGACGTCCACCCATTTCTTCTGATACATGTTGGCACCAATGACACGGCAAGGAAGGACCTACCGACAATCTGCAAGGACTTTGAAGAGTTGGGGAAGAAAGTAAAGGAACTGGATGCACAGGTAGTTTTTTCTTCTATCCTTCCAGTAGACGGGCATGGCACCAGGAGATGGAACAGGATCCTTGATGCAAACAACTGGCTAAGACGATGGTGCAGACAACAAGGATTTGGATTCCTGGACCACGGTGTGAATTACTGGTATGATGGACTCCTCGCCAGAGACGGACTACACCTCAACAAACCTGGGAAACACACAGTCGCCAGAAGACTCGCTACACTCATCAGGAGGGCGTTAAACTAGAAGAAGAGGGGACGGGAAGAAAAACATTAGACTCGAACAAAGACGACCCAGGAAAACATACTCAGAAGGGAGGTAAGAACATTTCTAAAACAATCCACAGTGAGGAGATTGGAACAAAACAAAATCCTCTAAACTGCATGCTCGCAAACGCCAGAAGCCTGACAAACAAGATGGAAGAACTAGAAGCAGAAATATCTACAGGTAACTTTGACATAGTGGGAATAACCGAGACATGGTTAGAAGAAAGCTATGACTGGGCAGTTAACTTACAGGGTTACAGTCTGTTTAGAAAGGATCGTAAAAATCGGAGAGGAGGAGGGGTTTGTCTCTATGTAAAGTCTTGTCTAAAGTCCACTTTAAGGGAGGATATTAGCGAAGGGAATGAGGATGTCGAGTCCATATGGGTTGAAATTCATGGAGGGAAAAATGGTAACAAAATTCTCATTGGGGTCTGTTACAAACCCCCAAATATAACAGAAAGCATGGAAAGTCTACTTCTAAAGCAGATAGATGAAGCTGCAACCCATAATGAGGTCCTGGTTATGGGGGACTTTAACTACCCGGATATTAACTGGGAAACAGAAACCTGTGAAACCCATAAAGGCAACAGGTTTCTGCTAATAACCAAGAAAAATTATCTTTCACAATTGGTGCAGAATCCAACCAGAGGAGCAGCACTTTTAGACCTAATACTATCTAATAGACCTGACAGAATAACAAATCTGCAGGTGGTTGGGCATTTAGGAAATAGCGACCACAATATTGTGCAGTTTCACCTGTCTTTCACTAGGGGGACTTGTCAGGGAGTCACAAAAACATTGAACTTTAGGAAGGCAAAGTTTGAACAGCTTAGAGATGCCCTTAATCTGGTAGACTGGGACAATATCCTCAGAAATGAGAATACAGATAATAAATGGGAAATGTTTAAGAACATCCTAAATAGGCAGTGTAAGCGGTTTATACCTTGTGGGAATAAAAGGACTAGAAATAGGAAAAACCCAATGTGGCTAAACAAAGAAGTAAGACAGGCAATTAACAGTAAAAAGAAAGCATTTGCACTACTAAAGCAGGATGGCACCATTGAAGCTCTAAAAAACTATAGGGAGAAAAATACTTTATCTAAAAAACTAATTAAAGCTGCCAAAAAGGAAACAGAGAAGCACATTGCTAAGGAGAGTAAAACTAATCCCAAACTGTTCTTCAACTATATCAATAGTAAAAGAATAAAAACTGAAAATGTAGGCCCCTTAAAAAATAGTGAGGAAAGAATGGTTGCAGATGACGAGGAAAAAGCTAACATATTAAACACCTTCTTCTCCACGGTATTCACGGTGGAAAATGAAATGCTAGGTGAAATCCCAAGAAACAATGAAAACCCTATATTAAGGGTCACCAATCTAACCCAAGAAGAGGTGCGAAACCGGCTAAATAAGATTAACCCCTTCCCGACCTTTGACGCCACGTAGGCGTCATGAAAGTCGGTGCCAATCCGACCCATGACGCCTATGCGGCGTCATGGAAAGATCGCGTCCCTGCAGATCGGGTGAAAGGGTTAACTCCCATTTCACCCGATCTGCAGGGACAGGGGGAGTGGTAGTTTAGCCCAGGGGGGGTGGCTTCACCCCCTCGTGGCTACGATCGCTCTGGCTGTTGAAAGTGAAACTGCCAATCAGAGCGATTTGTAATATTTCACCCATTATAACGGGTGAAATATTACAATCCAGCCATGGCCGATGCTGAAATATCATCGGCCATGGCTGGAAATACTAGTGTGCCCCCACCCCACCCCTCCGATCGCCCCCCCACCCCCCCGATCTGGCCGGTACACTGCTCCGGCTCCCCTCCGCCCTGTGCTCCGCTCCCCCCCGTGCTCGTGTCCGCTCCCCCCGTGCTCCAATCACCCCCCCGTGCTCCAATCACCCCCCCTGCACTCCGATCCACCCCCCCGTGCTCCGTTCCACCCCCCCGTGCTCCATTCCAGCCCCCCCGTGCTCCGTTCCACGCCCCCCGCGCTCCGTTCCACCCCTCCCGCGCTCCGATTCCCCCCCCCGTGCTCCGATCCCCCCCCCCGTGCTCCGATCCCCCCCCCGTGGTCCCCCCCCACCCTATCATACTTACCGATCCAGCCGTGGTCCCGTCCGTCTTCTCCCGGGCGCCGCCATCTTCCAAAATGGCGGGCGCATGTGCAGTGCGCCCGCCGAATCTGCCGGCCGGCAGATTCGTTCCAAAGTGCATTTTGATCACTGAGATATAATCTATCTCAGTGATCAAAATAAAAAAAATAATAAATGACCCCCCCCCTTTGTCACCCCCATAGGTAGGGACAATAAAAAAATAAAGAAATTTTTTTTTTTCCACTAATGTTAGAATAGGGTTAGGGTTAGGGGTAGGGTTAGGGTTAGGGGTAGGGTTAGGGGTAGGGTTAGGGTTAGGGGTAGGGTTAGGGGTAGGGTTAGGGTTAGGGTTAGGGCTAGGGTTAGGGGTAGGGTTAGGGGTAGGGTTAGGGTTAGGAATGTGCACACGTATTCTGGTCCTCTGCGGATTTTTCCGCTGCGGATTTGATAAATCCGCAGTGCTAAACCGCTGCGGATTTATGGCGGATTTACCGCGTTTTTTTCTGCGCATTTCACTGCGGTTTTACAATTGCGATTTTCTATTGGAGCAGTTGTAAAACCGCTGCGGAATCCGCACAAAGAAGTGACATGCTGCGGAATGTAAACCGCTGCGTTTCCGTGCAGTTTTTCCGCAGCATGTGTACAGCGATTTTTGTTTCCCATAGGTTTACATTGAACTGTACACTCATGGGAAACTGCTGCGGATCCGCAGCGTTTTCCGCAGCGTGTGCACATACCTTTAGAATTAGGCTATGTGCACACGGTGCGGATTTGGCTGCGGATTCGCAGCAGTGTTCCATCAGGTTTACAGTACCATGTAAACATATGAAAAACCAAATCCGCTGTGCCCGTGATGCGGAAAATACCGCGCGGGAACGCTGCGTTGTATTTTCCGCAGCATGTGAATTCTTTGTGCGGATTCCGCAGCGTTTTACACCTGTTCCTCAATAGGAATCCGCAGGTGAAATCCGCACAAAAAACACTGGAAATCCGCGGAAAATCCGCAGGTAAAACACAGTGCCTTTTACCCGCAGATTTTTCAAAAATGGTGCGGAAATATCTCACACGAATCCGCAACGTGGGCACATAGCCTTAGGGTTAGGGTTGGAATTAGTGTTGTGGTTAGGGGTGTGTTGGGGTTAGGGTTGTGATTAGGATTATGGCTACAGTTGGGATTAGGGTTAGGGGTGTGTTGGGGTTAGTGTTGGAGTTAGAATTGAGGGGTTACCACTGTTTAGGCACATCAGGGGTCTCCAAACGCAACATGGCGCCACCATTGATTCCAGCCAATCTCGTATTCAAAAAGTCAAATGGTGCTCCCTCACTTCCGAGCCCTGACGTGTGCCCAAACAGTGGTTTACCCCCACATATGGGGTACCAGCATACTCAGGACAAACTGCGCAACAATTACTGGGGTCCAATTTCTCCTGTTACCCTTGTGAATCTAAAAAAATGCTTGCTAAAACATAATTTTTGAGGAAAGAAAAATGATTTTTTATTTTCACGGATCTGTGTTGTAAACGTCTGTGAAGCACTTGGGGGTTCAAAGTGCTCACCACATATCTAGATAAGTTCCTTGGGGGGTCTAGTTTCTAAAATGGGGTCACTTGTGGGGGGTTTCTACTGTTTAGGCACACCAGGGGCTCTGCAAACGCAACGTGACACCCGCAGACCATTCCATCAAAGTCTGCATTTCAAAAGTCACTACTTCCCTTCTGAGCCCCGACGTGTGCCCAAACAGTGGTTTACCCCCACATATGGGGTATCAGCGTACTCAGGAGAAACTGGACAACAACTTTTGGGGTCCAATTTCTCCTGTAACCCTTGGGAAAATAAAAAATTCTGGGCTAAATAATTATTTTTGAGGAAAGAAAACGTATTTATTATTTTCACGGCTCTGCATTATAAACTTCTATGAAGCACTTGGGGGTTCAAAGTGCTCACCACACATCTAGATAAGTTCCTTTCAGGGTCTAGTTTCCAAAATGGGGTCACTTGTGGGGGGTTTCTACTGTTTAGGCACATCAGGGGCTCTGCAAACGCAACGTGACGCCCGCAGAGCATTCCATCAAAGTCTGCATTTCAAAACGTCACTACTTCAATTCCAAGCCCCGGCATGTGCCCAAACAGTAGTTTACCCCCACATATGGGGTATCACCGTACTCAGGAGAAACTGGACAACAAATATTGGGGTCAAATTTCTCCTGTTACCCTTGGGAAAAATAAAAAACTCTGGGCTAAATAATTATTTTTGAGGAAAGAAAACGTATTTATTATTTTCACGGCTCTGCATTATAAACTTCTATGAAGCACTTGGGGGTTCAAAGTGCTCACCACACATCTAGATAAGTTCCTTTGGGGGTCTAGTTTCCAAAATGGGGTCACTTGTGGGGGGTTTCTACTGTTAAGCCACATCAGGGGCTCTGCAAACGCAACGTGACGCCCACAGAGCATTCCATCAAAGTCTGCATTTCAAAACGTCACTACTTCACTTCCGAGCCCCGGCATGTGCCCAAACAGTGATTTACCCCCACATATGGGGTATCAGCGTACTCAGGAGAAACTGGACAACAACTTTTGGGGTCAAATTTCTCCTGTTACCCTTGGGAAAATAAAAAATTGCAGGCTAAAAGATCATTTTTGAGAAAATAATTTTTTTTTTTTTTTTCATGGCTCTGCGTTATAAACTTCTGTGAAGCACTTGGGGGTTCAAAGTCCTCACCACACATCTAGATTAGTTCCTTTGGGGGTCTAGTTTCTAAAATGGTGTCATTTCTGGGGGATCTCCAATGTTTAGGCACACAGGGGCTCTCCAAACGTGACATGGTGTCCGCTAATGATTGGAGCTAATTTTCCATTTAAAAAGCCAAATGGCGTGCCATCCCTTCCGAGCCCTGCCGTGCGCCCAAACAGTGGTTTACCCCCACATATGGGGTATCAGCGTACTCAGGACAAACTGGACAACAATATTTGGGGTCCAATTTCTCCTATTATCCTTGGCAAAATAGGAAATTCCAGGCTAAAAAATCATTTTTGAGGAAAGAAAAATTATTTTTTATTTTCATGGCTCTGCGTTATAAACTTCTGTGAAGCACCTGGGGGTTTAAAGTGCTCAATATGCATCTAGATAAGTTCCTTGGGGGGTCTAGTTTCCAAAATGGGGTCACTTGTGCGGGAGCTCCAATGTTTAGGCACACAGGGGCTCTCCAAACGCGACATGGTGTCCGCTAACAATTGGAGCTAATTTTCCATTCAAAAAGTCAAATGGCGCGCCTTCTCTTCCGAGCCCTGCCGAGTGCCCAAACAGTGGTTTACCCCCACATATGAGGTATCGGCGTACTCGGGAGAAATTGCCCAACAAATTTTATGATCCATTTTATCCTACTGCCCATGTGAAAATGAAAAAATTGAGGCGAAAAGAATTTTTTTGTGAAAAAAAAGTACTTTTTCATTTTTACAGATCAATTTGTGAAGCACCTGAGGGTTTAAAGTGCTCACTAGGCATCTAAATTAGTTCCTTGGGGGGTCTAGTTTCCAAAATGGGGTCACTTGTGGGGGAGCGCCAATGTTTAGGCACACAGGAGCTATCCAAACGCGACATGGTGTCCGCTAACGATGGAAATAATTTTTCATTCAAAAAGTCAAATGGCGCTCCTTCCCTTCCGAGCCTTACCATGTGCCCAAACAGTGGTTTACCTCCACATGTGAGGTATTGGTGTACTCAGGAGAAATTGCCCAACACATTTTAGGATCCATTTTATCCTGTTGCCCATGTGAAAATGAAAAAATTGAGGCTAAAAGAATTTTTTTGTGAAAAAAAAGTACTTTTTCATTTTTACGGATCAATTTGTGAAGCACCTGGGGGTTCAAAGTGCTCACTATGCATCTAGATAAGTTCCTTGGGGCGTCTAGTTTCCAAAATGGGGTCACTTGTGGGGGAGCTCCAATTTTTAGGCACACGGGGGCTCTCCAAACGTGACATGGTGTCCGCTAAAGAGTGGAGCCAATTTTTGATTCAAAAAGTCAAATGGCGCTCCTTCCCTTCCAAGCCCTGCCGTGCGCCAAAACAGTGGTTTACCCCCACATATGAGGTATCAGCGTACTCAGGACAAATTGGACAACAACTTTCGTGGTTCAGTTTCTCCTTTTACCATTGGGAAAATAAAAAAATTGTTGCTAAAAGATAATTTTTGTGACTAAAAAGTTAAATGTTCATTTTTTCCTTCCATGTTGCTTCTGCTGCTGTGAAGCACCTGAAGGGTTAATAAACTTCTTGAATGTGGTTTTGAGTACCTTGAGGGGTGCAGTTTTTAGAATGGTGTCACTTTTGGGTATTTTCAGCCATATAGACCCCTCAAACTGACTTCAAATGTGAGGTGGTCCCTAAAAAAAATGGTTTTGTAAATTTCGTTGTAAAAATGACAAATCGCTGGTCGAATTTTAACCCTTATAACTTCCTAACAAAAAAAAATTTTGTTTCCAAAATTGTGCTGATGTAAAGTAAACATGTGGGAAATGTTATTTATTAACTATTTTGTGTCACATATCTCTCTGGTTTAACAGAATAAAAATTCAAAATGTGAAAATTGCGAAATTTTCAAAATTTTCGCCAAATTTCCGTGTTTATCACAAATAAATGCAGAATTTATTGACCTAAATTTACCACTAACATGAAGCCCAATATGTCACGAAAAAACAATCTCAGAACCGCTAGGATCCGTTGAAGCGTTCCTGAGTTATTACCTCATAAAGGGACACTGGTCAGAATTGCAAAAAACGGCAAGGTCTTTAAGGTCAAAATAGGCTGGGTCTTGAAGGGGTTAAAATAGATAAATCTCCGGGTCCGGATGGCATACACCCACGAGTACTAAGAGAACTAAGTAATGTAATAGATAAACCATTATTTCTTATTTTTAGTGACTCTATAGCGACAGGGTCTGTTCCGCAGGACTGGCGCATAGCAAATGTGGTGCCAATATTCAAAAAGGGCTCTAAAAGTGAACCTGGAAATTATAGGCCAGTAAGTCTAACCTCTATTGTTGGTAAAATATTTGAAGGGTTTCTGAGGGATGTTATTCTGGATTATCTCAATGAGAATAACTGTTTAACTCCATATCAGCATGGGTTTATGAGAAATCGCTCCTGTCAAACCAATCTAATCAGTTTTTATGAAGAGGTAAGCTATAGACTGGACCACGGTGAGTCATTGGACGTGGTATATCTCGATTTTTCCAAAGCGTTTGATACCGTGCCGCACAAGAGGTTGGTACACAAAATGAGAATGCTTGGTCTGGGGGAAAATGTGTGTAAATGGGTTAGTAACTGGCTTAGTGATAGAAAGCAGAGGGTGGTTATAAATGGTATAGTCTCTAACTGGGTCGCTGTGACCAGTGGGGTACCGCAGGGGTCAGTATTGGGACCTGTTCTCTTCAACATATTCATTAATTTTTATTTAGTCTAGAAAAAAGACGACTGAGGGGCGATCTAATAACCATGTATAAGTATATAAGGGGACAATACAAATATCTCGCTGAGGATCTGTTTATACCAAGGAAGGTGACGGGCACAAGGGGGCATTCTTTGCGTCTGGAGGAGAGAAGGTTTTTCCACCAACATAGAAGAGGATTCTTTACTGTTAGGGCAGTGAGAATCTGGAATTGCTTGCCTGAGGAGGTGGTGATGGCGAACTCAGTCGAGGTGTTCAAGAGAGGCCTGGATGTCTTCCTGGAGCAGAACAATATTGTATCATACAATTAGGTTCTGTAGAAGGACGTAGATCTGGGGATTTATTATGATGGAATATAGGCTGAACTGGATGGACAAATGTCTTTTTTCGGCCTTACTAACTATGTTACTATGTTACTATTAATGATCTGGTAGAAGGTTTACACAGTAAAATATCGATATTTGCAGATGATACAAAACTATGTAAAGCAGTTAATACAAGAGAAGATAGTATTCTGCTACAGATGGATCTGGATAAGTTGGAAACTTGGGCTGAAAGGTGGCAGATGAGGTTTAACAATGATAAATGTAAGGTTATACACATGGGAAGAGGGAATCAATATCACCATTACACACTGAACGGGAAACCACTGGGTAAATCTGACAGGGAGAAGGACTTGGGGATCCTAGTTAATGATAAACTTACCTGGAGCAGCCAGTGCCAGGCAGCAGCTGCCAAGGCAAACAGGATCATGGGGTGCATTAAAAGAGGTCTGGATACACATGATGAGAGCATTATACTGCCTCTGTACAAATCCCTAGTTAGACCGCACATGGAGTACTGTGTCCAGTTTTGGGCACCGGTGCTCAGGAAGGATATAATGGAACTAGAGAGAGTACAAAGGAGGGCAACAAAATTAATAAAGGGGATGGGAGAACTACAATACCCAGATAGATTAGAGAAATTAGGATTATTTAGTCTAGAAAAAAGACGACTGAGGGGCGATCTAATAACCATGTATAAGTATATAAGGGGACAATACAAATATCTCGCTGAGGATCTGTTTATACCAAGGAAGGTGACGGGCACAAGGGGGCATTCTTTGGGTCTGGAGGAGAGAAGGTTTTTCCACCAACATAGAAGAGGATTCTTTACTGTTAGGGCAGTGAGAATCTGGAATTGCTTGCCTGAGGAGGTGGTGATGGCGAACTCAGTCGAGGGGTTCAAGAGAGGCCTGGATGTCTTCCTGGAGCAGAACAATATTGTATCATACAATTATTAGGTTCTGTAGAAGGACGTAGATCTGGGTATTTATTATGATGGAATATAGGCTGAACTGGATGGACAAATGTCTTTTTTCGGCCTTACTAACTATGTTACTATGTTACTATGACTCTAAAAAAGTCAAGGTCGCTCAACCCTAGTCACCATTACATTGAATTAAAATGCAATAACGGCCGATCAAAAGATCATATCTGCACCAAAATGGTATTATTATTATTATTATTATTATTTATTATTATAGCGCCATTTATTCCATGGCGCTTTACATGTGAGGAGGGGTATACATAATAAAACAAGTACAATAATCTTGAAAAATACAAGTCACAACTGGTACAGGAGGAGAGAGGACCCTGCCCGCGAGGGCTCACAATCTAGAAGGGATGGGTGAGGATACAGTAGGTGAGGGTAGAGCTGGCCGTGCAGCGGTTTGGTCAATCGGTGGTTACTGCAGGTTGTAGGCTTGTCGGAAGAGGTGGGTCTTCAGGTTCTTTTTGAAGGTTTCGATGGTAGGCGGTATCTGGTATCATTCAAAATGTCAGCTCGACATGCAAAAAATAAGCCCTCGCCCAGCCCAAGATCACAAAAAAATGGAGACGCTACGGGTATCGGAAAATGGTGCAATTTTTTTAAAATTTTAAGCAAAGTTTGGATTTTTTTTTCACCACTTAGATAAGGCTACGTTCACATTAGCGTCGTCGACGCACACCGACGCATGCGTCATGCGCCCCTATCTTTATCATTGGTGACGCATGCGTTGCGTTGTCATGCCTTTTTGTAAAAATGCACGACGGATGCGTGGTTTCACCGCACCTGGGTGGCGTCGGAGACGCTACATGTTGCATTTTTGTAGCGTCTATAAAACGCATGCATCGCACTTGCGTCACTCGTGCGTCGTCATTGCGTTACAATCTCCCATTGAAACCAATTGACAACGCACGAGACGCAAGTGCGTGCGTCGTGCGTGCGTTGTGCGACGCATGCGTCATTAAATAAAATTAAACAAAAAAGTGTCTAGACAGTGAAAACCAGTGATAAAAACATCCCCCATATATAAAGAAAATGTTTGGGTTGTTTGTCACTTCTGCTGCAGCATCTATAGGCAACACACCAGACCAGACTTCTTCATCTGCTGTCCAGAGATGTAAGTATAGAATGATTCTGCGCATTTTCTACATGTTTTATTTTTAAATTGTTTTAGCAAGTTGTGTATTATATTCTGCACTGTGGTTGTTCAAAGACATTGTTGTATTTTTAGTCTGGTGGAATGGTTTTGCTTTTATTTTTACTTTTTGCAATCAATGTAGTAAACATTTTTTTTAAACAAAACTGTCTTTTTGGATTACGACATAGGGTCTGTTGTGTATTTGTTTTGTTATCTTTAGGCTTTTGTTTACTCTGGCATTAATAATAATAATAATAATAATCTTTATTTATATAGCGCCAACATATTCCGCAGCGCTTTACAGTTTAACAGTTTCAAACACAAAAGTCATAAGTAACAACGTTAACAATACAATAATTAAAGCAAAATAAGACGACCCTGCTGGTGAGAGCTTACAATCTACAATGAGGTGGGGGAGATACAAAGCACAGGTGTGTATTTACAATGATGTATTTACAATGATGGTCCAGCCATCTTCAGGGGTTGGGGAATAGATGGGGATAGTGAATGGGCTACACACAAACATAACTTTGATTAGTGAACGTGATAGGCCGCTCTGAACAAATGTGTTTTGAGCGAGCGCCTAAAACTATGCAAATTATGGATGGTCCTAATATCTTGGGGTAGAGCATTCCAGAGGATTGGCGCAGCACGGGAGAAGTCTTGGAGTCGGGAGTGGGAGGTACGGATTAGTGCAGAGGTTAGCCGAAAGTCATTTGCAGAGCGCAGTGGTCTGTTAGGCTGATAGACAGAAATGAGGGAGGAGATGTAAGGGGGTGCCGCACTGTGGAGAGCTTTGTGGGTGAGAACAAGTACTTTGAATTGTATCCTGTAATGAATGGGCAGCCAGTGTAACGACTGGCGAAGAGCGGACGCGTCCGAGTAACGATTAGCCAGATGGACGACCCTGGCTGCTGCATTAAGGATGGACTGGAGAGGGGAAAGTCGAGTGAGGGGGAGGCCAATTAATAGAGCGTTACAGTAGTCCAGGCGGGAGTGGATCAGGGCGACCGTGAGGGTTTTAGCTGTCTCCATGGTGAGAAAAGGGCGGATTCTAGAGATGTTCTTTAGGTGTAAGCGGCACGAGCGGGCAAGAGATTGTATATGGGAGGTGAAGGAGAGATCGGAGTCAAACATAACACCCAGACAGCACGCCTGCTGCCGGGGTGTTATTATGGTGCCACCCACGGAGAGGGAAATGTCAGATTTAGGGAGGTTAGTAGATGGTGGGAGCAGAAGAAGTTCAGTTTTGGAGAGGTTGAGTTTCAGATAGAGAGCGGACATGATGTTGGAGACTGCGGACAGACAGTCAGTGGCATTCTGTAGTACAGCGGGGGTAAGGTCAGGGGATGACGTATATAGTTGTGTGTCGTCGGCATAAAGATGGTACTGAAAGCCAAATCTGCTGATGGTCTGTCCAATTGGGGCCGTGTAGAGAGAGAACAGAAGGGGGCTAAGGACTGAGCCCTGAGGTACCCCAACAGTGAGAGGAAGAGGAGATGAAGTGGAGCCAGAGAACAGAACACTGAAGGAGCGGTCGGAAAGATAGGAGGAGAACCAGGAGAGAGCAGTGTCCTTAATGCCTAGTGACTGGAGCCTAGAGAGCAGGAGAGGGTGGTCAACAGTGTCAAAAGCTGCAGAAAGGTCGAGAAGAATGAGCAGAGAGTGGTCACCATTACGTTTTGCTGCATTGTGTTGTCTCTGCCATTGTTTTTTGTTTCAATGTGGCAGTGTTGTTTGCTCAGCGTTAGTTCAGTTGTCATTAGTGCAATGTTCTTTGTGGTTGAAATGTAAATGTTTTTTTTTTTTTTGTATATTTTACTATGTTCCGCTGTATTGTGCATAGGATAAATTTTATTTTGTTTTTTATTTCTGAATTGCATTCGTAATGGCCAGCGAGTCAAGCCCCACCCCACCGCTGAGGAGTCCGGTGAGTACATGATCTTACATGATGCTTACTATTCGGTCTCATTTGTAGATGGGTCACTCAACTTTTTTTAAACTATTTTTACAGACTTCTTCAAGTGAGGAGGAGAGCCAGGAGGAACACAGCCCTCAGGAGCAGAGACCACGGGACCAAGCTGTGGTGGCAGGACGGCGAGTAAGTTTTTATGTCAAACCTATTCCTTTTTTTTCTTTACCTTTTTTTTTTTTTGGGGGGGGGGTATGGGGAGTGGTGGGAGGGGGGGTGGTGGAGGTGGTGGTGGAGGAGGTAGGGAGAACAATTTTTATATTGCAAACATTAATATTTTCCAATTATTCTAGGTTTCACAACGGGCCCATGATGACCCACTGGACGTAGACCTGATGGTGGCATCCATACAGGAACGAGGCCCGTTGTGGGACAGCCGTGACCCCCGGCACGCGGACCAGGGCGTGTTGCGCCGTTTGTGGATTGAGGTGGCAAAATCGCTGTGGGATGGCTTCGACAGCGCTTCCCCCGCGGGCAAAGATAAATTTCGTAAGTATTTCCGAAATGCTGCTCTGACCCATCATGCCAGGATACACAACCATCTATGATGTCTTCTATTGGGATTGCACACGGTTGCGTTATCAATTTCAATATTTTCTCTCAAACTAATTTTTTTTTTTTACTTTATACACAGTTAAACAATTGAAGACCAGATGGCGCTCCATGAAGGACCGTTTCAAGAGGGGCCTGAAAAAGGAGGGACAGATCCGTAGTGGTGCTGCAGCTTCAAGGACCTCAATCTACAAATATAATCGTATTTTGCAGTTCCTGCGACCGGTCCTTGAAAGAGAGTAAGTATAGTACCTACGTACACACCTAGTTTTGAAAACATGCATATTCACGTACTATATTCCAGCCACGTAGTATATTGCCCATCCATTTATTTTGGCAAGTACGAAGTATAGAAAAGAAGAAAAAAATTCAAGCTCACCGAGGCGTGAAAAGTAAAAACTAAATACTTTCATTCACTTCAATCAGAAGCAGAGGATGAAACATCAGCACAATACAATAAAAACACTATCTACGCGTTTCAGGTGACAGGGAACATTAATCAGACATCATGATTAAGGGTGCCCTATCACCTGAAACGCGTAGATAGTGTTTTTATTGTATTGTGCTGATGTTTCATCCTCTGCTTCTGATTGAAGTGAATAAAGTATTTAGTTTTTACTTTTCACGCCTCGTAGAGCTGGAATTTTTTCTTCATTTCTGGTCTTCTCACGCTTGACACAGCGTCTCCGTGCTCCGAGACTTCTGGGATTACTACTATCGTGAGCTTGACTTCCTCTTTTTTTTCCCTGAAGTACGAAGTATACAGAACACAGAAAGATAGTAGATTGGCCATGCCCGGGCAATATTTCATAGTGGAGTAGTATATTGCCCATCCAGGTGTATCCCAGACTTTTTTTAAAAATGGAAAAATATAACAGACACGGCATACCTTCTACTCCAAGGCAGGTTATGTTCCCATGGTTGCTCAGCTCGCAGGACCTGTGATGACGTCTCGGTCACATGACCGTGACGTCATGGCAGTTCCGACGATAAGCGTAATTGTCGGGCGTTACAAACGGCAAACATGGGTGACTATTTTGAAATAAATAAATGTATTCTATTTTTAATATTGATGCGGCATATGCAGTGTCAATATTAAAAATTGGTTAACATTAACGGCGGCAATGGATACCGCCGGTAAAGTTAATTAATGACAGGGGAGTATGCGGGCAACGGGCCTTCACTGCGGGGAGTAAGGAGCGGGCATTTTAATCAGGCCTGTCACCCGCGCTGATTGGTCGCATCAGCCATGTCAGGCAGCTGGCCGGTTACGACTGACTGAACAAACCCTTAACAGTAATAGTGTGTGATGCAATGTTTAGTTTTACACAGGTGGTGACGAATGTGAAATGTTATATTGTGTATACTAATGGTTTCCTTATGTTTTCACAGAACACACAGCAGCACCCGCGAGTCTGTCCGACCCTCTGGAGCGGTCCTTCGTGAATCGCCATCTGAACCGTCGCAGCCATCCCACAGCGAGAGCAGGTCTGCACCACCACAATCTGGCGAACCGGCAGCCGGTCCATCAGATGTTCCCCTGGCCGAGGCCTCTGTCGCTCCTTCCTTCGGGTCTTCCCGACAGCGTCAGCGGGCCTCGGACAGGGCGGTCCTGCCCGAATTTTTACATTTGAGCACGGTCTTCCAGAATTGCTTCAAGTCGCTGGGTGATAGAATGGACACATCTCTGGCCAATATCGACCGGCGTCTTGAATCAATGGAATCGGAGCTCTCGAGGCCGGCCAAACATTTTTTTAGTGCCATTGAGAAGGGCATGGCGGAACTTCTTACGCCGGAACTCCAGATTTCGGTGATGCAGGCCTGCAACAACGCATACGTCACTGTTCTGCAGCAGGCTCGGGTCATGCAGTCAGCGACTACAATGCCCGCAGTACCATCGCTGGCTACCATGGCTCCGACTCCTGCTGCAGAGCACCACCACAGAGCTCCGCGTGCCGAGGGCCACCGCCGCCGCCACCACAGAACAGAGCCCCAAACTTCTGCTCCTGCCAGGCCTTCAAGGGCACACAGACGGGAAGCTGACCCACACCCAGAGGGAGAGAGGAGGAAAAAAAACATGATCGTCTCCCTCCTTGTCAAGCCAGGTTCCATATGCAAATAGTCTGCAAGATTAAAAATGGTTGACAAGGTGGGAGCCGATCATGTTATATGTCAAAACTATGGGGGGGGGGGGCGTGACCGGATGTGGAGCTGAGCGGACGTGCGAGGCTCGAGCTCCCTAACCACCAGCTATCATAAGCGGCCCAAAGCACAGTGAGGTGACCGGAGGAGGTCAGATCTGAAGATAAGATAAGCCAGGCGGTGGTGCACTCCAGGAATGAAGCGAGGGAGAAGGAGGGGGCAGGTGCCCAGCAGGGTCCAGGTCTTTGAAGCGATGGGTAGTTGGATCCAAGATGGCGACCGCAGCTCTCACCACGCGGCCGCCGGCAACAGCAGGAGTAATGGCAGTGTGAAGCAAAGGTCAGAGCTGCACAGTGAATCACTCCACCAACCCCAAACTCCCAGCAAAACTGCAAGGTCCCTGAGCACACAGAGCTATTCACCAACGCTGCAGTCCCTGCTTTCCCCCCCTGCTAGGAATGCTGAAGGTTCAGAGCCTGAAGATTTACAGCCACTAAACACAGCCCTGACCGTCTCCTCAGACTCTCCTATTACAGACTCCAATTCTGCCCCTGTCACTGTAGCCACACTCAGATCCCTGCTGGGAGACCTGAAGCAAGCCATTCATACTGATATCACAACGGCTTTCACTGAGCTACATAAAGAAATAACGCAGATTGGCGACAGAACCTCGCACATAGAGGGGAAACTGGAGGAATATACTACGGCGCACAACCAACTAGTAGACGCGCATAATGAAGCGGACGAAGAAATCATGGCCCTAAAACTGAAGCTTGCAGACCTAGAAGACCGATCCAGGCGCAATAACCTACGTTTCAGAGGAATCCCTGAGAGTGTGCCAGCGGATACACTAAAGGAGTTTCTAATGGACTTCTTCACAGTTCTGGTGCCGTCAGCAGAACAGAGGGACCTGCTGATTGACAGGGCACATCGGATCCCCAAACCAAAGTCTGCTCCCAGCTCCGCACCGCGAGACGTGATAGCCAGGCTGCACTTCTACCACTTCAAGGAGGCTGTGACCAAGTCAGCGTCAGCAAAGCAAGAACTTCCAGAAAGATTCCGGAACATTCTGGTGTTCACCGACTTGTCTTCGATAACCCTGAACAGGAGGCGAGAATTCTCATCCGCAACCAAGATTCTACGGGACAACAGTATTGTCTAAAAGTGGGGATATCCAGTAAAGCTCATCGTGACGAAAAACGGAACTTCACACGTCCTTGCGTCTCCCAGAGAGGCCATGACCCTGCTCCAGGAATGGTCCCTGACATCAGTGGATGAAGATACCAGCTCCCCACTAAAGAAAAGACCCCCGACACTGAACAAAGAATGGACCTGATTCTCACGCAAGTACTCTGTTACCATATGTATCCCCTGTGTGCCTATGCCGGGACACCACACTGTTATTTTTTTTTTTGCCTGGCTGGCAGGTTGAAGGGGCATGAGAATATTGCTTTCGTTTTTTCTATTCTCTCCCCCCTTTAATACTGGATAGGAACGACTATCCAGTTGGTTCACATAGAACCGGACTCTGAGTTGTACAAGTTGTACTTGTTCTGGTTGTTGTTAATTACTTTAACCCCTTTGTTTCCCTTATTATTATCCTGTATCTGGTGACTGATTGCATTTTTTTTCTTTTTTGTAACTGATGATATTTCAAATATCTAGCATTAATGCGAAAGGCCTAAACAGCCCTTTCAAGAGATCGTTATTATGGAAAGAAGCCCAGGCACTCAAAGCGGACATACTATGTGTCCAAGAAACTCATTTAAATCGTGACGATACACATAGATTACAACATAAAAATTACCCCCATATCTATGTGTCATATGCGGCAAAACAGAAGAGAGGGGTAGCGATTGCAATAAAAGACACTGTAGCGTTCCAGCTTGTTGATAGCGTTCTGGATGATGAAGGCAGATATGTAATATTGATATGTAATATCAATAATAAGGTGTATACAATTGCATCTATATATGCACCCAATACAGGTCAAATCACTTTTATTAAAGACCTCATAACTAAATTATCCAAAATAAAACAAGGATCCCTGCTAATCTGTGGAGATTTTAACATCGTCCCGATCCCCAATATAGACAAATCTTGGTGCTCAAAGAAAAAGTCCCAATCCCATGCGTTGTCCCAGTGTCTTATATCAGAAGAACTGTATGACACGTGGAGGGTCCTTCATGCTTCTGAAAGGGATTATACATATTACTCCCACCCACATAAAGTATATTCAAGAATAGATCTAATAGTAGTGGATAAATGGCTCCTACAAAGTATACAATCAGCAAAAATTGGGAACATAACCTGGTCGGACCACGCTCCTGTAACATGCCAAATTAAAGAGACGTACAATAATTTAACTTATTCTCCGTGGAGAATTAATAACTTCTTAATAGCCTCAGATAATATTAAATCCCAACTTAACGACCTTCTCCAGGAATTTTTTGATATCAATAGTACCCCTGACATATCCCCGACCACAGTGTGGTGCGCCCACAAGGCCTATATAAGAGGCGGCTAATACAGATAGCAGCGCAACACAAAAAACTGAGAATGCGACAAATAGAAGAGCTCAATAAAAATATAGCAACATTGGAAAACATCCATAAACATAGCCCATCACCCACGGTATATAGAAAACTACAAAAGGCAAGATACGAACTATAACAGCTATTCCAATATAAATATGAGCATAATTTGAGGCGGAATAAAGCAAAATATTATTGGCAGGGGAATAAGGCGAGTAAAATACTTGCCAATAAGATTAAAGCGAGATTAACAAAGCAAAAAATAGCTCACATACAAGATGATCAAAAGAACAAAATATACAACCCTAAAGAAATTGCGAATACTTTCACAAGATATTACTCCTCACTCTATAATCTCAAGACCGACAACCTTATCCCACAACCCAACGCTGAGCTAATTAATGATTTCCTGAATAGCATATCCCTACCCCAAATCCCAGAGGATAAATTGATGGCAATAAATCAACCTATAAGCCAAAAAGAAATCCAACAAACCATTCAGGCAACAAAAAATAATAAATCCCCAGGACCGGATGGTATAACTAATGAATACTTGAAGCTATTCAACCAAATATTGTCCCCACATCTATTATTAGTCTTCCAAAATATATTTGAAACAGGCAAAATACGAGAAGAAATGTTACAAGCGACTATAGTCCCCCTCCCCAAGCCAGGAAAAACGCCCGATCATCCAAGTAATTTCAGGCCAATATCCCTTCTAAATACTGACCTCAAGCTGTGCTCCAAAATCCTAGCAAATAGACTGTCCGATGTAATCCCTTCCCTGGTGCACAGAGACCAGGTTGGATTTATCAAATCTAGACAGACATTGGACGGCACCAGACGAGTGATTGACCTCATCCATGTGGCGGGGGGACCGGACACCTTCTCTGCTCCTATCCCTGGACAGCACCAGACGAATGATTGACCTCATCCATGTGGCGGGGAGGGACCGGACGCCTTCTCTGCTCCTATCCCTGGACAGCACCAGACGAATGATTGACCTCATCCATGTGGCGGGGAGGGACCGGACGCCTTCTCTGCTTCAAGCCCTGGACGGCACCAGACGAATGATTGACCTCATCCATGTGGCGGGGAGGGACCGGACGCCTTCTCTGCTCCTATCCCTGGACAGCACCAGACGAATGATTGACCTCATCCATGTGGCGGGGAGGGACCGGACGCCTTCTCTGCTCCTAGCCCTGGACGGCACCAGACGAATGATTGACCTCATCCATGTGGCGGGGAGGGACCGGACGCCTTCTCTGCTCCTAGCCCTGGACGGCACCAGACGAATGATTGACCTCATCCATGTGGCGGGGAGGGACCGGACGCCTTCTCTGCTCCTAGCCCTGGACGCGGAGAAGGCATTCGATCGGGTGCATTGGGGTTACCTGTTTGAGGTTCTGGCCAGATTTGGATTTACAGGTAATATTGCTAAAGCAATCACTCTGCTATATTCTCACCTATCAGCGTCGGTTTCTGTCTCTGGAATGATGTCGGACAGGTTTACTATTACTAACGGGACGAGACAGGGGTGTCCGCTATCACCCCTTATATTCGCTTTGGTGATTGAGCCACTAGCGCAGAAAATTAGATCACACTCGATGATATCAGGAATTCAGGTGAATAAAACGGAACACAAAATAGATTTATTTGCTGACGACATCATTCTAGCGTTAACAAACCCGACAGAATCATTACCGGCAGCAATGCAACTAATCGATTCATATACTAAAATATCATATTATAAGCTGAACGTGTCTAAATGCCAGGTATTAAACCTAACCCCTCTCACAAAACACCCCAAAATTTTTGAGAATAAATACCCTTTTAAGTGGGAAAATTACCATATTTAGGTATTCGGCTGACACTCTCAGCAGATAAAATGCTATCACTGAATTATGAGTCTCTAAGGAAGAAAATCCAAACTGACATGTTACGCATGAAGAAACACGAACTGTCATGGCTGGGCAGGATTGCATCGGTAAAAATGTTCATTCTCCCACAAATACTGTATTTATTCCGCAATCTCCCCATCATATTCCCAATGAAAATATTAAAAGATTTTCAAGCAATGATTTTAAAATACATTTGGCAAGTGAGAAAACCCAGAGTCCAAGCGGACACGCTTTACATCCCTATGAGTAAGGGTGGCCTAGGGTGCCCCTCAGTGGTCCGGTACTACAGGGCCGCATTATTGGTGGCCTAGGGTGCCCCTCAGTGGTCCGGTACTACAGGGCCGCATTATTGGTGGCCTAGGGTGCCCCTCAGTGGTCCGGTACTACAGGGCCGCATTATTGGTGGCCTAGGGTGCCCCTCAGTGGTCCGGTACTACAGGGCCGCATTATTCGAACAGTTACGATTCATGTGGAATAATGATGATGATCGGCACTGGATAGCAATTGAAAAACATTTGATGAGAACCTCCAATGTCTCAGCTTTTTACCATGCACATCAAACTAAAGTCCCTAATAGAAACCTAAAAATGTCCCCAACAATAGACGCGGCTCTGGAGCTATGGAATGTGTTGACTAATAAATTAGGCCTTATACAAACCGCATTCCTCAAAGCTCCTATAGAGACACTGGAGCATTGTATCCCGGACCTCAAACTTAAAAATTGGAATTTACCCAAAACCACCTCAATTGGGAACTTGTATGAGGGGGAGGAAATAATTACTTTTACATCATTACGAGATAAATACAATGTTCCTCAAAGGGATTTTTACAAATATTTGCAGATCCGGCATTTCCTAACTGAAAGGAAAAAACAGATGCCTGCACCGCCATCTAAACTCTACTCTATGCTGATGACCCCGACATCACAGATTAGGGCGCTGTCTACAAGCTACGACTGTATGTTGGAGAATACCCTGCCCTCTCTAACTACATACCTGCAAAAGTGGGAAAAAGACCTAAACTGCACATTCACACCCGATCAGTGGAGGGCATCCTTCTTAATTATTGGAAGCCAATCTAAATGCACTAACCACATAGAAAACTCCAGGAAATTGTTATATCGGTGGTATTTCACTCCCAGTAGATTGTCCAGGATGTTCTGCAGTTCCCCAGACACGTGCTGGAGGTGTGGAGACCCCTGTGCAGACATGTTACATATATGGTGGAGTTGTGACAGAATTAGACGTCTGTGGGAAGCCATAGATCATCTGATGTCCCAGATTTGTGGTATACCGGTGAATCTTAATGCACAGCAGGCGTTACTCGCTATTGATTTGGACTCGTTTCCCTATGAGTTCCGTACAGTGATTGTACATATAATTGTAGCAACAAGAATCAAAATTGCTAGTTAGTGGAAAAACTCCAAGTGCCCCTCACTGCCCGAGGTCGTATCACTGATCAACGAAAATTGCCTATCAGAAAAAATAATCGCTACATCTAATAATAATATAGCTCAATTTCAGAAAAAATGGAACAATTGGTTATCTTTCCGTTTAAATACCGTTCTTAAATAACTTTGCAGATTTGCATATAGAGAATGTGATTGGATAGTTATTGTAATGTCACCATTTCCCCTATCCTCTTCCCTTCCCTAATCCCCATAACGTTGTGTTAATTATTAAGAATTTAATGTCAATAAGATGTAATGCTTGACACAATTTGTAAATAAATAAAAAATTATGTTTAAAAAAAAATATATATATATATACGTCAAAACTATGGAACACACGGCTGAACAATTTGTTTGTTTTGTCACAGTCAATTTGGGTACTGGTGCTCACATAAATTTTGTGGGACACACATTAGTTTCTAGAACATTGGATTTTAAATTTTGTTTACTTTGGAAAAACATATGGGAGATTTGTTTTGTTAAAACGGAAAGGCACAAGAACTTTATTTCAAAACACAACGCATTAGACAATCAGGGGACATTATAACAACATTTAAATAACATTACATAGGCTGGTAAAATGTCATGGACTCCACAGTGTTTACATGACAGTGTTTTTATTGTATCATAATACCAAGATGAATTAAACCATTTGATCTTGCCATGAAACACGGCCAACATCGGAAACAAAGTATGCAGCAAATCGGTCCCTCATATGAGCAATCTCCACAGTTGTCCGCAGAGGATGATCTTGATAATCAGGCAATGGATTTGGTATGGGTTCATCGAGTTCCACGTTGACTCTCTCTTTATCAATGATATAATTGTGGAGAACCACACACGCCTTCACCACCTCATCCACTGTCTCAATTTTCAAATTTACAGCGGATCCTAAGATACGCCATTTGGAGACAAGGATTCCAAAGGCGCACTCCACAGTTCTTCTGGCCCTGGACAGTCTATAATTAAAAATACTTTTGGTGCGGTCCAACCCCCGACTGGAGTACGGTTTCAGTAGGTTGCCACTCATTTGAAAAGCCTCATCCCCAACCACAACAAATGGCATGGCCGGGCCTTCGGTGTTGGGAAGAGGTCGTGGCTGGGGGAAATTAAAATTGTTCTCGTATAATCTTCGGCCCATGTCAGACTCCTTAAATGTCCGTGAATCATTTGCACGGCCAAACGCTCCAATGTCCACGGCGAGAAACCTGCAGTCCGCACCTTCAATTGCCATGAGCACGGTGGAAAAGTATTTTTTATAATTAAAAAACAGAGATCCACTTCTTGCAGGCTTTGTAATCCTAATGTGCTTCCCATCCACTGCTCCAATACAGTTAGGGAAAGAACAAAGTTGTTCACATTTTTGGGCGTTGGCCTGCCATATTTCAGTTGTAGGGATGGGTAAAAATTCCTCCCGGAGGTTGTCCCACAATGCGCGGCATGTGTCGGCAATAATACCAGAAAGTGTGGAGACTCCAATCCGAAACTGGAAATGCAGTGATCTCAAGGTCTCTCCGGTAGCCAGGAAACTGACAAGAAGAAAAATAAATAAATTTAATTAATTACATTGTTATAAAATAAATTTTCATGTTTAATTCCAATCCCCCACCCTACAAAACCAAAAAATGTTACTTTAAAAAATGGCAAGAACATATAAATCCTTCACATTGCATTACGTACCGTAGAGTTACCAGCAGACGTTCCTCGGGGGAAATTGATTTCCGGAGCTGCGTGTCCTGCCTGGAAATGGCTCCTTCCACCAGACGCAGCAGATATTGGAAGCTGTTTTGAGACATCCTGGTGTACTCAAAGTATTTCTCCTGGTTGTCATTTAACTCGCCAAACAAACAATGGTAGGCTCCACGACTCTCTCGGACTTCCACTATAGGGTGTAGCCAAAAACGCCGACGACTCCTTCTCCGTAGTTTTTCTCTTTTCCTCTGTTCATGACAGGCAATAGGATAAGCAATAGCAAGGGCAAAATCCAGCTCCATATTGAGGTAGATACTCTCCATGGGACGCTCCATCTTGATGCTGTATGGTAGGAATTTATCTATGCCGGGGTATATATACCACAATTCCATTATACCCACCCTCATCTATCCATTGGTGGCATTATCTAGTATCTAGACACTAAATTGTGTTGATAAATGACATCATTGTTTGACAACGCATGCGTTGGAAAACGCTGCGTTTTTCGGAAAAACGCAACAAAAACGCACAAAAAACGCAGCGTTTTACGACGCATCCGTTCAACGCATGCGTCAAAATGGTGCGTTTTTGCGTGCGTTTCAGATGCGTCGTGCGTTGCGTCGGCGACGCTAATGTGAACGTAGCCTAAAAGGCAACCTAGACATGTTTGGTGTCTATGAACTCAAAAATGACCTGGAGAATCATACTGGCAGCTCAGTTTTAGCATTTAGTGAACATAGTAAAAAAGCCAAAGAAAAAACAAGCGTGGGAGTGCACTTTTTTTTTTGCAATTTCACCGCACTTGGATTTTTTTCACGTTTTCCAGTGCGCAATATGTTAAAACCAATGATGTCTTTCAAAAGTGCAGCTTGTCCCACAAAAAACAAGCCCTCACATGGCCATATTGACCAAAAAACAAAAAAGTTGTGGCTCTGGGAAGAAGGCGAGCAAAAAACAAGAGTGAAAATACCACCGGTCATGAAGGGGTTAATGTATATATGAATATATAGTCTATGTATATATGTGTGCTTAAAGCATGTACAATATATACTGTACATGTTTTAAACACCTATATACATAGACTATCTATATATATAATTGCCTAAGGGTTTTTCCGTCTGTCTGTCTGTCTGTCTGTCTGTCCTGGAAATCCCGCATCTCTGATTGGTCGAGGCCGCCAGGCCTCGACCAATCAGCGACGGGCACAGCGACGATGATGTCATAAAGGACGTAGATATCCCGCGTTTCTGATTCAGCGACGGGCACAGTATCGACGTAGATGTCATAATGGTTGCCATGGCGACGATGATGTCATAAAGGTTGCCTCGACCAATCAGCGACGGGCACAGTCTGCCGCGAATTCTGGAATCATCATTGTCCATATACTACGGGGACATGCATATTCTAGAATACCCGATGCGTTAGAATGGGGCCACAATCTAGTATAGTCATGTATACAGTAATAAACATTAACCCCTTCATGAACCCCATTCATTTACATATACACACTCTGTACATTTCCAGTCAGACATTATTCTCCATTTTGTTGTGGCTCCTCAGTTGCCTCCTATTGCTGTTGCTGTTCTATTACAAGAGGTCGCACAAGCTCCTATAACTTCTTATGGGAGAGGGGGAAATTCTCATGCTAGATGTTGTCTTCTATGAAGGGCTCTGGCCTCCATTTTGTTGAAGCCATCCAATCCTGGCCGGGGGCGTGGCTTTGTTTGGGCGGGCAGAGCTGCAGCAGATCTCTGCGGCCATTTTGAGAGACGTTGTGGTAGAGAGAGGTCCTGAGAGTTTCTGTCTGAGGGTGAAATGTGATTAGAAGTAGAGAGAGGGGATGAATAACTGCCAGACCACAAAGGACAGTGAGAGAAGCAGTGCACACCGAATAACATGGCCGACCACACTGAGGATGACAGGAAGCTCTGTGTAATGGAGGACAGGGAGCACTTGTCTGGGGGAAGTGTGTGATGAGAAGCAGAAATTAGGAGGAATAAAAGAGAAATCCAAGTGAAGCCAGAATATCACACACTGTATGACGGGAGGGTAAAATCCAGATACAGGAGGACGAGGAGCGTGACTGAGGGAGGAAGGAGAGCGGAGGAATAACTGATACAAACCAAGGGAAGCCCAGAGCTGCCAGTATACGCTGTATACAGCGTGAGGAGAGACGGCTGCAGATAGCAGCACTGTGTAATGCAGAATGATGGCAGTGGGGACACCAACATAACGTGAAAACTTCATTTTTCTTTATAGAAAGGGCAAGTCTGTTAATTTTCAGGAAAACAACTTCATATGACATCAAACTTCAAAATGGGAACCACAAAAACAATTCCTATAAGTGGCTGACGTGGCAATATGGGTGACAAAATAAATTATTGTGTCGTTCCTAAGACAGAACTCCTCTAACCCTGTCTATAAAAATTGTAAAAAAGTGTTTTTCCTAATCTGAAATAAATTAATTCTGAGGTTGGATTATCAAAAATTCTGGTTACTTGGTGGTTTTAGATTAATGTATAATACTAGGATTGCGAATATGGAGAAAAAAATTGACAAAATATTGCAAAAAAAATCAACCTCTTGAAGGAACATAATCAGTAATTTTATTTTTATCGTACATCAGTAATTAACCCCTTTTTTTACCATTGGACTTACTATTCCGTCCATGTGGGGTGGGCCCTACTTCCCAAGGACGGAATAGTACGTCCAGAGCGATCAACCGCGCTCGGGGGGAGCGCGGCCGGGTGTCAACTGACTATCGCAACTGACATCCGACACTATGTGCCAGGAGTGGTCACGGACCGCCCCCGGCACATTAACCCCCGGCACATTAACCCCCGGCACACTGCGATCAAACATGATCGCAGTGTTCTGGCGGTATAGGGAAGCATCGCGCAGGGAGTGGGCTCCCTGCGTGCGTCCCTGAGACCCTCGGACCAAGGCGATGTGATCGCGTTGCTGCGAGGGTCTCCCTCCTCCTCCCTGCAGGCCCGGATCCAAAATGGCCGCGGGGCTGCATCCGGGTCCTGCAGGGAAGTGGCTTACCAGCGCCTGCTCAGAGCAGGCGCCGGGAAGCCTCCCTGCTGTGCATGTCAGATCGCTGATCTGACACAGTGCACAGCAAAGTGTCAGATCAGCCATCTGTCACTTTACTGTGATGTCCCCCCCCCCCTGGGGCAAAGTAAAAAAAAAAAAAAATTACATCCGTGAAGAAAAAAAAAATCCTAAATAAATAATAATAATAAAAAATATTGTTCCAATAAATACATTCCTTTATCTAAATAAAAAAACAATAAAAGTACACATATTTAGTATTGCCGCGTCCGTAACGACCCGACCTATAAAACTCCCACTAGTTAACCCCTTCAGTAAACACCGTAAAAAAAAAGCAAAAAACAACACTTTATTATCATACCGCCGAACAAAAAGTGGAATAACACGCAATCAAAAAGACGGATATAAATAACCATGGTACTGCTGAAAACGTCATCTTGTCCCGCAAAAAACGAGCTGCCATATAGCATCATCAGCAAAAAAATAAAAAAGTTATAGTCCTGAGAATAAAGCGATGCAAAAATAATTATTTTTCCAATAAAATAGTTTTTATTGTATAAAAGCGCCAAAACATAAAACAATGATATAAATGAGGTATCGCTGTAATCGTACTGACCCGAAGAATAAAGCTACTTTATCCATTTTATCAAACGTGTAACAGTATAAACGCCTCCCCCAAAATAAATTAATGAATAACTGGTTTTTGGTCATTCTGCCTCACAAAAATCGAAATAAAAAGCGATCATAAAATGTCACATGCCCGAAAATATTACCAATAAAAATGTCAACTCGTCCCGCAAAAAACAAAACCTCACATGACTCTGTGGACCAAAATATGGAAAAATTATAGCTCTCAAAATGTGGTAACACAAAAAATCTTGTTTGCAATAAAAAGCATCTTTTAGTGTGTGACAGCTGTCAATCATAAAAATCCGCTAAAACCCCGCTATAAATAGTAAATCAAACCCCCTTTCATCACCCCCTTAGTTAGGGAAAAATTAAAAAAAATTATTTCCATTTTCCCATTAGGGTTAGGGTTAGGGCTTGGATTACATTTACGGTTGGGAATAGGATTGGGATTAGGGTTAGGGGTGTGTCAGGGTTGGAGGTGTGGTTAGGGTTACCGTTGAGATTAAGGTTAGGGGTGTGTTTGGATTAGGGTTTCAGTTATAATTGGGGGGTTTCCACTGTTTAGGCACATCAGTGGCTCTCCAAACGCGACATAGCGTCCAATCTCAATTCCAGCTAATTCTCTGTTGAAAAATTAAAACAGTGCTCCTTCCCTTCCAAGCTCTCCCGTGCGCCCAAACAGGGGTTTACCCCAACACATTGGACAACAACTTTTGAGGTTCAATTTCAACTGTTACCCTTGAAAAAATACAAAACTGGGGGCTAAAAAATATTTTTTTGTGGAAAAAAAAGATTTTTTTATTTTCAAGGCTCTGCGTTATAAACTGTAGTGAAACACTTGGGGGTTCAAAGTTCTCACAACACATCTAGATAAGTTCCTTGGGAGGTCTAGTTTCCAATATGGGGTCACTTCTTGGGAGTTTCTACTGTTTAGGTACATCAGGAGCTCTGCAAACGTAATGTGACGCCTGCAGACCATTCCATCTAAGTCTGCATTCCAAATGGCGCTCCTTCCCTTCCGAGCTCTCCCAAGGGCACAAACGGTGGTTCCCCCCAAATATTGGGTATCAGCGTACTCAGGACAGATTGGACAACAACTTTTGGGGTCCAATTTCTCCTGTTACCCTTGGGAAAATACAAAACTGAGGGCTCAAAAATAATTTTTGTGGGAATTTTTTTTTTTTTTTTTCACAGCTCTGCGTTATAAACTGTAGTGAAACACTTGGGGGTTCAAAGCTTTCACAACACATCTAGATAAGTTTCTTAGGGGGTCTACTTTCCAAAATGGTGTCACTTGTACGGGGTTTCAATGTTTAGGTGTTCCCTGGTCTCGGGCCTCCTCCGACTCTGGTGGAGGGCGTTCCCTGGTCTCGGGCCTCCGACTCTGGTGGAGGGCGTTCCCTGGTCTCGGGCCTCCTCCGACTCTGGTGGAGGGCGTTCCCTGGTCTCGGGGCTCCTCCGACTCTGGTGGAGGGCGTTCCCTGGTCTCGGGCCTCCTCCGACTCTGGTGGAGGGCGTTCCCTGGTCTCGGGCCTCCTCCGACTCTGGTGGAGGGCATTCCCTGGTCTCGGGCCTCCTCCGACTCTGGTGGAGGGCGTTCCCTGGTCTCGGGCCTCCCCTGGTCTCCAGCTGCCTCAGGCTCTAGCAGGGGGTGTTCTCTGGTCTCGTTGACTCTGGCAGGGGGCTTTCCCTGGTCTCAGGACTACTGGGGTGTGTTCCCTGGTCTCGGGCCTCCTCCTACTCTGGTGGAGGGCGTTCCCTGGTCTCGGGCCTCCCCTGGTCTCCAGCTGCCTCAGGCTCTGGCAGGGGGTGTTCTCTGGTCTCGTCGACTCTGGCAGGGGGAGTTCCCTGGTCTCAGGCCTTCTCCGGCTCTGGTGGGGGGCGTTCCCTGGTCTCTGGCTGCCTCAGGCTGGAGCACGGGGAGTTCTCTGGTCTCAGGCCTCCTCTGGCTCTGGTGGGGGGGTGTTCCCTGATCTCAGGCTTTGGCGGGGGCGTTCTCTGGTCTCCGGCTGCCTCAGGCTCTGACATGGAGAGTTCTCTGGTCTTGGGCCTCCTCTGACTCTGGTGAGGGCGTTCCCTGGTCTCGGGCCTCCTCCGACTCTGGTGGAGGGCGTTCCCTGGTCTCCGGCTGCCTCAGGCTAGGACAGGGGGAGGTCTCTGGTCTCAGGCCTCCTCCGACTCTGGTGGGGGGCGTTCCCTGATCTCAGGCTTTGGCGGGGGGCATTCCCTGGTCTCCGGCTGCCTCAGGCTTGGGCAGTTCTCTGGTCTAAGGCCTTCGGCTCTGGTGGGGGGCATTCCATGGTCTCAGGCCTACTGGGGGTGTTCCTTGGTCTCAGGCCTACTGGGGGTGTTCCTTGGTCTCAGGCCTCCTGACATTCCCTGATCTTTGGTGGGCTCCGGCCGCAGCGGGGGGGATAAATACTATTTTTCCATTCAGAGTTAACAACGTCTCATTGTTTAATTGTTTCTGTGTAAAGAATAAATAGAAATTATTTATTATTGATGTAAAAAATAAAATGAGAGAAGACCCCCAAGCGTCACCTCAGCCGCTGCTCTAGGACCACCACAATTCCTGAGGTAAGACACCCAGGGCTCGTACATCAGCCCAGTCGGGTCAGCACCAGGACAAGAGAAGACGAGCGCAGGGACCAGGGTTCTGGCTGCTATTCCCATGTGTGCAGTGGGGGAAGGGCTGCTTGTATTGGGGGCACAGAAGATGAGATGGTCTGAGGTGTAATGCCAAACACTGCAACTGACAAGAGGGGGTGCTACAGGTAAAGCACGGCCTCACACTGTCTCATCCTCCAGAGCTGCACTCACTATTCTAAATCACATAAATCACACACCGACCCAGGCCACACACCTGCTCATACACGCTGCCACCACTCACCGAACACACGGGCGATAAGTCCCAGACTATTACTAATACTGTCTACCAATCATAAGGCTATGGATTCTTTAGAACATACAAGATTCAACTGTTAAAGTTGTATGCTTTAATACAAAAGGTACAGTGCTTACAGTAAGAAAAAGGTACAAAAATATGGAAATAAAGACATACAAGTATGCAAAACAGTGTCACAATAAACAGGAGAACTTCCCTCAGGCCACAATTAGCACCTCCCCTCCAAGACCTAGGAGGTGCCAAATGTTACCACCTTCTTGGCACAAGCTAGACCTTCTGGTGAGATATGGATACAATTTCTACTAGTCCCAAGGAAGTACCTATTAACACCTCGGTGCGACTTGCCTTCAGGACAGATGTTACATTATCACTAGTCACACATATAACCCTAGACATATGTCACTACACTCATATAGATATATATATATACACACACACATATTCCACCACACCTCCCTCCTTATGAACGTGCATGGAGGTTGACTTATATGTCAGCTACCGACCACATATCTGATTCTGCCCCGTCTTGGAGAGAAAGGCCATCAGCATTGCCATGATCAACTCCTTTCTTGTGCTGAATTGTGAAATCATATTGCTGAAGTATCAAACTCTCAGTGGGTTATGGTCTGTGATCACGGTGAAGTTGCGCCCATAGAGCTTTGGTTGTAGCTCATCTATCCTCGGCATGGGGTAGACCTCACATGTAGTCAGTTTTAATTTCCTGTAGTCTACACAGAACCGGGTAGTACGGTCCTTTTTGGGACAAGAACCCCACAGGCAAGGCCCAGGCACTCTGGGATTTTTGTATCACCTTGAGTTTCAGCATCTCCTCTACCTGTCCCCTCATGTGGGCCTTCACCTCTGCTGACACCCGGTATGCAGACTGCCGTACTGGGGGATTAGTACCAGTGTCCACATGGTGAACTGCTAAGTGTGTCCTCCCAGGCTCCCCTGTGAAGACTTCGGTGAACTCGCTGAGCGCCCCCATCAGCTCAGACCTCTGACTGTGGGATAGCTCAGGGTTAAACTCTGCTGACTCCAGGGACTCCATGTACTGAGTCCCGGCCCCCAAATCCAGTAACAGATCAGCCTCCCCCTCTTCAGGCAGGCTACAGACTACGACACAGGCCTCCCTGTCATGATGAGCCTTCAGCATATTTACATGAAACTTTCTGACGCTTTGCATGCTCATCTAGTGTCACCACATAATTAACATCATTCAGCCTCTTATGTACAGTATATGGTCCCTCCCATGCGGCCTGCAATTTATTCTGTAACATAGGGACCAACACCCAAACCTTCTGCCCTTCCTCGTAGGCCCTCAGTCTGGCATTATGGTCGTACCAGACCTTCTGGTTTGTTTGTGCCTGGGCCACGTTCTCATGGGCCAGGTTGCTCAGTTTTTGCATTCTCTCCCTGAGCCGCAGTACATATTCGACCACTGAGACTCCTGTAGTTCTGGGGTCGTCCTTCCAACAGTCCTTAATCAGATCAAGTGGCCCCCTGACCCTCCTCCCATAAACCAGTTCAAAGGGGGAGAATCCAGTAGACGCCTGGGGTACCTCTGTAGGCAAACAGCAGATGGGGGAGGTACTGCTCTCAGTCTCTCCCTTCAGTCTCCACCAGCATTTTGAGCATTTGCTTTAATGTTCCATTAAAACGCTCGCAGAGTCCATTGGTTTGGGGATGATAGGCGCTGGCCACAAAATGCGGCACTTGTATTCTTTCACAGAGGCTTTCCATCAGATCAGACATGAACTGGGTTCCCTGATCGGTCAACATTTCCCTGGGGAAACCCACACGAGAGAACACAGTCAGTAAAGCATCCGCCACTTTGTCTGCTCGGCTGGGGGACAGTGCCACAGCTTCCGGGTATCGTGTAGCATAGTCCACCACTGTGAGGATGTACTTTTTGCCAGAGCTGCTGGGGATTGCAAGTGGCCCTATGATATCCACAGCCACTCGCTGGAAAGGCTCATCGATCGCAGGCAGTGGTATCAATGGAGCTTTCTGTATATTCCCAGACTTCCCAACTCTGTGGCAAACTACACACGATCGGCAGTAATTGGCAATATCTGTCCCCATCTTGGGCCAATAGAAGTTAGGTGTCAGGCGAGCTTTAGTCTTTTGTATTCCAAGGTGTCCGGCCAAAGGAGTTTCATGGGCAATTCTCGATAATTGTTCCCTAAATGTATAAGGGACGATCAGCCGCCGTTCATAGTCCCAAGATTCTGTAGTATCCGTGGGGATAGTCTCTGTATACAGTCTGCCCTGGTCCCAGTATACTACTCTCTCTTTGCTAGAAGCAGCAGGGGGTCGGTCTGCAAGACATCTGAGCCCCTCCAGAATTACATCTATCCGCAGGGCCACCTGGAAGCTCTGTCAGCCTGCAGGCCCCGGCCTAGTGTGACTCCCAGGCCCCGGCCTAGTGTGACTGCCATGTATGAAGGCTCCGGGACCACAGTATGGGCCTCCTGGAAGCTCTGACTGTCAGCCTGCAGGCCCCGGCCTAGTGTGACTGCCAGGCCCTGGTCTGAAGCTGAGTCTTCAGTGTCTGTTATCAGGGACCTTGGTGGGTCTGCCATGTATGGAGGCTCCGGGACCACAGTATGGGCCTCCTGTCCTGGCAGTTCTGTCTGAGACTCATCCTCTAATCTCTGGGCCGGAGTCTGAGCCGCAGCCTGACTCCGGGTAACAGCTGCCACATAATTACAGTCCTGTGCATTGGGACATTTTCCCTCCTCGCACGGGATCTCAGGTAGGTCACTTTCTTCCACCTTCTCTGCATCATGTACTTGAAAAGGGAGGAACATAGTGGGACACCATCCTCCCCAGGTCCGTGCCTAGCAACACATTGGTAGGAATAGCCTCTGATACTCCCACTTCTCTCAGTCCCTTCCCTGCTCCCCAGTCCAGGTACACACGGGCCATGGGCACGGCAGGGCTGACCCCTCCAATCCCGGTTATAGACATAGTCTTTCCTGGTATGATATCGGCAGGGGTTATCATGGCTGGAGGCACCAGGGTCACCTCTGCCCCAGTGTCTGAGACCAATGGTGACTTTATTGCCAACAGTGACAGATTGACAGTTCTCATTTGCCCTCGCATCAGAGTCGGCTACAAAGAGGGCAGACGGTGGGGACACAGACAGCTTTGTGGTTGTAGTTGGGCGTTTCTCCCTATCAGGACAGACCGCGCTAACATGTCCCACTTTGTTGCAGGAGAAGCACCGGCGTGCATCACCTAGAGAGTGTCTATTCCCCGGGGCCCCATAGAAGGTGGGCTTGGACAGCACTGGTGATCGGCCGGCAGAGGGAGAAGGGTCCCAGTTTGGCTTACCTCCCCTCCAGCTGAATCCCGATGGCTTCCGCACCTCAGGCATCCTGTTAGCCACATAGCAGTCCGCAATCCTTGCAGCCTGATCCGCAGTTTGTGGCTCCCGATCACACACAAATTGTCGTACAGCCGTGGGGCACATGTGAAGAAATTGATCCTTGACCATAAGATATGTTAAGTCCTCAAAACTGTTGACAGAAAGTCCCCTAATCCATTGGTGGAACGTGGTCCTCAAGGTGCTCGCAACATCCGCATAGCTGTCAGTTGATCCACGTTGTATGTTCTGGAACCTTCTACGATACACTTCTGGTGTCAGGTTGTATTTCCTGATCAGGGCATCTTTTATGGCCTCATAGTTCGCATCTAGCTCTGGTGGGAGGCCAGCAAAAACTTCCAGGGCTTTGCCTCTCAACCCTGGGGTTAGATACTGTGCCCACTGCTCACGGGGTAGATGGTACTGCCTGCAGGTTTCTTCAAATTCCCGCAGGAAAGTATCTAAGTCCGTATCCTTCTCCATCACAGGGAAGTTTTCAAGACGTGGCTGTGACGGGGTGTACGGCAGAGCAAGAAGGGACAACAGGCCGAGGGATGATTCAACAGATTTATTATCAAGAACGCTGGAACAACACATGCAGGTAGATCTACAGAGTCCACAATTAGTCCAACAGAACAGGTTCGGGGGCACCTCCCGATAATCCTTGTGCCAGCTAACAAAGCAATAGTCCACACGAGTCCAAGGGATCTCAAAACAATCCCACGAGCGACGAGATATGTCCTCAGCTCAAGTCTCGACCCATTCACTTCCGCAGTCACAGATGGACATGGGGTCTTGCCTCAGCTAAGAATCCCCACTCCTCCTTCAAGGATCAACTCACATCTGATCTCAAAATAAGAATGGATTGTCCGAGCTCCTGGGATCCGCCCATAAAGGGGGGTCACACCTTCTATTCAATGGTTGGGTCCACCAGGAGATTCTAGACTGGTGGGCTCCAGGCAGTCTATGTATTATGCACATTTGACTAGCCACCTGCTGTGAGGAAGAATGGCTATTCTTTCACTAGTGGTATTGACAAAGCTTAATTACATTAGAGCTTAGGGCTGCAAGTATTGGGGGAAGGAGACATATTGTTACAGGTGAACTTCCAGCCCAAGAAAATACCTAAATTACAGCTAATAGACACCAGAGAACAGTTACATACATAAAATGGCATATTATTCAAATACAGGACAGGGCAAAAGTACATATCATGACAGTGGCCTCCTTGGATTTATGTCCTGGGAGGGGGTTATCTGAGGACTGATACCCCGCTCTATTTGAGCCATCTGAAGCTTGAAAGCTCTCTCCTCCCGGCGTTCTGCAGCCTCTCTCTCAGCCCAGTCCTAGCGTTCTGCAGCCTCTCTCTCAGCCTGTCGGTCTGCAGCCTGTCGGTGCTGTAGAATTAGCTGCATGCGCAGATTGGGATCACTTGTTCCCAGCCGTTGTAAGTCCATTTGCAAAGTACAGTCCATAGGCTCCTCAGCACTGGCATTGCTGACATTTCCATCAGGCATCTCCGATGCAAGAGCTGGCATTGCTGGGTCTCTCTGACGTGGGCTCTCTCCTTGCCCAGATGTTCCAGCACTTTGCTCTATGTCCTGCTCGACCAAGGCGCGTATCAGCAGCTCCCTGGATCTGTCGGCCATCTCTATTCCTCTCTGCTCACAGAGGTCGGTCAGAGCTTCCTTGCTCTGCTTCTTGTACTGGGCTGCCATATTAATGAACAGCCTTTGCCAAATAAAAGATAGAAAAGAAAAACGGGGAGGGGAAACTGTTTGCAAGTATGTCTAAGTAAGCAGAGTTGAACCTTGAAGAACTGGTGCACTCCTCGCAAGGATACCAATTCTTTAGTACAGGGAATAATTGCTTAAACCATGCACTAATGCTCTAATAGAAATAATTCTATCCCACCGCTCGCCACCAATTGTCACGGATCGCTACTCCGTGGTGTCACTTATTCGTCACGTGCCTGCTCTCACACGTGACTTGGGGTTGTGCCTGCAAGGGTTAATCTATCTCCCCACTCTGTCCAGCACTCAACCTCTGTCCTATGCTGTAATGGGAGCATAAATCACACACCGACCCAGGCCACACACCCGCTCATACACGCTGCCACCACTCACCTAATACACAGGCGATGGGTCCCGGAACTAACAATACTAATAATGTCTATCACTCATAAGGCTCACACACCTTAGGCTATGGATTCTTTTAGAACATTCAAGGTTCAACTTGTTAAAGTTTTATACTTTAATAACAAAAGGTTCAATGCTTACAATAAGTAAAAGGTATAAAAATATGATACTAAAAAGACATACAACTTATGCAAAACAGTGTCAAAATAAACAGGAGAAACTTACAGAAATCCTCTAACTGGTAGTTTGCTTTCTGCTCCCTGAGGGTAGGAAGAATGTAGATTGGATCACACCAGCTTCTCAGGCTGCCCTCATCATGTGAACAAAATTCTCTGTCTGCAGCCTAAATTTATAACTTTGGTCTGAGATCAGGTTTCTAGACCGGCCCCCCAGATTAATATAATTGCGGTCTGTTTGATTGGGCACGGCCGCTCTACTAATGAATATATATTATTTTCCTTTGGAGACACTTGTGAGATGGTTCCCAGGAATAGCTAACCCTCAAGCTGCATTTAACATCTCTCCTCCAAGCACTAGGAGGTGCCAAATATTACCTTCTTCTTGGCCCTAGCTAGACCTCCTGGTGAGATATGGAGACAATTTCTACTAGTCCCAAGGAAGTACCTGTGGTGAAACATATATATATTTATATCTATGTGTGTAGGGACATATGTCTAGGGTTATATGTGTGACTGGTGATAATGTAACATCTGTCTTGAAGGCAAGTCGCACCTAGGTGTTAATAGGTACTTCCTTGGGAATAGTAGAGATTCTGTCTCCAGATCTCAGCAGGAGGTCTGGCTAAGGCCAAAGAACAAAAGGAACACTTGACACCTCTGAGGTCTTGGAGGGGAGATGCTAAATTGTGGCCTGCCCAATCAAACAGAACGCAATTATATTAACCTGGGAGGCCGGTCTAGAAACCTGACCTCAGACCAAAGTTATAAATTTAGGCTGCAGACAGAGAATTGTGTTCACATGTGAGGGCAGCCTGAGAAGCTGATGTGTTTCAACTCCAATCACCCCCCTCAGGGAGCAGAAAGCAGACTACAAGTTGGATGATTTCTGTAAGTTTATCCTGTTTATTTTGACATTGTTTGCATAAGTTGTATGTCTTTTCATTATCATATTATTATACCTTTTTCTTATTGTAAGCATTGTCAAAAAACTAATATTATACAAGGGTATTTCTAAATCATAAATCATATAACGCCCCTTAAAAATCTTTTTATTAGAAAAATATTAAAATACCACCAACCTGTGGTACGCCCAAAAAGACGAAAACAAAAAAAAAAAAAAAACCACCGTGAACAAACTGGTACGAGGACCTAGTAATCCTTACACTGATACCTAAACTAAGCTGGTGCCTGCCTACCTGCGGGGGTTGGCGCCCTAGGGGAAACGTTATGGCGCCCCCACTCCACGGCGGCTCGCCCTACGGTCCCTATTGAACCCTAATGTCCGCCCAGGTTCCCACTGCCCAATCGCACCACTAAAGGAACCCCTCACTGCTAGACATAGATAATCCTACAACTAAGGATTACTAAACCCCACACCGTGTCATAAAAACAATAAGGAACATGTGGGAGAAATAGATATATAATGACGGTTAAATATAAGCAGCCTTGGAGCTCCCAATTGTACTCCAATAAACAATCAATGTTATTAGCAATCTGCTGCAACCATGCAGTCACAGATAGACATAAAGTATGCTGGTGAGTATGCCTCCAGATATCAAATGGTTAATACTCATCCAGCCCCGGCATGCCGTCCTCATCTCCCCACTCCCGCCTCAACGCGTTTCGCCTCTCCGGCTCATCAGGAGGCCTTGATAAACAACATGTGTCCCAATGATAGCTGATGCATGTAGCTCACCGATTCCGTTACCTCTGATTTTAAAAAGTCCGCCCGGGCTGCAAGACCATCCCACTTCCGGTCAGTCTACGTAGCCTCCGGATCTGTTTGGAGGCGTGTTGAACAAAATGAATATCACACACGCCTCTGCGTCTCTGCGCAGAATCCCCGTGGTACGCATGAAAGATCATGCGTTATCCACGACAGTGTTCGCGCCAGTCCACAGTGCAGAATCACAAATAGCAGACATACCTTGAAGGTCTGCTGCGCAAATTCATCCTGGAACGCATGAAAGATCGCGCGATATCAACTGCAGGTATACTGTCACCCCTCTTAGTATGCCAGGTCTCGCGATACAATAAGCAGCTCTCGCACAAATCCCTTATCAGAGGGATTTTTCCAACTGTAAATCCATGGGGGTGGTATATATGGCCACATGCCCTTGTCCAAAGGACTATATTGGGAAAACAAAGAGGGAGCTGCATAGAAGGGTAGGTGAACACATGGGTGATCTGAGAAACAACAGGGACACCACCTTGGCAAGGCATATGAGAGATCAACACCCTGGAGATAGGTTTAATATTAGATTTGCTGTCATTGAGGTAGTTAAACCAAGCCCGAGAGGGGGTAATTTTGACAGAAAAATTCTACAGAGGGAATGTGAGTGGACATTCCGGATGGATGCGATGACCCCCAAGGGGCTGAATGAACAGTTGTCCTTTGCTTGCTTTCTATGAATTGGTGCATTGGATATGTGTTTTTCCTTTAGTCACTTTCAACTTCCTATTTTTTCTGATTGGGAGGAATGGGATTCTTTGGGTTCCATGATAATAATTAAACTGGAGGCCATGTTAGCACTTGATAAGGCAACCCTATGACAGGGTGCTGCATAGATCATAGTAACATAGTAACATAGTTAGTAAGGCCGAAAAAAGACATTTGATAATCCAGTTCAGCCTATATTCCATCATAATAAATCCCCAGATCTACGTCCTTCTACAGAACCTAATAATTGTATGATACAATATTGTTCTGCTCCAGGAAGACATCCAGGCCTCTCTTGAACCCCTCGACTGAGTTCGCCATCACCACCTCCTCAGGCAAGCAATTCCAGATTCTCACTGCCCTAACAGTAAAGAATCCTCTTCTATGTTGGTGGAAAAACCTTCTCTCCTCCAGACGCAAAGAATGCCCCCTTGTGCCCGTCACCTTCCTTGGTATAAACAGATCCTCAGCGAGGTATTTGTATTGTCCCCTTATATACTTATACATGGTTATTAGATCGCCCCTCAGTCGTCTTTTTTCTAGACTAAATAATCCTAATTTCGCTAATCTATCTGGGTATTGTAGTTCTCCCATCCCCTTTATTAATTTTGTTGCCCTCCTTTGTACTCTCTCTAGTTCCATTATATCCTTCCTGAGCACCAGTGCCCAAAACTGGACACAGTACTCCATGTGCGGTCTAACTAGGGATTTGTACAGAGGCAGTATAATGCTCTCATCATGTGTATCCAGACCTCTTTTAATGCACCCCATGATCCTGTTTGCCTTGGCAGCTGCTGCCTGGCACTGGCTGCTCCAGGTAAGTTTATCATTAACTAGGATCCCCAAGTCCTTCTCCCTGTCAGATTTACCCAGTGGTTTCCCATTCAGTGTGTAATGGTGATATTGATTCCTTCTTCCCATGTGTATAACCTTACATTTATCATTGTTAAACCTCATCTGCCACCTTTCAGCCCAAGTTTCCAACTTATCCAGATCCATCTGTAGCAGAATACTATCTTCTCTTGTATTAACTGCTTTACATAGTTTTGTATCATCTGCAAATATCGATATTTTACTGTGTAAACCTTCTACCAGATCATTAATGAATATGTTGAAGAGAACAGGTCCCAATACTGACCCCTGCGGTACCCCACTGGTCACAGCGACCCAGTTAGAGACTATACCATTTATAACCACCCTCTGCTTTCTATCACTAAGCCAGTTACTAACCCATTTACACACATTTTCCCCCAGACCAAGCATTCTCATTTTGTGTACCAACCTCTTGTGCGGCACGGTATCAAACGCTTTGGAAAAATCGAGATATACCACGTCCAATGACTCACCGTGGTCCAGCCTATAGCTTACCTCTTCATAAAAACTGATTAGATTGGTTTGACAGGAGCGATTTCTCATAAACCCATGCTGATATGGAGTTAAACAGTTATTCTCATTGAGATAATCCAGAATAACATCCCTCAGAAACCCTTCAAATATTTTACCAACAATAGAGGTTAGACTTACTGGCCTATAATTTCCAGGGTCACTTTTAGAGCCCTTTTTGAATATTGGCACCACATTTGCTATGCGCCAGTCCTGCGGAACAGACCCTGTCGCTATAGAGTCCGTAAAAATAAGAAATAATGGTTTATCTATTACATTACTTAGTTCTCTTAGTACTCGTGGGTGTATGCCATCCGGACCCGGAGATTTATCTATTTTAATCTTATTTAGCCGGTTTCGCACCTCTTCTTGGGTTAGATTGGTGACCCTTAATATAGGGTTTTCATTGTTTCTTGGGATTTCACCTAGCATTTCATTTTCCACCGTGAATACCGTGGAGAAGAAGGTGTTTAATATGTTAGCTTTTTCCTCGTCATCTACAACCATTCTTTCCTCACTATTTTTTAAGGGGCCTACATTTTCAGTTTTTATTCTTTTACTATTGATATAGTTGAAGAACAGTTTGGGATTAGTTTTACTCTTCTTAGCAATGTGCTTCTCTGTTTCCTTTTTGGCAGCTTTAATTAGTTTTTTAGATAAAGTATTTTTCTCCCTATAGTTTTTTAGAGCTTCAATGGTGCCATCCTGCTTTAGTAGTGCAAATGCTTTCTTTTTACTGTTAATTGCCTGTCTTACTTCTTTGTTTAGCCACATTGGGTTTTTCCTATTTCTAGATCAGTATGCTATGATTACTTTCAAATTGAAATCCTCTGATTTATGGCCCCCCCGGGCTGAATACAGGTGTTTATTATGGTGCTCTGGAACATATTTTTTCCGATTGATGGTTTATTTAAATGTGTCCTAGTCAAGGGGTTAATTGAGACCTCCCAGCGGTTATTGAAAAGGATCTATAGGCTAATATTAGCCCGTTGGGATAATGAATATATCCATTTATTAAAACTTCAAACACCTGGTTTGTATATGTAAGCATAAGACAGTATGCTATGGTTAACATTTCCCTCTGTGACATCCACTTTAGGTCATCGAGCAGCAGCATTATATGAGGTCCAGCAGGAAGCAAGTGCATCAGACTAGGCTATGCCTCCGTGTACCTGATCATTTGAGGACGGGAACCATTATTTAATTTCTAGGTTCCCAGCCGGTAATTTCTAGCTGGTGCGCAAGCTAGGTGCAGATTGTACGCAGGCGCAACTATCCGGGTGGCTAGCATTATGTGTGGGGGAAGGAGTATTTGCGATAAGGGATTTGTGCGAGAGCTGCTTATTGTATCGCGAGACCTGGCATACTTAGAGGGGTGACAGTATACCTGCAGTTGATATCGCGCGATCTTTCATGCGTTCCAGGATGAGTTTGCGCAGCAGACCTTCAAGGTATGTCTGCTATTTGTGATTCTGCGCTGTGGACTGGCGCGAACACTGTCGTGGATAACGCATGATCTTTCATGCGTACCACGGGGATTCTGCGCAGAGACGCAGAGGCGTGTGTGATATTCATTTTGTTCAACACGCCTCCAAACAGATCCGGAGGCTACGTAGACTGACTGGAAGTGGGATGGTCTTGCAGCCCGGGCGGACTTTTTTAAAATCAGAGGTAACGGAATCGGTGAGCTACATGCATCAGCTATCATTGGGACACATGTTGTTTATCAAGGCCTCCTGATGAGCCGAAGAGGCGAAACGCGTTGAGGCGGGAGTGGGGAGATGAGGACGGCATGCCGGGGCTGGATGAGTATTAACCATTTGATATCTGGAGGCATACTCACCAGCATACTTTATGTCTATCTGTGACTGCATGGTTGCAGCAGATTGCTAATAACATTGATTGTTTATTGGAGTACAATTGGGAGCTCCAAGGCTGCTTATATTTAACCGTCATTATATATCTATTTCTCCCACATGTTCCTTATTGTTTTTATGACACGGTGTGGGGTTTAGTAATCCTTAGTTGTAGGATTATCTATGTCTAGCAGTGAGGGGTTCCTTTAGTGGTGCGATTGGGCAGTGGGAACCTGGGCGGACATTAGGGTTCAATAGGGACCGTAGGGCGAGCCGCCGTGGAGTGGGGGCGCCATAACGTTTCCCCTAGGGCGCCAACCCCCGCAGGTAGGCAGGCACCAGCTTAGTTTAGGTATCAGTGTAAGGATTACTAGGTCCTCGTACCAGTTTGTTCACGGTGGTTTTTTTTTTTATTTTTGTTGTTGTGTCCGTCTTTTTGGGCGTACCACAGGTTGGTGGTATTTTAATATTTTTCTAATAAAAAGATTTTTAAGGGGCGTTATATGATTTATTATTGTAAGCATTGAACTTTTTGCTATTAAAGTATAAAACTTTAACAAGTTGAACCTTGAATGTTCTAAGGAATCCATAGCCTAAGGTGTGTGAGCCTTATGAGTGATAGACATATTTTTATTAGTATTATTAGTTCCAGGACTCATCGCTTGTGTATTCGATGAGTGGTGGCAGGGCGTATGAGCGGGTGTGTGGCCTGGGTCGGTGTGTGATTTATGCTCCCATTACAGCATAGGACAGAGGTTGAATGCTGGACTGAGAGTGGGGAGATAAATTAACCCTTGCAGGCACAACCCCAAGTCACGTGTGAGAGCAGGCACGTGACGAATACGTGACTCCACGGAAAACCAGGGATTCAAGCTTCAGGAGGCTAATTTGCATATTCCAGGTGCCTTCTGGGAGAAGCGAAGTCTCCCTAAGCTAGAAGATCGTTGGGTACAGCCGGGACCAGCTGCTTCGAAAGCATCACCAAACCAGGGATTCAAGCTTCAGGAGGCTAATTTGCATATTCCAGGTGCCTTCTGGGAGAAGCGAAGTCTCCCTAAGCTAGAAGATCGTTGGGTACAGCCGGGACCAGCTGCTTCGAAAGCATCACCAAACCAGGGATTCAAGCTTCAGGAGGCTAATTTGCATATTCCAGGTGCCTTCTGGGAGAAGTGAAGTCTCCCTAAGCTAGAAGATCGTTGGGTACAGCCGGGACCAGCTGCTTCGAAAGCATCACCAAACCAGGGATTCAAGCTTCAGGAGGCTAATTTGCATATTCCAGGTGCCTTCTGGGAGAAGCGAAGTCTCCCTAAGCTAGAAGATCGTTGAATTTTTGCCTGTAGGACATTATTGCAAGAGAGCTTGGCTGAGTAGATTACACAAGAAGGAAAACACACAGCAAGTCAGCAGGATCTAGGAGCAACATGGCACATGTGACAACCTACATGGTGAGCTGCAGCATGTGCTACATGTTCACAGATCGACCAGAAGAAGAATCCAATTTCACCTGTCAGAAGTGTAGACTAGTGGCCCTTTTAGAAGAAAAGGTGCGGGGTCTGGAAGAAAGAATAGCAACTTTGAAACTCATCAAAGAGAATGAAGACTTTCTAGACAGAACAGAAGCATCTCTACTGGTCACAGAAGGTGCAAAAAGTGTCAGAGAACCTCCAAAAGCAGATGAGTGGAAGCATGTGACCAAAAGAAGCAAGAAGACCATGGAGAAATCACCAACCACACAACTGAAGAACCAATATCAAATCTTTGTAGAGGATGAAGATGGCACACCTAAGAATGAAGCAATACCAGCAAGCAAAAAAGAAAAGGGCACACAGCAACAAGTGACAGCAAAAAGTACAGCCAAGAAGCAACGAAGAGTGGTGGTGGTGGGAGACTCACTACTGAGAGGCACAGAAGCAGCCATCTGCAGACCGGACATAACTGCAAGAGAAGTATGCTGCCTTCCAGGTGCGATGATCAAGGATGTGACCGATAGGATACCAAAGCTCTTCAGCTCCAAGGACGTCCACCCATTTCTTCTGATACATGTTGGCACCAATGACACGGCAAGGAAGGACCTACCGACAATCTGCAAGGACTTTGAAGAGTTGGGGAAGAAAGTAAAGGAACTGGATGCACAGGTAGTTTTTTCTTCTATCCTTCCAGTAGATGGGCATGGCACCAGGAGATGGAACAGGATCCTTGATGCAAACAACTGGCTAAGACGATGGTGCAGACAACAAGGATTCGGATTCCTGGACCACGGTGTGAATTACTTGTACGATGGACTCCTCGCCAGAGACGGACTACACCTCAACAAACCTGGGAAACACACATTCGCCAGAAGACTCGCTACACTCATCAGGAGGGCGTTAAACTAGAAGAAGAGGGGACGGGAAGAAAAACATTAGACTCGAACAAAGACGACCCAGGAAAACATACTCAGAAGGGAGGTAAGAACATTTCTAAAACAATCCACAGTGAGGAGATTGGAACAAAACAAAATCCTCTAAACTGCATGCTCGCAAACGCCAGAAGCCTGACAAACAAGATGGAAGAACTAGAAGCAGAAATATCTACAGGTAACTTTGACATAGTGGGAATAACCGAGACATGGTTAGATGAAAGCTATGACTGGGCAGTTAACTTACAGGGTTACAGTCTGTTTAGAAAGGATCGTAAAAATCGGAGAGGAGGAGGGGTTTGTCTCTATGTAAAGTCTTGTCTAAAGTCCACTTTAAGGGAGGATATTAGCGAAGGGAATGAGGATGTCGAGTCCATATGGGTTGAAATTCATGGAGGGAAAAATGGTAACAAAATTCTCATTGGGGTCTGTTACAAACCCCCAAATATAACAGAAACCATGGAAAGTCTACTTCTAAAGCAGATAGATGAAGCTGCAACCCATAATGAGGTCCTGGTTATGGGGGACTTTAACTACCCGGATATTAACTGGGAAACAGAAACCTGTGAAACCCATAAAGGCAACAGGTTTCTGCTAATAACCAAGAAAAATTATCTTTCACAATTGGTGCAGAATCCAACCAGAGGAGCAGCACTTTTAGACCTAATACTATCTAATAGACCTGACAGAATAACAAATCTGCAGGTGGTTGGGCATTTAGGAAATAGCGACCACAATATTGTGCAGTTTCACCTGTCTTTCACTAGGGGGACTTGTCAGGGAGTCACAAAAACATTGAACTTTAGGAAGGCAAAGTTTGAACAGCTTAGAGATGCCCTTAATCTGGTAGACTGGGACAATATCCTCAGAAATACGAATACAGATAATAAATGGGAAATGTTTAAGAACATCCTAAATAGGCAGTGTAAGCGGTTTATACCTTGTGGGAATAAAAGGACTAGAAATAGGAAAAACCCAATGTGGCTAAACAAAGAAGTAAGGCAGGCAATTAACAGTAAAAAGAAAGCATTTGCACTACTAAAGCAGGATGGCACCACTGAAGCTCTAAAAAACTATAGGGAGAAAAATACTTTATCTAAAAAACTAATTAAAGCTGCCAAAAAGGAATCAGAGAAGCACATTGCTAAGGAGAGTAAAACTAATCCCAAACTGTTCTTCAACTATATCAATAGTAAAAGAATAAAAACTGAAAATGTAGGCCCCTTAAAAAATAGTGAGGAAAGAATGGTTGTAGATGACGAGGAAAAAGCTAACATATTAAACACCTTCTTCTCCACAGTATTCACGGTGGAAAATGAAATGCTAGGTGAAATCCCAAGAAACAATGATAACCCTATATTAAGAGTCACCAATCTAACCCAAGAAGAGGTGCGAAACCGGCTAAATAAGATTAAAATAGATAAATCTCCAGGTCCGGATGGCATACACCCACGAGTACTAAGAGAACTAAGTAATGTAATAGATAAACCATTATTTCTTATTTTTAGTGACTCTGTAGCGACAGGGTCTGTTCCGCAGGACTGGCGCATAGCAAATGTGGTGCCAATATTCAAAAAGGGCTCTAAAAGTGAACCTGGAAATTATAGGCCAGTAAGTCTAACCTCTATTGTTGGTAAAATATTTGAAGGGTTTCTGAGGGATGTTATTCTGGATTATCTCAATGAGAATAACTGTTTAACTCCATATCAGCATGGGTTTATGAGAAATCGCTCCTGTCAAACCAATCTAATCAGTTTTTATGAAGAGGTAAGCTATAGACTGGACCACGGTGAGTCATTGGACGTGGTATATCTCGATTTTTCCAAAGCGTTTGATACCGTGCCGCACAAGAGGTTGGTACACAAAATGAGAATGCTTGGTCTGGGGGAAAATGTGTGTAAATGGGTTAGTAACTGGCTTAGTGATAGAAAGCAGAGGGTGGTTATAAATGGTATAGTCTCTAACTGGGTCGCTGTGACCAGTGGGGTACCGCAGGGGTCAGTATTGGGACCTGTTCTCTTCAACATATTCATTAATGATCTGGTAGAAGGTTTACACAGTAAAATATCGATATTTGCAGATGATACAAAACTATGTAAAGCAGTTAATACAAGAGAAGATAGTATTCTGCTACAGATGGATCTGGATAAGTTGGAAACTTGGGCTGAAAGGTGGCAGATGAGGTTTAACAATGATAAATGTAAGGTTATACACATGGGAAGAGGGAATCAATATCACCATTACAAACTGAACGGGAAACCACTGGGTAAATCTGACAGGGAGAAGGACTTGGGGATCCTAGTTAATGATAAACTTACCTGGAGCAGCCAGTGCCAGGCAGCAGCTGCCAAGGCAAACAGGATCATGGGGTGCATTAAAAGAGGTCTGGATACACATGATGAGAGCATTATACTGCCTCTGTACAAATCCCTAGTTAGACCGCACATGGAGTACTGTGTCCAGTTTTGGGCACCGGTGCTCAGGAAGGATATAATGGAACTAGAGAGAGTACAAAGGAGGGCAACAAAATTAATAAAGGGGATGGGAGAACTACAATACCCAGATAGATTAGCGAAATTAGGATTATTTAGTCTAGAAAAAGGACGACTGAGGGGCGATCTAATAACCATGTATAAGTATATAAGGGGACAATACAAATATCTCGCTGAGGATCTGTTTATACCAAGGAAGGTGACGGGCACAAGGGGGCATTCTTTGCGTCTGGAGGAGAGAAGGTTTTTCCACCAACATAGAAGAGGATTCTTTACTGTTAGGGCAGTGAGAATCTGGAATTGCTTGCCTGAGGAGGTGGTGATGGCGAACTCAGTCGAGGGGTTCAAGAGAGGCCTGGATGTCTTCCTGGAGCAGAACAATATTGTATCATACAATTATTAGGTTCTGTAGAAGGACGTAGATCTGGGGATTTATTATGATGGAATATAGGCTGAACTGGATGGACAAATGTCTTTTTTCGGCCTTACTAACTATGTTACTATGTTACTATGACAGTACCTATTAACACCTGACTTGCCTTCAGAACAGATGTTACATTGTCACTAGTCACACATATAACCCTAGGCATATGTCACTACACACATATAGATATATATATACACACATATTCCACCACACTAAAGAAGCCGCTGTTCACACAGTGCTGTATCCAAGAATATTAATGAAAAGTGGAGTGGAAGGAAAAAATGTGGTAGAAAAAGGTGCACAAGCAACCGGGATAAGCGCAGCCTGGAAAGGATTGTTAAGAAAAGGCCAATCAGTAATGTGGGGGAGATTCACAAGGAGCAGACTGCTGCTGGAGTCATTGCTCCACCACACACAGACGTGTCCAGGACATGGGCTACAAGTGTCACATTCCTTGTGTCAGCCACTCATGACCAATAGACAACGCCAGAAACGTCTTACCTGGGCCAAGGAGAAGATGAACTGGACTCGACATTTTGGAGGAAAAAAGTGCATCTAATAGTACAAAAAATACGGTATTATGCACTGAAGACGCCACAATAGCGGCACAATCCGCACACCTGCATTACTGCAGCACTTATGCTAGGCCTGCACTCACCAGGACGATCGCTCTCGGGACGGCGTCTCATCTGTGCACTCCGCTTCTTTCTTGTGATCCCGGATTTGGGGTCTTGTTCCACCAGCAATGACGCTGGACCCCTTTCCATGTGCAGTGGACACAGCCCACCCCCGAGCATGAAGATGTCATTCTCTGGGACATTTCTCTGTGCCTCCTGTTCCTCCCCCTCGGTGACTTTCCTGCAGGGCAGCACTCCTCTCCTGACATACTCTGTGCTGCTCCTTCTCCTTGGTGACTTTCCTGCAGGGCAGCACTCCTCTCCTGACATACTCTGTACTGCTCCTTCCCCTTGGTGACTTTCCTGCAGGGCAGCACTCCTCTCCTGACATACTCTGTGCTGCTCCTCCCCCTCGGTGACTTTCCTGCAGGGCAGCACTCCTCTCCTGACATGCTCTGTGCTGCTCCTCCCCCTCGGTGACTTTCCTGCAGGGCAGCACTCCTCTCCTGACATACTCTGTGCGCCTCCTCTCCCTCGCTGACTTTCCTGCAGGGCAGCACTCCTCTCCTGACATACTCTGTGCGGCTCCTCCCCGTCGGTGACTTTCCTGCAGGGCAGCACTCCTCTCTTGACATACTCTGTGCTGTTCCTCCCCCTCGGTGACTTTCCTGCAGGGCAGCACTCCTCTCCTCACACACTCTGTGCTGCTCCTTCCCCTCAGTGACTTTCCTGCAGGGCAGCACTCCTCTCCTGACATACTCTGTGCTGCTCCTCGCCCTCGGTGACTTTCCTGCAGGGCAGCACTCCTCTCCTCACACACTCTGTGCTGCTCCTTCCCCTCAGTGACTTTCCTGCAGGCCAGCACTCCTCTCCTGACATACTCTGTGCTGCTCCTCCCCCTCGGTGACTTTCCTGCAGGGCAGCACTCCTCTCTTGACATACTCTGTGCTGCTCCTCCCCCTCGGTGACTTTCCTGCAGGGCAGCACTCCTTTTCCGACATACTCTGTGCTGCTCCTCCCCATCGGTGACTTTCCTGCAGGGCAGCACTCCTCTCCTCACACACTCTGTGCTGCTCCTTCCCCTCAGTGACATTCCTGCAGGGCAGCACTCCTCTCTTGACATACTGTGTGCTGCTCCTTCCCCTCAGTGACTTTCCTGCAGGGCAGCACTCCTCTCCTGACATACTCTGTGCTGCTCCTTCCCCTCGGTGACTTTCCTGCAGGGCAGCACTCCTCTCCTGACATACTCTGTGCTGCTCCTCCCCCTCGGTGACTTTCCTGCAGGGCAGCACTCCTTTTCCGACATACTCTGTGCTGCTCCTCCCCATCGGTGACTTTCCTGCAGGGCAGCACTCCTCTCCTCACACACTCTGTGCTGCTCCTTTCCCTCAGTGACATTCCTGCAGGGCAGCACTCCTCTCTTGACATACTGTGTGCTGCTCCTTCCCCTCGGGGACTTTCCTGCAGGGCAGCACTCCTCTCCTGACATACTCTGTGCTGCTCCTTCCCCTCGGTGACTTTCCTGCAGGGCAGCACTCCTCTCCTGACATACTCTGTGCTGCTCCTCCCCCTCGGTGACTTTCCTGCAGGGCAGCACTCCTTTTCCGACATACTCTGTGCTGCTCCTTCCCCTCAGTGACTTTCCTGCAGGGCAGCACTCCTCTCCTGACATACTCTGTGCTGCTCCTTCCCCTCGGTGACTTTCCTGCAGGGCAGCACTCCTCTCCTGACATACTCTGTGCTGCTCCTCCCCCTCAGTGACTTTCCTGCAGGGCAGCACTCCTCTCCTGACATACTCTGTGCTACTCCTCCCCCTCGGTGACTTTCCTGCAGGGCAGTACTCCTCTCTTGACATACTCTGTGCTGCTCCTCCCCCTCGGTGACTTTCCTGCAGGGCAGCACTCCTCTCCTCACACACTCTGTGCTGCTCCTTCCCCTCAGTGACTTTCCTGCAGGGCAGTACTCCTCTCTTGACATACTCTGTGCTGCTCCTTCCCCTCAGTGACTTTCCTGCAGGGCTCCTCTCTTGACATACTCTGTGCTGCTCCTCCCCCTCGGTGACTTTCCTGCAGGGCAGCACTCCTCTCCTCACACACTCTGTGCTGCTCCTTCCCCTCGGTGACTTTCCTGCAGGGCAGCACTCCTCTCCTCACACACTCTGTGCTGCTCCTCCCCCTCGGTGACTTTCCTGCAGGGCAGCACTCCTTTTTCCGACATACTCTGTGCTGCTCCTCCCCATCGGTGACTTTCCTGCAGGGCAGCACTCCTCACACACTCTGTGCTGCTCCTTCCCCTCAGTGACATTCCTGCAGGGCAGCACTCCTCTCTTGACATATTGTGTGCTGCTCCTTCCCCTCGGTGACTTTCCTGCAGGGCAGCACTCCTCTCCTGACATACTCTGTGCTGCTCCTCCCCCTCGGTGACTTTCCTGCAGGGCAGCACTCCTCTCCTGACATACTCTGTGCTGCTCCTCCCCGTCGGTGACTTTCCTGCAGGGCAGCACTCCTCTCCTCACACACTCTGTGCTGCTCCTTCCCCTCGGTGACTTTCCTGCAGGGCAGCACTCCTCTCTTGACATACTCTGTGCTGTTCCTCCCCCTCGGTGACTTTCCTGCAGGGCAGCACTCCTCTCCTCACACACTCTGTGCTGCTCCTTCCCCTCAGTGACTTTCCTGCAGGGCAGTACTCCTCTCTTGACATACTCTGTGCTGCTCCTTCCCCTCAATGACTTTCCTGCAGGGCAGCACTCCTCTCCTGACATACTCTGTGCTGCTCCTTCCCCTCGGTGACTTTCCTGCAGGGCAGCACTCCTCTCCTGACATACTCTGTGCTGCTCCTCCCCCTCGGTGACTTTCCTGCAGGGCAGCACTCCTTTTCCGACATACTCTGTGCTGCTCCTCCCCATCGGTGACTTTCCTGCAGGGCAGCACTCCTCTCCTCACACACTGTGTGCTGCTCCTTCCCCTCAGTGACATTCCTGCAGGGCAGCACTCCTCTCTTGACATACTGTGTGCTGCTCCTTCCCCTCGGTGACTTTCCTGCAGGGCAGCACTCCTCTCCTGACATACTCTGTGCTGCTCCTTCCCCTCGGTGACTTTCCTGCAGGGCAGCACTCCTCTCCTGACATACTCTGTGCTGCTCCTCCCCCTCGGTGACTTTCCTGCAGGGCCGCACTCCTTTTCCGACATACTCTGTGCTGCTCCTTCCCCTCAGTGACTTTCCTGCAGGGCAGCACTCCTCTCCTGACATACTCTGTGCTGCTCCTTCCCCTCGGTGACTTTCCTGCAGGGCAGCACTCCTCTCCTGACATACTCTGTGCTGCTCCTTCCCCTCAGTGACTTTCCTGCAGGGCAGCACTCCTCTCCTGACATACTCTGTGCTGCTCCTCCCCCTCAGTGACTTTCCTGCAGGGCAGCACTCCTCTCCTGACATACTCTGTGCTACTCCTCCCCCTCGGTGACTTTCCTGCAGGGCAGCACTCCTCTCCTGACATACTCTGTGCTGCTCCTTCCCCTCGGTGACTTTCCTGCAGGGCAGCACTCCTCTCCTGACATACTCTGTGCTGCTCCTCCCCCTCGGTGACTTTCCTGCAGGGCCGCACTCCTTTTCCGACATACTCTGTGCTGCTCCTTCCCCTCAGTGACTTTCCTGCAGGGCAGCACTCCTCTCCTGACATACTCTGTGCTGCTCCTTCCCCTCGGTGACTTTCCTGCAGGGCAGCACTCCTCTCCTGACATACTCTGTGCTGCTCCTTCCCCTCAGTGACTTTCCTGCAGGGCAGCACTCCTCTCCTGACATACTCTGTGCTGCTCCTCCCCCTCAGTGACTTTCCTGCAGGGCAGCACTCCTCTCCTGACATACTCTGTGCTACTCCTCCCCCTCGGTGACTTTCCTGCAGGGCAGCACTCCTCTCTTGACATACTCTGTGCTGCTCCTCCCCCTCGGTGACTTTCGTGCAGGGCAGCACTCCTCTCCTCACACACTCTGTGCTGCTCCTTCCCCTCAGTGACTTTCCTGCAGGGCAGTACTCCTCTCTTGACATACTGTGTGCTGCTCCTTCCCCTCGGTGACTTTCCTGCAGGGCAGCACTCCTCTCCTGACATACTCTGTGCTGCTCCTTCCCCTCGGTGACTTTCCTGCAGGGCAGCACTCCTCTCCTGACATACTCTGTGCTGCTCCTCCCCCTCGGTGACTTTCCTGCAGGGCCGCACTCCTTTTCCGACATACTCTGTGCTGCTCCTTCCCCTCAGTGACTTTCCTGCAGGGCAGCACTCCTCTCCTGACATACTCTGTGCTGCTCCTTCCCCTCGGTGACTTTCCTGCAGGGCAGCACTCCTCTCCTGACATACTCTTTGCTGCTCCTTCCCCTCAGTGACTTTCCTGCAGGGCAGCACTCCTCTCCTGACATACTCTGTGCTGCTCCTCCCCCTCAGTGACTTTCCTGCAGGGCAGCACTCCTCTCCTGACATACTCTGTGCTACTCCTCCCCCTCGGTGACTTTCCTGCAGGGCAGCACTCCTCTCTTGACATACTCTGTGCTGCTCCTCCCCCTCGGTGACTTTCGTGCAGGGCAGCACTCCTCTCCTCACACACTCTGTGCTGCTCCTTCCCCTCAGTGACTTTCCTGCAGGGCAGTACTCCTCTCTTGACATACTCTGTGCTGCTCCTTCCCCTCAGTGACTTTCCTGCAGGGCAGCACTCCTCTCCTGACATACTCTGTGCTGCTCCTCCCCCTCAGTGACTTTCCTGCAGGGCAGCACTCCTCTCCTGACATACTCTGTGCTACTCCTCCCCCTCGGTGACTTTCCTGCAGGGCAGCACTCCTCTCTTGACATACTCTGTGCTGCTCCTCCCCCTCGGTGACTTTCGTGCAGGGCAGCACTCCTCTCCTCACACACTCTGTGCTGCTCCTCCCCCTCGGTGACTTTCCTGCAGGGCAGCACTCCTTTTTCCGACATACTCTGTGCTGCTCCTCCCCATCGGTGACTTTCCTGCAAGGCAGCACTCCTCACACACTCTGTGCTGCTCCTTCCCCTCAGTGACATTCCTGCAGGGCAGCACTCCTCTCTTGACATATTGTGTGCTGCTCCTTCCCCTCGGTGACTTTCCTGCAGGGCAGCACTCCTCTCCTGACATACTCTGTGCTGCTCCTTCCCCTCGGTGACTTTCCTGCAGGGCAGCACTCCTCTCCTGACATACTCTGTGCTGCTCCTCCCCCTCGGTGACTTTCCTGCAGGGCAGCACTCCTCTCCTGACATACTCTGTGCTGCTCCTCCCCGTCGGTGACTTTCCTGCAGGGCAGCACTCCTCTCCTCACACACTCTGTGCTGCTCCTTCCCCTCGGTGACTTTCCTGCAGGGCAGCACTCCTCTCTTGACATACTCTGTGCTGTTCCTCCCCCTCGGTGACTTTCCTGCAGGGCAGCACTCCTCTCCTCACACACTCTGTGCTGCTCCTTCCCCTCAGTGACTTTCCTGCAGGGCAGTACTCCTCTCTTGACATACTCTGTGCTGCTCCTTCCCCTCAATGACTTTCCTGCAGGGCAGCACTCCTCTCCTGACATACTCTGTGCTGCTCCTTCCCCTCGGTGACTTTCCTGCAGGGCAGCACTCCTCTCCTGACATACTCTGTGCTGCTCCTCCCCCTCGGTGACTTTCCTGCAGGGCAGCACTCCTTTTCCGACATACTCTGTGCTGCTCCTCCCCATCGGTGACTTTCCTGCAGGGCAGCACTCCTCTCCTCACACACTGTGTGCTGCTCCTTCCCCTCAGTGACATTCCTGCAGGGCAGCACTCCTCTCTTGACATACTGTGTGCTGCTCCTTCCCCTCGGTGACTTTCCTGCAGGGCAGCACTCCTCTCCTGACATACTCTGTGCTGCTCCTTCCCCTCGGTGACTTTCCTGCAGGGCAGCACTCCTCTCCTGACATACTCTGTGCTGCTCCTCCCCCTCGGTGACTTTCCTGCAGGGCCGCACTCCTTTTCCGACATACTCTGTGCTGCTCCTTCCCCTCAGTGACTTTCCTGCAGGGCAGCACTCCTCTCCTGACATACTCTGTGCTGCTCCTTCCCCTCGGTGACTTTCCTGCAGGGCAGCACTCCTCTCCTGACATACTCTGTGCTGCTCCTCCCCCTCAGTGACTTTCCTGCAGGGCAGCACTCCTCTCCTGACATACTCTGTGCTACTCCTCCCCCTCGGTGACTTTCCTGCAGGGCAGCACTCCTCTCTTGACATACTCTGTGCTGCTCCTCCCCCTCGGTGACTTTCCTGCAGGGCAGCACTCCTCTCCTCACACACTCTGTGCTGCTCCTTCCCCTCAGTGACTTTCCTGCAGGGCAGTACTCCTCTCTTGACATACTCTGTGCTGCTCCTTCCCCTCAGTGACTTTCCTGCAGGGCTCCTCTCTTGACATACTCTGTGCTGCTCCTCCCCCTCGGTGACTTTCCTGCAGGGCAGCACTCCTCTCCTCACACACTCTGTGCTGCTCCTTCCCCTCGGTGACTTTCCTGCAGGGCAGCACTCCTCTCCTCACACACTCTGTGCTGCTCCTCCCCCTCGGTGACTTTCCTGCAGGGCAGCACTCCTTTTTCCGACATACTCTGTGCTGCTCCTCCCCATCGGTGACTTTCCTGCAGGGCAGCACTCCTCACACACTCTGTGCTGCTCCTTCCCCTCAGTGACATTCCTGCAGGGCAGCACTCCTCTCTTGACATATTGTGTGCTGCTCCTTCCCCTCGGTGACTTTCCTGCAGGGCAGCACTCCTCTCCTGACATACTCTGTGCTGCTCCTTCCCCTCGGTGACTTTCCTGCAGGGCAGCACTCCTCTCCTGACATACTCTGTGCTGCTCCTCCCCCTCGGTGACTTTCCTGCAGGGCAGCACTCCTCTCCTGACATACTCTGTGCTGCTCCTCCCCGTCGGTGACTTTCCTGCAGGGCAGCACTCCTCTCCTCACACACTCTGTGCTGCTCCTTCCCCTCGGTGACTTTCCTGCAGGGCAGCACTCCTCTCTTGACATACTCTGTGCTGTTCCTCCCCCTCGGTGACTTTCCTGCAGGGCAGCACTCCTCTCCTCACACACTCTGTGCTGCTCCTTCCCCTCAGTGACTTTCCTGCAGGGCAGTACTCCTCTCTTGACATACTCTGTGCTGCTCCTTCCCCTCAATGACTTTCCTGCAGGGCAGCACTCCTCTCCTGACATACTCTGTGCTGCTCCTTCCCCTCGGTGACTTTCCTGCAGGGCAGCACTCCTCTCCTGACATACTCTGTGCTGCTCCTCCCCCTCGGTGACTTTCCTGCAGGGCAGCACTCCTTTTCCGACATACTCTGTGCTGCTCCTCCCCATCGGTGACTTTCCTGCAGGGCAGCACTCCTCTCCTCACACACTGTGTGCTGCTCCTTCCCCTCAGTGACATTCCTGCAGGGCAGCACTCCTCTCCTGACATACTCTGTGCTGCTCCTTCCCCTCGGTGACTTTCCTGCAGGGCAGCACTCCTCTCCTGACATACTCTGTGCTGCTCCTCCCCCTCGGTGACTTTCCTGCAGGGCCGCACTCCTTTTCCGACATACTCTGTGCTGCTCCTTCCCCTCAGTGACTTTCCTGCAGGGCAGCACTCCTCTCCTCACACACTCTGTGCTGCTCCTTCCCCTCGGTGACTTTCCTGCAGGGCAGCACTCCTCTCCTCACACACTCTGTGCTGCTCCTCCCCCTCGGTGACTTTCCTGCAGGGCAGCACTCCTTTTTCCGACATACTCTGTGCTGCTCCTCCCCATCGGTGACTTTCCTGCAGGGCAGCACTCCTCACACACTCTGTGCTGCTCCTTCCCCTCAGTGACATTCCTGCAGGGCAGCACTCCTCTCTTGACATATTGTGTGCTGCTCCTTCCCCTCGGTGACTTTCCTGCAGGGCAGCACTCCTCTCCTGACATACTCTGTGCTGCTCCTTCCCCTCGGTGACTTTCCTGCAGGGCAGCACTCCTCTCCTGACATACTCTGTGCTGCTCCTCCCCCTCGGTGACTTTCCTGCAGGGCAGCACTCCTCTCCTGACATACTCTGTGCTGCTCCTCCCCGTCGGTGACTTTCCTGCAGGGCAGCACTCCTCTCCTCACACACTCTGTGCTGCTCCTTCCCCTCGGTGACTTTCCTGCAGGGCAGCACTCCTCTCTTGACATACTCTGTGCTGTTCCTCCCCCTCGGTGACTTTCCTGCAGGGCAGCACTCCTCTCCTCACACACTCTGTGCTGCTCCTTCCCCTCAGTGACTTTCCTGCAGGGCAGTACTCCTCTCTTGACATACTCTGTGCTGCTCCTTCCCCTCAATGACTTTCCTGCAGGGCAGCACTCCTCTCCTGACATACTCTGTGCTGCTCCTTCCCCTCGGTGACTTTCCTGCAGGGCAGCACTCCTCTCCTGACATACTCTGTGCTGCTCCTCCCCCTCGGTGACTTTCCTGCAGGGCAGCACTCCTTTTCCGACATACTCTGTGCTGCTCCTCCCCATCGGTGACTTTCCTGCAGGGCAGCACTCCTCTCCTCACACACTGTGTGCTGCTCCTTCCCCTCAGTGACATTCCTGCAGGGCAGCACTCCTCTCTTGACATACTGTGTGCTGCTCCTTCCCCTCGGTGACTTTCCTGCAGGGCAGCACTCCTCTCCTGACATACTCTGTGCTGCTCCTCCCCCTCAGTGACTTTCCTGCAGGGCAGCACTCCTCTCCTGACATACTCTGTGCTACTCCTCCCCCTCGGTGACTTTCCTGCAGGGCAGCACTCCTCTCCTGACATACTCTGTGCTGCTCCTTCCCCTCGGTGACTTTCCTGCAGGGCAGCACTCCTCTCCTGACATACTCTGTGCTGCTCCTTCCCCTCAGTGACTTTCCTGCAGGGCAGCACTCCTCTCCTGACATACTCTGTGCTGCTCCTCCCCCTCAGTGACTTTCCTGCAGGGCAGCACTCCTCTCCTGACATACTCTGTGCTACTCCTCCCCCTCGGTGACTTTCCTGCAGGGCAGCACTCCTCTCCTGACATACTCTGTGCTGCTCCTTCCCCTCGGTGACTTTCCTGCAGGGCAGCACTCCTCTCCTGACATACTCTGTGCTGCTCCTCCCCCTCGGTGACTTTCCTGCAGGGCCGCACTCCTTTTCCGACATACTCTGTGCTGCTCCTTCCTCTCAGTGACTTTCCTGCAGGGCAGCACTCCTCTCCTGACATACTCTGTGCTGCTCCTTCCCCTCGGTGACTTTCCTGCAGGGCAGCACTCCTCTCCTGACATACTCTGTGCTGCTCCTTCCCCTCAGTGACTTTCCTGCAGGGCAGCACTCCTCTCCTGACATACTCTGTGCTGCTCCTCCCCCTCAGTGACTTTCCTGCAGGGCAGCACTCCTCTCCTGACATACTCTGTGCTACTCCTCCCCCTCGGTGACTTTCCTGCAGGGCAGCACTCCTCTCTTGACATACTCTGTGCTGCTCCTCCCCCTCGGTGACTTTCGTGCAGGGCAGCACTCCTCTCCTCACACACTCTGTGCTGCTCCTTCCCCTCAGTGACTTTCCTGCAGGGCAGTACTCCTCTCTTGACATACTGTGTGCTGCTCCTTCCCCTCGGTGACTTTCCTGCAGGGCAGCACTCCTCTCCTGACATACTCTGTGCTGCTCCTTCCCCTCGGTGACTTTCCTGCAGGGCAGCACTCCTCTCCTGACATACTCTGTGCTGCTCCTCCCCCTCGGTGACTTTCCTGCAGGGCCGCACTCCTTTTCCGACATACTCTGTGCTGCTCCTTCCCCTCAGTGACTTTCCTGCAGGGCAGCACTCCTCTCCTGACATACTCTGTGCTGCTCCTTCCCCTCGGTGACTTTCCTGCAGGGCAGCACTCCTCTCCTGACATACTCTGTGCTGCTCCTTCCCCTCAGTGACTTTCCTGCAGGGCAGCACTCCTCTCCTGACATACTCTGTGCGCCTCCTCTCCCTCGCTGACTTTCCTGCAGGGCAGCACTCCTCTCCTGACATACTCTGTGCGGCTCCTCCCCGTCGGTGACTTTCCTGCAGGGCAGCACTCCTCTCTTGACATACTCTGTGCTGTTCCTCCCCCTCGGTGACTTTCCTGCAGGGCAGCACTCCTCTCCTCACACACTCTGTGCTGCTCCTTCCCCTCAGTGACTTTCCTGCAGGGCAGCACTCCTCTCCTGACATACTCTGTGCTGCTCCTCGCCCTCGGTGACTTTCCTGCAGGGCAGCACTCCTCTCCTCACACACTCTGTGCTGCTCCTTCCCCTCAGTGACTTTCCTGCAGGCCAGCACTCCTCTCCTGACATACTCTGTGCTGCTCCTCCCCCTCGGTGACTTTCCTGCAGGGCAGCACTCCTCTCTTGACATACTCTGTGCTGCTCCTCCCCCTCGGTGACTTTCCTGCAGGGCAGCACTCCTTTTCCGACATACTCTGTGCTGCTCCTCCCCATCGGTGACTTTCCTGCAGGGCAGCACTCCTCTCCTCACACACTCTGTGCTGCTCCTTCCCCTCAGTGACATTCCTGCAGGGCAGCACTCCTCTCTTGACATACTGTGTGCTGCTCCTTCCCCTCAGTGACTTTCCTGCAGGGCAGCACTCCTCTCCTGACATACTCTGTGCTGCTCCTTCCCCTCGGTGACTTTCCTGCAGGGCAGCACTCCTCTCCTGACATACTCTGTGCTGCTCCTCCCCCTCGGTGACTTTCCTGCAGGGCAGCACTCCTTTTCCGACATACTCTGTGCTGCTCCTCCCCATCGGTGACTTTCCTGCAGGGCAGCACTCCTCTCCTCACACACTCTGTGCTGCTCCTTCCCCTCAGTGACATTCCTGCAGGGCAGCACTCCTCTCTTGACATACTGTGTGCTGCTCCTTCCCCTCGGGGACTTTCCTGCAGGGCAGCACTCCTCTCCTGACATACTCTGTGCTGCTCCTTCCCCTCGGTGACTTTCCTGCAGGGCAGCACTCCTCTCCTGACATACTCTGTGCTGCTCCTCCCCCTCGGTGACTTTCCTGCAGGGCAGCACTCCTTTTCCGACATACTCTGTGCTGCTCCTTCCCCTCAGTGACTTTCCTGCAGGGCAGCACTCCTCTCCTGACATACTCTGTGCTGCTCCTTCCCCTCGGTGACTTTCCTGCAGGGCAGCACTCCTCTCCTGACATACTCTGTGCTGCTCCTCCCCCTCAGTGACTTTCCTGCAGGGCAGCACTCCTCTCCTGACATACTCTGTGCTACTCCTCCCCCTCGGTGACTTTCCTGCAGGGCAGTACTCCTCTCTTGACATACTCTGTGCTGCTCCTCCCCCTCGGTGACTTTCCTGCAGGGCAGCACTCCTCTCCTCACACACTCTGTGCTGCTCCTTCCCCTCAGTGACTTTCCTGCAGGGCAGTACTCCTCTCTTGACATACTCTGTGCTGCTCCTTCCCCTCAGTGACTTTCCTGCAGGGCTCCTCTCTTGACATACTCTGTGCTGCTCCTCCCCCTCGGTGACTTTCCTGCAGGGCAGCACTCCTCTCCTCACACACTCTGTGCTGCTCCTTCCCCTCGGTGACTTTCCTGCAGGGCAGCACTCCTCTCCTCACACACTCTGTGCTGCTCCTCCCCCTCGGTGACTTTCCTGCAGGGCAGCACTCCTTTTTCCGACATACTCTGTGCTGCTCCTCCCCATCGGTGACTTTCCTGCAGGGCAGCACTCCTCACACACTCTGTGCTGCTCCTTCCCCTCAGTGACATTCCTGCAGGGCAGCACTCCTCTCTTGACATATTGTGTGCTGCTCCTTCCCCTCGGTGACTTTCCTGCAGGGCAGCACTCCTCTCCTGACATACTCTGTGCTGCTCCTTCCCCTCGGTGACTTTCCTGCAGGGCAGCACTCCTCTCCTGACATACTCTGTGCTGCTCCTCCCCCTCGGTGACTTTCCTGCAGGGCAGCACTCCTCTCCTGACATACTCTGTGCTGCTCCTCCCCATCGGTGACTTTCCTGCAGGGCAGCACTCCTCTCCTCACACACTCTGTGCTGCTCCTTCCCCTCGGTGACTTTCCTGCAGGGCAGCACTCCTCTCTTGACATACTCTGTGCTGTTCCTCCCCCTCGGTGACTTTCCTGCAGGGCAGCACTCCTCTCCTCACACACTCTGTGCTGCTCCTTCCCCTCAGTGACTTTCCTGCAGGGCAGTACTCCTCTCTTGACATACTCTGTGCTGCTCCTTCCCCTCAATGACTTTCCTGCAGGGCAGCACTCCTCTCCTGACATACTCTGTGCTGCTCCTTCCCCTCGGTGACTTTCCTGCAGGGCAGCACTCCTCTCCTGACATACTCTGTGCTGCTCCTCCCCCTCGGTGACTTTCCTGCAGGGCAGCACTCCTTTTCCGACATACTCTGTGCTGCTCCTCCCCATCGGTGACTTTCCTGCAGGGCAGCACTCCTCTCCTCACACACTGTGTGCTGCTCCTTCCCCTCAGTGACATTCCTGCAGGGCAGCACTCCTCTCTTGACATACTGTGTGCTGCTCCTTCCCCTCGGTGACTTTCCTGCAGGGCAGCACTCCTCTCCTGACATACTCTGTGCTGCTCCTTCCCCTCGGTGACTTTCCTGCAGGGCAGCACTCCTCTCCTGACATACTCTGTGCTGCTCCTCCCCCTCGGTGACTTTCCTGCAGGGCCGCACTCCTTTTCCGACATACTCTGTGCTGCTCCTTCCCCTCAGTGACTTTCCTGCAGGGCAGCACTCCTCTCCTGACATACTCTGTGCTGCTCCTTCCCCTCGGTGACTTTCCTGCAGGGCAGCACTCCTCTCCTGACATACTCTGTGCTGCTCCTTCCCCTCAGTGACTTTCCTGCAGGGCAGCACTCCTCTCCTGACATACTCTGTGCTGCTCCTCCCCCTCAGTGACTTTCCTGCAGGGCAGCACTCCTCTCCTGACATACTCTGTGCTACTCCTCCCCCTCGGTGACTTTCCTGCAGGGCAGCACTCCTCTCCTGACATACTCTGTGCTGCTCCTTCCCCTCGGTGACTTTCCTGCAGGGCAGCACTCCTCTCCTGACATACTCTGTGCTGCTCCTCCCCCTCGGTGACTTTCCTGCAGGGCCGCACTCCTTTTCCGACATACTCTGTGCTGCTCCTTCCTCTCAGTGACTTTCCTGCAGGGCAGCACTCCTCTCCTGACATACTCTGTGCTGCTCCTTCCCCTCGGTGACTTTCCTGCAGGGCAGCACTCCTCTCCTGACATACTCTGTGCTGCTCCTTCCCCTCAGTGACTTTCCTGCAGGGCAGCACTCCTCTCCTGACATACTCTGTGCTGCTCCTCCCCCTCAGTGACTTTCCTGCAGGGCAGCACTCCTCTCCTGACATACTCTGTGCTACTCCTCCCCCTCGGTGACTTTCCTGCAGGGCAGCACTCCTCTCTTGACATACTCTGTGCTGCTCCTCCCCCTCGGTGACTTTCGTGCAGGGCAGCACTCCTCTCCTCACACACTCTGTGCTGCTCCTTCCCCTCAGTGACTTTCCTGCAGGGCAGTACTCCTCTCTTGACATACTGTGTGCTGCTCCTTCCCCTCGGTGACTTTCCTGCAGGGCAGCACTCCTCTCCTGACATACTCTGTGCTGCTCCTTCCCCTCGGTGACTTTCCTGCAGGGCAGCACTCCTCTCCTGACATACTCTGTGCTGCTCCTCCCCCTCGGTGACTTTCCTGCAGGGCCGCACTCCTTTTCCGACATACTCTGTGCTGCTCCTTCCCCTCATTGACTTTCCTGCAGGGCAGCACTCCTCTCCTGACATACTCTGTGCTGCTCCTTCCCCTCGGTGACTTTCCTGCAGGGCAGCACTCCTCTCCTGACATACTCTGTGCTGCTCCTTCCCCTCAGTGACTTTCCTGCAGGGCAGCACTCCTCTCCTGACATACTCTGTGCGCCTCCTCTCCCTCGCTGACTTTCCTGCAGGGCAGCACTCCTCTCCTGACATACTCTGTGCGGCTCCTCCCCGTCGGTGACTTTCCTGCAGGGCAGCACTCCTCTCTTGACATACTCTGTGCTGTTCCTCCCCCTCGGTGACTTTCCTGCAGGGCAGCACTCCTCTCCTCACACACTCTGTGCTGCTCCTTCCCCTCAGTGACTTTCCTGCAGGGCAGCACTCCTCTCCTGACATACTCTGTGCTGCTCCTCGCCCTCGGTGACTTTCCTGCAGGGCAGCACTCCTCTCCTCACACACTCTGTGCTGCTCCTTCCCCTCAGTGACTTTCCTGCAGGCCAGCACTCCTCTCCTGACATACTCTGTGCTGCTCCTCCCCCTCGGTGACTTTCCTGCAGGGCAGCACTCCTCTCTTGACATACTCTGTGCTGCTCCTCCCCCTCGGTGACTTTCCTGCAGGGCAGCACTCCTTTTCCGACATACTCTATGCTGCTCCTCCCCATCGGTGACTTTCCTGCAGGGCAGCACTCCTCTCCTCACACACTCTGTGCTGCTCCTTCCCCTCAGTGACATTCCTGCAGGGCAGCACTCCTCTCTTGACATACTGTGTGCTGCTCCTTCCCCTCAGTGACTTTCCTGCAGGGCAGCACTCCTCTCCTGACATACTCTGTGCTGCTCCTTCCCCTCGGTGACTTTCCTGCAGGGCAGCACTCCTCTCCTGACATACTCTGTGCTGCTCCTCCCCCTCGGTGACTTTCCTGCAGGGCAGCACTCCTTTTCCGACATACTCTGTGCTGCTCCTCCCCATCGGTGACTTTCCTGCAGGGCAGCACTCCTCTCCTCACACACTCTGTGCTGCTCCTTCCCCTCAGTGACATTCCTGCAGGGCAGCACTCCTCTCTTGACATACTGTGTGCTGCTCCTTCCCCTCGGGGACTTTCCTGCAGGGCAGCACTCCTCTCCTGACATACTCTGTGCTGCTCCTTCCCCTCGGTGACTTTCCTGCAGGGCAGCACTCCTCTCCTGACATACTCTGTGCTGCTCCTCCCCCTCGGTGACTTTCCTGCAGGGCAGCACTCCTTTTCCGACATACTCTGTGCTGCTCCTTCCCCTCAGTGACTTTCCTGCAGGGCAGCACTCCTCTCCTGACATACTCTGTGCTGCTCCTTCCCCTCGGTGACTTTCCTGCAGGGCAGCACTCCTCTCCTGACATACTCTGTGCTGCTCCTCCCCCTCAGTGACTTTCCTGCAGGGCAGCACTCCTCTCCTGACATACTCTGTGCTACTCCTCCCCCTCGGTGACTTTCCTGCAGGGCAGTACTCCTCTCTTGACATACTCTGTGCTGCTCCTCCCCCTCGGTGACTTTCCTGCAGGGCAGCACTCCTCTCCTCACACACTCTGTGCTGCTCCTTCCCCTCAGTGACTTTCCTGCAGGGCAGTACTCCTCTCTTGACATACTCTGTGCTGCTCCTTCCCCTCAGTGACTTTCCTGCAGGGCTCCTCTCTTGACATACTCTGTGCTGCTCCTCCCCCTCGGTGACTTTCCTGCAGGGCAGCACTCCTCTCCTCACACACTCTGTGCTGCTCCTTCCCCTCGGTGACTTTCCTGCAGGGCAGCACTCCTCTCCTCACACACTCTGTGCTGCTCCTCCCCCTCGGTGACTTTCCTGCAGGGCAGCACTCCTTTTTCCGACATACTCTGTGCTGCTCCTCCCCATCGGTGACTTTCCTGCAGGGCAGCACTCCTCACACACTCTGTGCTGCTCCTTCCCCTCAGTGACATTCCTGCAGGGCAGCACTCCTCTCTTGACATATTGTGTGCTGCTCCTTCCCCTCGGTGACTTTCCTGCAGGGCAGCACTCCTCTCCTGACATACTCTGTGCTGCTCCTTCCCCTCGGTGACTTTCCTGCAGGGCAGCACTCCTCTCCTGACATACTCTGTGCTGCTCCTCCCCCTCGGTGACTTTCCTGCAGGGCAGCACTCCTCTCCTGACATACTCTGTGCTGCTCCTCCCCATCGGTGACTTTCCTGCAGGGCAGCACTCCTCTCCTCACACACTCTGTGCTGCTCCTTCCCCTCGGTGACTTTCCTGCAGGGCAGCACTCCTCTCTTGACATACTCTGTGCTGTTCCTCCCCCTCGGTGACTTTCCTGCAGGGCAGCACTCCTCTCCTCACACACTCTGTGCTGCTCCTTCCCCTCAGTGACTTTCCTGCAGGGCAGTACTCCTCTATTGACATACTCTGTGCTGCTCCTTCCCCTCAATGACTTTCCTGCAGGGCAGCACTCCTCTCCTGACATACTCTGTGCTGCTCCTTCCCCTCGGTGACTTTCCTGCAGGGCAGCACTCCTCTCCTGACATACTCTGTGCTGCTCCTCCCCCTCGGTGACTTTCCTGCAGGGCAGCACTCCTTTTCCGACATACTCTGTGCTGCTCCTCCCCATCGGTGACTTTCCTGCAGGGCAGCACTCCTCACACACTCTGTGCTGCTCCTTCCCCTCAGTGACATTCCTGCAGGGCAGCACTCCTCTCTTGACATATTGTGTGCTGCTCCTTCCCCTCGGTGACTTTCCTGCAGGGCAGCACTCCTCTCCTGACATACTCTGTGCTGCTCCTTCCCCTCGGTGACTTTCCTGCAGGGCAGCACTCCTCTCCTGACATACTCTGTGCTGCTCCTCCCCCTCGGTGACTTTCCTGCAGGGCAGCACTCCTCTCCTGACATACTCTGTGCTGCTCCTCCCCATCGGTGACTTTCCTGCAGGGCAGCACTCCTCTCCTCACACACTCTGTGCTGCTCCTTCCCCTCGGTGACTTTCCTGCAGGGCAGCACTCCTCTCTTGACATACTCTGTGCTGTTCCTCCCCCTCGGTGACTTTCCTGCAGGGCAGCACTCCTCTCCTCACACACTCTGTGCTGCTCCTTCCCCTCAGTGACTTTCCTGCAGGGCAGTACTCCTCTCTTGACATACTCTGTGCTGCTCCTTCCCCTCAATGACTTTCCTGCAGGGCAGCACTCCTCTCCTGACATACTCTGTGCTGCTCCTTCCCCTCGGTGACTTTCCTGCAGGGCAGCACTCCTCTCCTGACATACTCTGTGCTGCTCCTCCCCCTCGGTGACTTTCCTGCAGGGCAGCACTCCTTTTCCGACATACTCTGTGCTGCTCCTCCCCATCGGTGACTTTCCTGCAGGGCAGCACTCCTCTCCTCACACACTGTGTGCTGCTCCTTCCCCTCAGTGACATTCCTGCAGGGCAGCACTCCTCTCTTGACATACTGTGTGCTGCTCCTTCCCCTCGGTGACTTTCCTGCAGGGCAGCACTCCTCTCCTGACATACTCTGTGCTGCTCCTTCCCCTCGGTGACTTTCCTGCAGGGCAGCACTCCTCTCCTGACATACTCTGTGCTGCTCCTCCCCCTCGGTGACTTTCCTGCAGGGCCGCACTCCTTTTCCGACATACTCTGTGCTGCTCCTTCCCCTCAGTGACTTTCCTGCAGGGCAGCACTCCTCTCCTGACATACTCTGTGCTGCTCCTTCCCCTCGGTGACTTTCCTGCAGGGCAGCACTCCTCTCCTGACATACTCTGTGCTGCTCCTTCCCCTCAGTGACTTTCCTGCAGGGCAGCACTCCTCTCCTGACATACTCTGTGCTGCTCCTCCCCCTCAGTGACTTTCCTGCAGGGCAGCACTCCTCTCCTGACATACTCTGTGCTACTCCTCCCCCTCGGTGACTTTCCTGCAGGGCAGCACTCCTCTCCTGACATACTCTGTGCTGCTCCTTCCCCTCGGTGACTTTCCTGCAGGGCAGCACTCCTCTCCTGACATACTCTGTGCTGCTCCTCCCCCTCGGTGACTTTCCTGCAGGGCCGCACTCCTTTTCCGACATACTCTGTGCTGCTCCTTCCCCTCAGTGACTTTCCTGCAGGGCAGCACTCCTCTCCTGACATACTCTGTGCTGCTCCTTCCCCTCGGTGACTTTCCTGCAGGGCAGCACTCCTCTCCTGACATACTCTGTGCTGCTCCTTCCCCTCAGTGACTTTCCTGCAGGGCAGCACTCCTCTCCTGACATACTCTGTGCTGCTCCTCCCCCTCAGTGACTTTCCTGCAGGGCAGCACTCCTCTCCTGACATACTCTGTGCTACTCCTCCCCCTCGGTGACTTTCCTGCAGGGCAGCACTCCTCTCTTGACATACTCTGTGCTGCTCCTCCCCCTCGGTGACTTTCGTGCAGGGCAGCACTCCTCTCCTCACACACTCTGTGCTGCTCCTTCCCCTCAGTGACTTTCCTGCAGGGCAGTACTCCTCTCTTGACATACTGTGTGCTGCTCCTTCCCCTCGGTGACTTTCCTGCAGGGCAGCACTCCTCTCCTGACATACTCTGTGCTGCTCCTTCCCCTCGGTGACTTTCCTGCAGGGCAGCACTCCTCTCCTGACATACTCTGTGCTGCTCCTCCCCCTCGGTGACTTTCCTGCAGGGCCGCACTCCTTTTCCGACATACTCTGTGCTGCTCCTTCCCCTCAGTGACTTTCCTGCAGGGCAGCACTCCTCTCCTGACATACTCTGTGCTGCTCCTTCCCCTCGGTGACTTTCCTGCAGGGCAGCACTCCTCTCCTGACATACTCTTTGCTGCTCCTTCCCCTCAGTGACTTTCCTGCAGGGCAGCACTCCTCTCCTGACATACTCTGTGCTGCTCCTCCCCCTCAGTGACTTTCCTGCAGGGCAGCACTCCTCTCCTGACATACTCTGTGCTACTCCTCCCCCTCGGTGACTTTCCTGCAGGGCAGCACTCCTCTCTTGACATACTCTGTGCTGCTCCTCCCCCTCGGTGACTTTCGTGCAGGGCAGCACTCCTCTCCTCACACACTCTGTGCTGCTCCTTCCCCTCAGTGACTTTCCTGCAGGGCAGTACTCCTCTCTTGACATACTCTGTGCTGCTCCTTCCCCTCAGTGACTTTCCTGCAGGGCAGCACTCCTCTCCTGACATACTCTGTGCTGCTCCTCCCCCTCAGTGACTTTCCTGCAGGGCAGCACTCCTCTCCTGACATACTCTGTGCTACTCCTCCCCCTCGGTGACTTTCCTGCAGGGCAGCACTCCTCTCTTGACATACTCTGTGCTGCTCCTCCCCCTCGGTGACTTTCGTGCAGGGCAGCACTCCTCTCCTCACACACTCTGTGCTGCTCCTCCCCCTCGGTGACTTTCCTGCAGGGCAGCACTCCTTTTTCCGACATACTCTGTGCTGCTCCTCCCCATCGGTGACTTTCCTGCAGGGCAGCACTCCTCACACACTCTGTGCTGCTCCTTCCCCTCAGTGACATTCCTGCAGGGCAGCACTCCTCTCTTGACATATTGTGTGCTGCTCCTTCCCCTCGGTGACTTTCCTGCAGGGCAGCACTCCTCTCCTGACATACTCTGTGCTGCTCCTTCCCCTCGGTGACTTTCCTGCAGGGCAGCACTCCTCTCCTGACATACTCTGTGCTGCTCCTCCCCCTCGGTGACTTTCCTGCAGGGCAGCACTCCTCTCCTGACATACTCTGTGCTGCTCCTCCCCGTCGGTGACTTTCCTGCAGGGCAGCACTCCTCTCCTCACACACTCTGTGCTGCTCCTTCCCCTCGGTGACTTTCCTGCAGGGCAGCACTCCTCTCTTGACATACTCTGTGCTGTTCCTCCCCCTCGGTGACTTTCCTGCAGGGCAGCACTCCTCTCCTCACACACTCTGTGCTGCTCCTTCCCCTCAGTGACTTTCCTGCAGGGCAGTACTCCTCTCTTGACATACTCTGTGCTGCTCCTTCCCCTCAATGACTTTCCTGCAGGGCAGCACTCCTCTCCTGACATACTCTGTGCTGCTCCTTCCCCTCGGTGACTTTCCTGCAGGGCAGCACTCCTCTCCTGACATACTCTGTGCTGCTCCTCCCCCTCGGTGACTTTCCTGCAGGGCAGCACTCCTTTTCCGACATACTCTGTGCTGCTCCTCCCCATCGGTGACTTTCCTGCAGGGCAGCACTCCTCTCCTCACACACTGTGTGCTGCTCCTTCCCCTCAGTGACATTCCTGCAGGGCAGCACTCCTCTCTTGACATACTGTGTGCTGCTCCTTCCCCTCGGTGACTTTCCTGCAGGGCAGCACTCCTCTCCTGACATAATCTGTGCTGCTCCTTCCCCTCGGTGACTTTCCTGCAGGGCAGCACTCCTCTCCTGACATACTCTGTGCTGCTCCTCCCCCTCGGTGACTTTCCTGCAGGGCCGCACTCCTTTTCCGACATACTCTGTGCTGCTCCTTCCCCTCAGTGACTTTCCTGCAGGGCAGCACTCCTCTCCTGACATACTCTGTGCTGCTCCTTCCCCTCGGTGACTTTCCTGCAGGGCAGCACTCCTCTCCTGACATACTCTGTGCTGCTCCTCCCCCTCAGTGACTTTCCTGCAGGGCAGCACTCCTCTCCTGACATACTCTGTGCTACTCCTCCCCCTCGGTGACTTTCCTGCAGGGCAGCACTCCTCTCTTGACATACTCTGTGCTGCTCCTCCCCCTCGGTGACTTTCCTGCAGGGCAGCACTCCTCTCCTCACACACTCTGTGCTGCTCCTTCCCCTCAGTGACTTTCCTGCAGGGCAGTACTCCTCTCTTGACATACTCTGTGCTGCTCCTTCCCCTCAGTGACTTTCCTGCAGGGCTCCTCTCTTGACATACTCTGTGCTGCTCCTCCCCCTCGGTGACTTTCCTGCAGGGCAGCACTCCTCTCCTCACACACTCTGTGCTGCTCCTTCCCCTCGGTGACTTTCCTGCAGGGCAGCACTCCTCTCCTCACACACTCTGTGCTGCTCCTCCCCCTCGGTGACTTTCCTGCAGGGCAGCACTCCTTTTTCCGACATACTCTGTGCTGCTCCTCCCCATCGGTGACTTTCCTGCAGGGCAGCACTCCTCACACACTCTGTGCTGCTCCTTCCCCTCAGTGACATTCCTGCAGGGCAGCACTCCTCTCTTGACATATTGTGTGCTGCTCCTTCCCCTCGGTGACTTTCCTGCAGGGCAGCACTCCTCTCCTGACATACTCTGTGCTGCTCCTTCCCCTCGGTGACTTTCCTGCAGGGCAGCACTCCTCTCCTGACATACTCTGTGCTGCTCCTCCCCCTCGGTGACTTTCCTGCAGGGCAGCACTCCTCTCCTGACATACTCTGTGCTGCTCCTCCCCGTCGGTGACTTTCCTGCAGGGCAGCACTCCTCTCCTCACACACTCTGTGCTGCTCCTTCCCCTCGGTGACTTTCCTGCAGGGCAGCACTCCTCTCTTGACATACTCTGTGCTGTTCCTCCCCCTCGGTGACTTTCCTGCAGGGCAGCACTCCTCTCCTCACACACTCTGTGCTGCTCCTTCCCCTCAGTGACTTTCCTGCAGGGCAGTACTCCTCTCTTGACATACTCTGTGCTGCTCCTTCCCCTCAATGACTTTCCTGCAGGGCAGCACTCCTCTCCTGACATACTCTGTGCTGCTCCTTCCCCTCGGTGACTTTCCTGCAGGGCAGCACTCCTCTCCTGACATACTCTGTGCTGCTCCTCCCCCTCGGTGACTTTCCTGCAGGGCAGCACTCCTTTTCCGACATACTCTGTGCTGCTCCTCCCCATCGGTGACTTTCCTGCAGGGCAGCACTCCTCTCCTCACACACTGTGTGCTGCTCCTTCCCCTCAGTGACATTCCTGCAGGGCAGCACTCCTCTCTTGACATACTGTGTGCTGCTCCTTACCCTCGGTGACTTTCCTGCAGGGCAGCACTCCTCTCCTGACATACTCTGTGCTGCTCCTTCCCCTCGGTGACTTTCCTGCAGGGCAGCACTCCTCTCCTGACATACTCTGTGCTGCTCCTCCCCCTCGGTGACTTTCCTGCAGGGCCGCACTCCTTTTCCGACATACTCTGTGCTGCTCCTTCCCCTCAGTGACTTTCCTGCAGGGCAGCACTCCTCTCCTCACACACTCTGTGCTGCTCCTTCCCCTCGGTGACTTTCCTGCAGGGCAGCACTCCTCTCCTCACACACTCTGTGCTGCTCCTCCCCCTCGGTGACTTTCCTGCAGGGCAGCACTCCTTTTTCCGACATACTCTGTGCTGCTCCTCCCCATCGGTGACTTTCCTGCAGGGCAGCACTCCTCACACACTCTGTGCTGCTCCTTCCCCTCAGTGACATTCCTGCAGGGCAGCACTCCTCTCTTGACATATTGTGTGCTGCTCCTTCCCCTCGGTGACTTTCCTGCAGGGCAGCACTCCTCTCCTGACATACTCTGTGCTGCTCCTTCCCCTCGGTGACTTTCCTGCAGGGCAGCACTCCTCTCCTGACATACTCTGTGCTGCTCCTCCCCCTCGGTGACTTTCCTGCAGGGCAGCACTCCTCTCCTGACATACTCTGTGCTGCTCCTCCCCGTCGGTGACTTTCCTGCAGGGCAGCACTCCTCTCCTCACACACTCTGTGCTGCTCCTTCCCCTCGGTGACTTTCCTGCAGGGCAGCACTCCTCTCTTGACATACTCTGTGCTGTTCCTCCCCCTCGGTGACTTTCCTGCATGGCAGCACTCCTCTCCTCACACACTCTGTGCTGCTCCTTCCCCTCAGTGACTTTCCTGCAGGGCAGTACTCCTCTCTTGACATACTCTGTGCTGCTCCTTCCCCTCAATGACTTTCCTGCAGGGCAGCACTCCTCTCCTGACACACTCTGTGCTGCTCCTTCCCCTCGGTGACTTTCCTGCAGGGCAGCACTCCTCTCCTGACATACTCTGTGCTGCTCCTCCCCCTCGGTGACTTTCCTGCAGGGCAGCACTCCTTTTCCCAAATACTCTGTGCTGCTCCTCCCCATCGGTGACTTTCCTGCAGGGCAGCACTCCTCTCCTCACACACTGTGTGCTGCTCCTTCCCCTCAGTGACATTCCTGCAGGGCAGCACTCCTCTCTTGACATACTGTGTGCTGCTCCTTCCCCTCGGTGACTTTCCTGCAGGGCAGCACTCCTCTCCTGACATACTCTGTGCTGCTCCTTCCCCTCGGTGACTTTCCTGCAGGGCAGCACTCCTCTCCTGACATACTCTGTGCTGCTCCTCCCCCTCGGTGACTTTCCTGCAGGGCCGCACTCCTTTTCCGACATACTCTGTGCTGCTCCTTCCCCTCAGTGACTTTCCTGCAGGGCAGCACTCCTCTCCTGACATACTCTGTGCTGCTCCTTCCCCTCGGTGACTTTCCTGCAGGGCAGCACTCCTCTCCTGACATACTCTGTGCTGCTCCTTCCCCTCAGTGACTTTCCTGCAGGGCAGCACTCCTCTCCTGACATACTCTGTGCTGCTCCTCCCCCTCAGTGACTTTCCTGCAGGGCAGCACTCCTCTCCTGACATACTCTGTGCTACTCCTCCCCCTCGGTGACTTTCCTGCAGGGCAGCACTCCTCTCTTGACATACTCTGTGCTGCTCCTCCCCCTCGGTGACTTTCGTGCAGGGCAGCACTCCTCTCCTCACACACTCTGTGCTGCTCCTTCCCCTCAGTGACTTTCCTGCAGGGCAGTACTCCTCTCTTGACATACTGTGTGCTGCTCCTTCCCCTCGGTGACTTTCCTGCAGGGCAGCACTCCTCTCCTGACATACTCTGTGCTGCTCCTTCCCCTCGGTGACTTTCCTGCAGGGCAGCACTCCTCTCCTGACATACTCTGTGCTGCTCCTCCCCCTCGGTGACTTTCCTGCAGGGCCGCACTCCTTTTCCGACATACTCTGTGCTGCTCCTTCCCCTCAGTGACTTTCCTGCAGGGCAGCACTCCTCTCCTGACATACTCTGTGCTGCTCCTTCCCCTCGGTGACTTTCCTGCAGGGCAGCACTCCTCTCCTGACATACTCTGTGCTGCTCCTTCCCCTCAGTGACTTTCCTGCAGGGCAGCACTCCTCTCCTGACATACTCTGTGCTGCTCCTCCCCCTCAGTGACTTTCCTGCAGGGCAGCACTCCTCTCCTGACATACTCTGTGCTACTCCTCCCCCTCGGTGACTTTCCTGCAGGGCAGCACTCCTCTCTTGACATACTCTGTGCTGCTCCTCCCCCTCGGTGACTTTCGTGCAGGGCAGCACTCCTCTCCTCACACACTCTGTGCTGCTCCTTCCCCTCAGTGACTTTCCTGCAGGGCAGTACTCCTCTCTTGACATACTCTGTGCTGCTCCTTCCCCTCAGTGACTTTCCTGCAGGGCAGCACTCCTCTCCTGACATACTCTGTGCTGCTCCTCCCCCTCAGTGACTTTCCTGCAGGGCAGCACTCCTCTCCTGACATACTCTGTGCTACTCCTCCCCCTCGGTGACTTTCCTGCAGGGCAGCACTCCTCTCTTGACATACTCTGTGCTGCTCCTCCCCCTCGGTGACTTTCGTGCAGGGCAGCACTCCTCTCCTCACACACTCTGTGCTGCTCCTCCCCCTCGGTGACTTTCCTGCAGGGCAGCACTCCTTTTCCGACATACTCTGTGCTGCTCCTCCCCATCGGTGACTTTCCTGCAGGGCAGCACTCCTCTCCTCACACACTGTGTGCTGCTCCTTCCCCTCAGTGACATTCCTGCAGGGCAGCACTCCTCTCTTGACATACTGTGTGCTGCTCCTTCCCCTCGGTGACTTTCCTGCAGGGCAGCACTCCTCTCCTGACATACTCTGTGCTGCTCCTTCCCCTCGGTGACTTTCCTGCAGGGCAGCACTCCTCTCCTGACATACTCTGTGCTGCTCCTCCCCCTCGGTGACTTTCCTGCAGGGCCGCACTCCTTTTCCGACATACTCTGTGCTGCTCCTTCCCCTCAGTGACTTTCCTGCAGGGCAGCACTCCTCTCCTGACATACTCTGTGCTGCTCCTTCCCCTCGGTGACTTTCCTGCAGGGCAGCACTCCTCTCCTGACATACTCTGTGCTGCTCCTTCCCCTCAGTGACTTTCCTGCAGGGCAGCACTCCTCTCCTGACATACTCTGTGCTGCTCCTCCCCCTCAGTGACTTTCCTGCAGGGCAGCACTCCTCTCCTGACATACTCTGTGCTACTCCTCCCCCTCGGTGACTTTCCTGCAGGGCAGCACTCCTCTCCTGACATACTCTGTGCTGCTCCTTCCCCTCGGTGACTTTCCTGCAGGGCAGCACTCCTCTCCTGACATACTCTGTGCTGCTCCTCCCCCTCGGTGACTTTCCTGCAGGGCCGCACTCCTTTTCCGACATACTCTGTGCTGCTCCTTCCTCTCAGTGACTTTCCTGCAGGGCAGCACTCCTCTCCTGACATACTCTGTGCTGCTCCTTCCCCTCGGTGACTTTCCTGCAGGGCAGCACTCCTCTCCTGACATACTCTGTGCTGCTCCTTCCCCTCAGTGACTTTCCTGCAGGGCAGCACTCCTCTCCTGACATACTCTGTGCTGCTCCTCCCCCTCAGTGACTTTCCTGCAGGGCAGCACTCCTCTCCTGACATACTCTGTGCTACTCCTCCCCCTCGGTGACTTTCCTGCAGGGCAGCACTCCTCTCTTGACATACTCTGTGCTGCTCCTCCCCCTCGGTGACTTTCGTGCAGGGCAGCACTCCTCTCCTCACACACTCTGTGCTGCTCCTTCCCCTCAGTGACTTTCCTGCAGGGCAGTACTCCTCTCTTGACATACTGTGTGCTGCTCCTTCCCCTCGGTGACTTTCCTGCAGGGCAGCACTCCTCTCCTGACATACTCTGTGCTGCTCCTTCCCCTCGGTGACTTTCCTGCAGGGCAGCACTCCTCTCCTGACATACTCTGTGCTGCTCCTCCCCCTCGGTGACTTTCCTGCAGGGCCGCACTCCTTTTCCGACATACTCTGTGCTGCTCCTTCCCCTCAGTGACTTTCCTGCAGGGCAGCACTCCTCTCCTGACATACTCTGTGCTGCTCCTTCCCCTCGGTGACTTTCCTGCAGGGCAGCACTCCTCTCCTGACATACTCTGTGCTGCTCCTTCCCCTCAGTGACTTTCCTGCAGGGCAGCACTCCTCTCCTGACATACTCTGTGCTGCTCCTCCCCCTCAGTGACTTTCCTGCAGGGCAGCACTCCTCTCCTGACATACTCTGTGCTACTCCTCCCCCTCGGTGACTTTCCTGCAGGGCAGCACTCCTCTCTTGACATACTCTGTGCTGCTCCTCCCCCTCGGTGACTTTCGTGCAGGGCAGCACTCCTCTCCTCACACACTCTGTGCTGCTCCTTCCCCTCAGTGACTTTCCTGCAGGGCAGTACTCCTCTCTTGACATACTCTGTGCTGCTCCTTCCCCTCAGTGACTTTCCTGCAGGGCAGCACTCCTCTCCTGACATACTCTGTGCTGCTCCTCCCCCTCAGTGACTTTCCTGCAGGGCAGCACTCCTCTCCTGACATACTCTGTGCTACTCCTCCCCCTCGGTGACTTTCCTGCAGGGCAGCACTCCTCTCTTGACATACTCTGTGCTGCTCCTCCCCCTCGGTGACTTTCGTGCAGGGCAGCACTCCTCTCCTCACACACTCTGTGCTGCTCCTCCCCCTCGGTGACTTTCCTGCAGGGCAGCACTCCTTTTTCCGACATACTCTGTGCTGCTCCTCCCCATCGGTGACTTTCCTGCAGGGCAGCACTCCTCACACACTCTGTGCTGCTCCTTCCCCTCAGTGACATTCCTGCAGGGCAGCACTCCTCTCTTGACATATTGTGTGCTGCTCCTTCCCCTCGGTGACTTTCCTGCAGGGCAGCACTCCTCTCCTGACATACTCTGTGCTGCTCCTTCCCCTCGGTGACTTTCCTGCAGGGCAGCACTCCTCTCCTGACATACTCTGTGCTGCTCCTCCCCCTCGGTGACTTTCCTGCAGGGCAGCACTCCTCTCCTGACATACTCTGTGCTGCTCCTCCCCGTCGGTGACTTTCCTGCAGGGCAGCACTCCTCTCCTCACACACTCTGTGCTGCTCCTTCCCCTCGGTGACTTTCCTGCAGGGCAGCACTCCTCTCTTGACATACTCTGTGCTGTTCCTCCCCCTCGGTGACTTTCCTGCAGGGCAGCACTCCTCTCCTCACACACTCTGTGCTGCTCCTTCCCCTCAGTGACTTTCCTGCAGGGCAGTACTCCTCTCTTGACATACTCTGTGCTGCTCCTTCCCCTCAATGACTTTCCTGCAGGGCAGCACTCCTCTCCTGACATACTCTGTGCTGCTCCTTCCCCTCGGTGACTTTCCTGCAGGGCAGCACTCCTCTCCTGACATACTCTGTGCTGCTCCTCCCCCTCGGTGACTTTCCTGCAGGGCAGCACTCCTTTTCCGACATACTCTGTGCTGCTCCTCCCCATCGGTGACTTTCCTGCAGGGCAGCACTCGTCTCCTCACACACTGTGTGCTGCTCCTTCCCCTCAGTGACATTCCTGCAGGGCAGCACTCCTCTCTTGACATACTGTGTGCTGCTCCTTCCCCTCGGTGACTTTCCTGCAGGGCAGCACTCCTCTCCTGACATACTCTGTGCTGCTCCTTCCCCTCGGTGACTTTCCTGCAGGGCAGCACTCCTCTCCTGACATACTCTGTGCTGCTCCTCCCCCTCGGTGACATTCCTGCAGGGCCGCACTCCTTTTCCGACATACTCTGTGCTGCTCCTTCCCCTCAGTGACTTTCCTGCAGGGCAGCACTCCTCTCCTGACATACTCTGTGCTGCTCCTTCCCCTCGGTGACTTTCCTGCAGGGCAGCACTCCTCTCCTGACATACTCTGTGCTGCTCCTTCCCCTCAGTGACTTTCCTGCAGGGCAGCACTCCTCTCCTGACATACTCTGTGCTGCTCCTCCCCCTCAGTGACTTTCCTGCAGGGCAGCACTCCTCTCCTGACATACTCTGTGCTACTCCTCCCCCTCGGTGACTTTCCTGCAGGGCAGCACTCCTCTCTTGACATACTCTGTGCTGCTCCTCCCCCTCGGTGACTTTCGTGCAGGGCAGCACTCCTCTCCTCACACACTCTGTGCTGCTCCTTCCCCTCAGTGACTTTCCTGCAGGGCAGTACTCCTCTCTTGACATACTCTGTGCTGCTCCTTCCCCTCGGTGACTTTCCTGCAGGGCAGCACTCCTCTCCTGACATACTCTGTGCTGCTCCTTCCCCTCGGTGACTTTCCTGCAGGGCAGCACTCCTCTCTTGACATACTCTGTGCTGCTCCTCCCCCTCGGTGACTTTCCTGCAGGGCAGCACTCCTCTCCTGACATACTCTGTGCTGCTCCTTCCCCTCGGTGACTTTCCTGCATGGCAGCACTCCTCTCCTGACATACTCTGTGCTGCCCCTCCCCTCGGTGACTTTCCTGCAGGGCAGCACTCCTCTCTTGACATACTCTGTGCTGCTCCTCCCCCTCGGTGACTTTCCTGCAGGGCAGCACTCCTCTCTTCACACACTCTGTGCTGCTCCTTCCCCTCAGTGACTTTCCTGCAGGGCAGCACTCCTCTCCTCACACACTCTGTGCTGCTCCTTCCCCTCGGTGACTTTCCTGCAGGGCAGCACTCCTCTCTTGACATACTCTGTGCTGCTCCTCCCCCTCGGTGACTTTCCTGCAGGGCAGCACTCCTCTCCTGACATACTCTGTGCTGCTCCTTCCCCTCGGTGACTTTCCTGCATGGCAGCACTCCTCTCCTGACATACTCTGTGCTGCCCCTCCCCTCGGTGACTTTCCTGCAGGGCAGCACTCCTCTCTTGACATACTGTGTGCTGCTCCTCCCCCTCGGTGACTTTCCTGCAGGGCAGCACTCCTCTCTTCACACACTCTGTGCTGCTCCTTCCCCTCAGTGACTTTCCTGCAGGGCAGCACTCCTCTCCTCACACTCTGTGCTGCTCCTTCCCCTCGGTGACTTTCCTGCAGGGCAGCACTCCTCTCTTGACATACTCTGTGCTGCTCCTCCCCCTCGGTGACTTTCCTGCAGGGCAGCACTCCTCTCCTGACATACTCTGTGCTGCTCCTTCCCCTCAGTGACTTTCCTGCAGGGGAGTACTCCTCTCTTGACATACTCTGTGCTGCTCCTTCCCCTCAGTGACTTTCCTGCAGGGCAGCACTCCTCTCCTGACATACTCTGTGCTGCTCCTCCCCCTCAGTGACTTTCCTGCAGGGCAGCACTCCTCTCCTGACATACTCTGTGCTACTCCTCCCCCTCGGTGACTTTCCTGCAGGGCAGCACTCCTCTCTTGACATACTCTGTGCTGCTCCTCCCCCTCGGTGACTTTCGTGCAGGGCAGCACTCCTCTCCTCACACACTCTGTGCTGCTCCTCCCCCTCGGTGACTTTCCTGCAGGGCAGCACTCCTTTTTCCGACATACTCTGTGCTGCTCCTCCCCATCTGTGACTTTCCTGCAGGGCAGCACTCCTCACACACTCTGTGCTGCTCCTTCCCCTCAGTGACATTCCTGCAGGGCAGCACTCCTCTCTTGACATATTGTGTGCTGCTCCTTCCCCTCGGTGACTTTCCTGCAGGGCAGCACTCCTCTCCTGACATACTCTGTGCTGCTCCTTCCCCTCGGTGACTTTCCTGCAGGGCAGCACTCCTCTCCTGACATACTCTGTGCTGCTCCTCCCCCTCGGTGACTTTCCTGCAGGGCAGCACTCCTCTCCTGACATACTCTGTGCTGCTCCTCCCCGTCGGTGACTTTCCTGCAGGGCAGCACTCCTCTCTTGACATACTCTGTGCTGTTCCTCCCCCTCGGTGACTTTCCTGCAGGGCAGCACTCCTCTCCTCACACACTCTGTGCTGCTCCTTCCCCTCAGTGACTTTCCTGCAGGGCAGTACTCCTCTCTTGACATACTCTGTGCTGCTCCTTCCCCTCAATGACTTTCCTGCAGGGCAGCACTCCTCTCCTGACATACTCTGTGCTGCTCCTTCCCCTCGGTGACTTTCCTGCAGGGCAGCACTCCTCTCCTGACATACTCTGTGCTGCTCCTCCCCCTCGGTGACTTTCCTGCAGGGCAGCACTCCTTTTCCGACATACTCTGTGCTGCTCCTCCCCATCGGTGACTTTCCTGCAGGGCAGCACTCCTCTCCTCACACACTGTGTGCTGCTCCTTCCCCTCAGTGACATTCCTGCAGGGCAGCACTCCTCTCTTGACATACTGTGTGCTGCTCCTTCCCCTCGGTGACTTTCCTGCAGGGCAGCACTCCTCTCCTGACATACTCTGTGCTGCTCCTTCCCCTCGGTGACTTTCCTGCAGGGCAGCACTCCTCTCCTGACATACTCTGTGCTGCTCCACCCCCTCGGTGACTTTCCTGCAGGGCCGCACTCCTTTTCCGACATACTCTGTGCTGCTCCTTCCCCTCAGTGACTTTCCTGCAGGGCAGCACTCCTCTCCTGACATACTCTGTGCTGCTCCTTCCCCTCGGTGACTTTCCTGCAGGGCAGCACTCCTCTCCTGACATACTCTGTGCTGCTCCTCCCCCTCAGTGACTTTCCTGCAGGGCAGCACTCCTCTCCTGACATACTCTGTGCTACTCCTCCCCCTCGGTGACTTTCCTGCAGGGCAGCACTCCTCTCTTGACATACTCTGTGCTGCTCCTCCCCCTCGGTGACTTTCCTGCAGGGCAGCACTCCTCTCCTCACACACTCTGTGCTGCTCCTTCCCCTCAGTGACTTTCCTGCAGGGCAGTACTCCTCTCTTGACATACTCTGTGCTGCTCCTTCCCCTCAGTGACTTTCCTGCAGGGCTCCTCTCTTGACATACTCTGTGCTGCTCCTCCCCCTCGGTGACTTTCCTGCAGGGCAGCACTCCTCTCCTCACACACTCTGTGCTGCTCCTTCCCCTCGGTGACTTTCCTGCAGGGCAGCACTCCTCTCCTCACACACTCTGTGCTGCTCCTCCCCCTCGGTGACTTTCCTGCAGGGCAGCACTCCTTTTTCCGACATACTCTGTGCTGCTCCTCCCCATCGGTGACTTTCCTGCAGGGCAGCACTCCTCACACACTCTGTGCTGCTCCTTCCCCTCAGTGACATTCCTGCAGGGCAGCACTCCTCTCTTGACATATTGTGTGCTGCTCCTTCCCCTCGGTGACTTTCCTGCAGGGCAGCACTCCTCTCCTGACATACTCTGTGCTGCTCCTTCCCCTCGGTGACTTTCCTGCAGGGCAGCACTCCTCTCCTGACATACTCTGTGCTGCTCCTCCCCCTCGGTGACTTTCCTGCAGGGCAGCACTCCTCTCCTGACATACTCTGTGCTGCTCCTCCCCGTCGGTGACTTTCCTGCAGGGCAGCACTCCTCTCCTCACACACTCTGTGCTGCTCCTTCCCCTCGGTGACTTTCCTGCAGGGCAGCACTCCTCTCTTGACATACTCTGTGCTGTTCCTCCCCCTCGGTGACTTTCCTGCAGGGCAGCACTCCTCTCCTCACACACTCTGTGCTGCTCCTTCCCCTCAGTGACTTTCCTGCAGGGCAGTACTCCTCTCTTGACATACTCTGTGCTGCTCCTTCCCCTCAATGACTTTCCTGCAGGGCAGCACTCCTCTCCTGACATACTCTGTGCTGCTCCTTCCCCTCGGTGAGTTTCCTGCAGGGCAGCACTCCTCTCCTGACATACTCTGTGCTGCTCCTCCCCCTCGGTGACTTTCCTGCAGGGCAGCACTCCTTTTCCGACATACTCTGTGCTGCTCCTCCCCATCGGTGACTTTCCTGCAGGGCAGCACTCCTCTCCTCACACACTGTGTGCTGCTCCTTCCCCTCAGTGACATTCCTGCAGGGCAGCACTCCTCTCTTGACATACTGTGTGCTGCTCCTTCCCCTCGGTGACTTTCCTGCAGGGCAGCACTCCTCTCCTGACATACTCTGTGCTGCTCCTTCCCCTCGGTGACTTTCCTGCAGGGCAGCACTCCTCTCCTGACATACTCTGTGCTGCTCCTCCCCCTTCGGTGACTTTCCTGCAGGGCCGCACTCCTTTTCCGACATACTCTGTGCTGCTCCTTCCCCTCAGTGACTTTCCTGCAGGGCAGCACTCCTCTCCTGACATACTCTGTGCTGCTCCTTCCCCTCGGTGACTTTCCTGCAGGGCAGCACTCCTCTCCTGACATACTCTGTGCTGCTCCTTCCCCTCAGTGACTTTCCTGCAGGGCAGCACTCCTCTCCTGACATACTCTGTGCTGCTCCTCCCCCTCAGTGACTTTCCTGCAGGGCAGCACTCCTCTCCTGACATACTCTGTGCTACTCCTCCCCCTCGGTGACTTTCCTGCAGGGCAGCACTCCTCTCCTGACATACTCTGTGCTGCTCCTTCCCCTCGGTGACTTTCCTGCAGGGCAGCACTCCTCTCCTGACATACTCTGTGCTGCTCCTCCCCCTCGGTGACTTTCCTGCAGGGCCGCACTCCTTTTCCGACATACTCTGTGCTGCTCCTTCCCCTCAGTGACTTTCCTGCAGGGCAGCACTCCTCTCCTGACATACTCTGTGCTGCTCCTTCCCCTCGGTGACTTTCCTGCAGGGCAGCACTCCTCTCCTGACATACTCTGTGCTGCTCCTTCCCCTCAGTGACTTTCCTGCAGGGCAGCACTCCTCTCCTGACATACTCTGTGCTGCTCCTCCCCCTCAGTTACTTTCCTGCAGGGCAGCACTCCTCTCCTGACATACTCTGTGCTACTCCTCCCCCTCGGTGACTTTCCTGCAGGGCAGCACTCCTCTCTTGACATACTCTGTGCTGCTCCTCCCCCTCGGTGACTTTCGTGCAGGGCAGCACTCCTCTCCTCACACACTCTGTGCTGCTCCTTCCCCTCAGTGACTTTCCTGCAGGGCAGTACTCCTCTCTTGACATACTGTGTGCTGCTCCTTCCCCTCGGTGACTTTCCTGCAGGGCAGCACTCCTCTCCTGACATACTCTGTGCTGCTCCTTCCCCTCGGTGACTTTCCTGCAGGGCAGCACTCCTCTCCTGACATACTCTGTGCTGCTCCTCCCCCTCGGTGACTTTCCTGCAGGGCCGCACTCCTTTTCCGACATACTCTGTGCTGCTCCTTCCCCTCAGTGACTTTCCTGCAGGGCAGCACTCCTCTCCTGACATACTCTGTGCTGCTCCTTCCCCTCGGTGACTTTCCTGCAGGGCAGCACTCCTCTCCTGACATACTCTGTGCTGCTCCTTCCCCTCAGTGACTTTCCTGCAGGGCAGCACTCCTCTCCTGACATACTCTGTGCTGCTCCTCCCCCTCAGTGACTTTCCTGCAGGGCAGCACTCCTCTCCTGACATACTCTGTGCTACTCCTCCCCCTCGGTGACTTTCCTGCAGGGCAGCACTCCTCTCTTGACATACTCTGTGCTGCTCCTCCCCCTCGGTGACTTTCGTGCAGGGCAGCACTCCTCTCCTCACACACTCTGTGCTGCTCCTTCCCCTCAGTGACTTTCCTGCAGGGCAGTACTCCTCTCTTGACATACTCTGTGCTGCTCCTTCCCCTCAGTGACTTTCCTGCAGGGCAGCACTCCTCTCCTGACATACTCTGTGCTGCTCCTCCCCCTCAGTGACTTTCCTGCAGGGCAGCACTCCTCTCCTGACATACTCTGTGCTACTCCTCCCCCTCGGTGACTTTCCTGCAGGGCAGCACTCCTCTCTTGACATACTCTGTGCTGCTCCTCCCCCTCGGTGACTTTCGTGCAGGGCAGCACTCCTCTCCTCACACACTCTGTGCTGCTCCTCCCCCTCGGTGACTTTCCTGCAGGGCAGCACTCCTTTTTCCGACATACTCTGTGCTGCTCCTCCCCATCGGTGACTTTCCTGCAGGGCAGCACTCCTCACACACTCTGTGCTGCTCCTTCCCCTCAGTGACATTCCTGCAGGGCAGCACTCCTCTCTTGACATATTGTGTGCTGCTCCTTCCCCTCGGTGACTTTCCTGCAGGGCAGCACTCCTCTCCTGACATACTCTGTGCTGCTCCTTCCCCTCGGTGACTTTCCTGCAGGGCAGCACTCCTCTCCTGACATACTCTGTGCTGCTCCTCCCCCTCGGTGACTTTCTTGCAGGGCAGCACTCCTCTCCTGACATACTCTGTGCTGCTCCTCCCCGTCGGTGACTTTCCTGCAGGGCAGCACTCCTCTCCTCACACACTCTGTGCTGCTCCTTCCCCTCGGTGACTTTCCTGCAGGGCAGCACTCCTCTCTTGACATACTCTGTGCTGTTCCTCCCCCTCGGTGACTTTCCTGCAGGGCAGCACTCCTCTCCTCACACACTCTGTGCTGCTCCTTCCCCTCAGTGACTTTCCTGCAGGGCAGTACTCCTCTCTTGACATACTCTGTGCTGCTCCTTCCCCTCAATGACTTTCCTGCAGGGCAGCACTCCTCTCCTGACATACTCTGTGCTGCTCCTTCCCCTCGGTGACTTTCCTGCAGGGCAGCACTCCTCTCCTGACATACTCTGTGCTGCTCCTCCCCCTCGGTGACTTTCCTGCAGGGCAGCACTCCTTTTCCGACATACTCTGTGCTGCTCCTCCCCATCGGTGACTTTCCTGCAGGGCAGCACTCCTCTCCTCACACACTGTGTGCTGCTCCTTCCCCTCAGTGACATTCCTGCAGGGCAGCACTCCTCTCTTGACATACTGTGTGCTGCTCCTTCCCCTCGGTGACTTTCCTGCAGGGCAGCACTCCTCTCCTGACATACTCTGTGCTGCTCCTTCCCCTCGGTGACTTTCCTGCAGGGCAGCACTCCTCTCCTGACATACTCTGTGCTGCTCCTCCCCCTCGGTGACTTTCCTGCAGGGCCGCACTCCTTTTCCGACATACTCTGTGCTGCTCCTTCCCCTCAGTGACTTTCCTGCAGGGCAGCACTCCTCTCCTGACATACTCTGTGCTGCTCCTTCCCCTCGGTGACTTTCCTGCAGGGCAGCACTCCTCTCCTGACATACTCTGTGCTGCTCCTTCCCCTCAGTGACTTTCCTGCAGGGCAGCACTCCTCTCCTGACATACTCTGTGCTGCTCCTCCCCCTCAGTGACTTTCCTGCAGGGCAGCACTCCTCTCCTGACATACTCTGTGCTACTCCTCCCCCTCGGTGACTTTCCTGCAGGGCAGCACTCCTCTCTTGACATACTCTGTGCTGCTCCTCCCCCTCGGTGACTTTCGTGCAGGGCAGCACTCCTCTCCTCACACACTCTGTGCTGCTCCTTCCCCTCAGTGACTTTCCTGCAGGGCAGTACTCCTCTCTTGACATACTCTGTGCTGCTCCTTCCCCTCGGTGACTTTCCTGCAGGGCAGCACTCCTCTCCTGACATACTCTGTGCTGCTCCTTCCCCTCGGTGACTTTCCTGCAGGGCAGCACTCCTCTCTTGACATACTCTGTGCTGCTCCTCCCCCTCGGTGACTTTCCTGCAGGGCAGCACTCCTCTCCTGACATACTCTGTGCTGCTCCTTCCCCTCGGTGACTTTCCTGCATGGCAGCACTCCTCTCCTGACATACTCTGTGCTGCCCCTCCCCTCGGTGACTTTCCTGCAGGGCAGCACTCCTCTCTTGACATACTCTGTGCTGCTCCTCCCCCTCGGTGACTTTCCTGCAGGGCAGCACTCCTCTCTTCACACACTCTGTGCTGCTCCTTCCCCTCAGTGACTTTCCTGCAGGGCAGCACTCCTCTCCTCACACACTCTGTGCTGCTCCTTCCCCTCGGTGACTTTCCTGCAGGGCAGCACTCCTCTCTTGACATACTCTGTGCTGCTCCTCCCCCTCGGTGACTTTCCTGCAGGGCAGCACTCCTCTCCTGACATACTCTGTGCTGCTCCTTCCCCTCGGTGACTTTCCTGCATGGCAGCACTCCTCTCCTGACATACTCTGTGCTGCCCCTCCCCTCGGTGACTTTCCTGCAGGGCAGCACTCCTCTCTTGACATACTGTGTGCTGCTCCTCCCCCTCGGTGACTTTCCTGCAGGGCAGCACTCCTCTCTTCACACACTCTGTGCTGCTCCTTCCCCTCAGTGACTTTCCTGCAGGGCAGCACTCCTCTCCTCACACTCTGTGCTGCTCCTTCCCCTCGGTGACTTTCCTGCAGGGCAGCACTCCTCTCTTGACATACTCTGTGCTGCTCCTCCCCCTCGGTGACTTTCCTGCAGGGCAGCACTCCTCTCCTGACATACTCTGTGCTGCTCCTTCCCCTCGGTGACTTTCCTGCAGGGCTGCACTCCTCTCCTGACATACTCTGTGCTGCTCCTTCCCCTCAGTGACTTTCCTGCAGGGCTCCTCTCCTGACATACTCTGTGCGACTCCTCTCCCTCGGTTGCTTTCCTGCAGGGCAGCACTCCTCTCCTCACACACTCTGTGCTGCTCCTTCCCCTCAGTGACTTTCCTGCAGGGCAGCACTCCTCTCCTCACATACTCTGTGCTGCTCTTCCCCTCGGTGACTTTCCTGCAGGGCAGCACTCCTCTCTTGACATACTCTGTGCGCCTCCTCTCCCTCGGTGGCTTTCCTGCAGGGCAGCACTCCTCTCCTCACACACTCTGTGCTGCTCCTCCCCCTCGGTTGCTTTCCTGCAGGGCAGCACTCCTCTCCTGACATACTCTGTGCGACTCCTCTCCCTCGGTTGCTTTCCTGCAGGGCAGCACTCCTCTCCTCACACACTCTGTGCTGCTCCTCCCCCTCGGTGACTTTCCTGCAGGGCAGCACTCCTCTTCTCACATACTCTGTGCTGCTCCTCCCCCTCGGTGACTTTGCTGCTGGGCAGCACTCCTCTCCTGAAATACTCTGTGCTGCTGTGGAGGCTGCCTCCCCATATCAGGACACGGAGGCTGTGGATTAGCAGATCAGTCGGCTTTTAATGTGAGACAAGCAGCCATAGAAGAGACTCGGAGCCCGGAGGTGGAGGCACCGCGGCCCCCGGAAGACCCCATCACCGGAGCTAGTGTCCCAGGAGCCCCGTACCTGCAACCAGAGGGAGAGTCACTGACACACTGTGCCGCTGCCGCAGCTCTACCAGCTACAAGCTGACTACACAGGGCTGCCATGGGCAACAGAAGCATGGAGAGGACAACCCCCAACATTGCAATCTCCGTGACACCAGATACCTCACCTTTAAATCCTTCTTCTGGTAAACAAACTGCAAGAGAGAAGAGCAGAAATCAGGGAAGGTCGGACAAGGCGACTCGGGTACTACTACTCCCATCATAGGTGCATGCGCCCTCACCTTGCATCACATCATCCATGGCTGCATACTCTGCGATGGGCTCATCCGCCTGCGGTGGGAAACAGAGCAGCGGTTACACCCCGCTCCGCACAAGCAGATGGCGACCAATGCAGACAGGAAAGGGTTAATCACCTTTAGTAAAATGACGCTCTCCGGGACGATCCCCAGCGACCCCAGGGTGGCGGCGTCCTCACTCAGAACCTTCCCATCCAGTGACAGGTTCTGATCAAAGGGGGCCACGGAGAAAGCGTGCCCGGCAGAGGAGGCAGCAGCGCACCGCGCCCGGCAGAGGAGACAGCAGCGCACCGCGCCCGGCAGAGGAGACAGCAGCGCACCGCGCCCGGCAGGGGAGGCAGCAGCGCACCGCGCCCGGCAGAGGAGGCAGCAGAACACCGTGGCCCCAGGCCCCTCACCTGGATCTTCAGGTCCTTCAGCGTCTGGTTGGCAGACACCAGCAGCGCCTTCTCGCCCCGCACCTTCCGATGCCGCATGCTCCTCCGGATCCCCAAATGCTTTGTGAAGGCCGCCTGTCCTTGGATGGAAACCTTCTGCCTCTTGACTGCTCCATTGGCCTGAAGAGCGGGGGAAGGTTAAAGACCCTGAACACAACAGACCACCGGGGTCCAGAACTTAGGATCACAATCATTATGACGTGTGGAGACGGCAGAGAATCTGTCACATGATACAACGATGACACAAACCCCCAACCACAGATCGGGGACCCCCCACTACCATGCCGACAGCACTGAGGGCCACAATGCAGGGACCCCCGGCCTAGGCCAGCCCACCTGATTAAAGTCGGGGTCGTTCTCTCCTTCGGGTCGAGGTTCCTCTTTCTCCTCTTCTGGGTCTGAACTGCTGACGTTTAGCTCAGGGGCCGCTTCCTTCAGGACCTGCAAAACGGAAGGGAACACATCACAGGGGCACATTGGCTTCAGCCCCCCATGTTATAGGCCGAGGTCACATCACGGAGGGCACATCGGCTGCAGCCCCCATGTTATAGGCCGAGGTCACATCACGGAGGGCACATCGGCTGCAGCCCCCCATGTTATAGGCCAAGGTCACCCACTTATCTTCTTACTGTCCACCACTTTGTGGACGTAGATGGTGGCCTGTGCGTATTCCCTCAGGTCCCGCTCCTGCTGACACAGAAGACCTTCCCGACACTCAGGACACAGCTCTGACGGGGATCAGAGGACATAATGGTCAGGAACGGAGACCCCCACCACAGGAGACACCAGGGTCCCCCCACCACCACCACAGGAGACACCAGGGTCCCCCCACCACCGCAGGAGACACCAGGGTCCCCCCACCACCACCGCAGGAGACACCAGGGTCCCCCCACCACCACCGCAGGAGACACCAGGGACCCCCCACACACAGAACACCCCCCGCCACTGCAGGAAACCCCTGGGACCCCCCACAGCACACTGCAGGAGACCCCCTCACCATGTAACCCCGCAGAAAATCAAATGTTAAAACAAACCGGGCTCAGATACGTAGAGCGCAGCCGCCTCCTCCACCGTCCGGGAGATCCTCATCGTGTGATCGACGATGAAGAGCTTTTGGATAACCTCCCATTCAGCCGGTCAGAGGAGAGCGAAGCTGGGAGCAGAAGTCACATGTGACCCCCAGCATCACAGCAAGACCACCCCCTGCATTATACCCCAGAGCTGCACTCACTATTCCACAGCGTGTCCCCCCGCTTGTTACATGACAGCACAGAGCCCCCACATCACCACTACACCCGTCATGTGAAGTAGACACTCATTGTCCCTCTGCCTCTGCGTTACAGTAATGGAGGAATCCACAAGCTGCTGACGGTTTCCAATACCAGCAGAATTATGCTTCCAGCTCCGGAGCAGAGTATGAGGTGTAACCTAGGGGCCAGCAGAGTCCCACCCTTCCCGGCACATGATGAATACTCACAGCTTGGAGTCTTCCTTGGTCATTGTGGAGAAGGAGAACATGAGACCCCCGTGTGGGCAGAGGAGGAGTTTATTGCCCAGGGACTGCACAGGGCCACACTTGGTCGGCCTCCTGAAGGAAACATGCAGTGTTAGGAACCCTAGGAGACCGGCATGCCCCGCTCTGCCCTCGGAGGCCGGCACGCCGCCACCCACTCAGCCCTCAGAGGCCGGCACGCCGCCACCCGCCCAGCCCTCAGAGGCCAGCACGCCGCTGCCACCCCGCCCAGCCCTCAGAGGACACCACCCCAAGCCCTCGGAGGCCGGCACGCCGCCACCCCGCTCAGCCCTCAGAGGCCGCCACCCCGCTCAACCCTCAGAGGCCAGCACGCTGCCACCCCGCTCACCTCAGAGGCCACCACCCCGCCAAGCCCTCAGAGGCCAGCACGCCACCACCCCGCCCAGCCCTCAGAGGATACCACCCCAAGCCCTCAGAGGCCGGCACGCCGCCGCCCCGCTCAGCCCTCAGAGGCCGGCACGCCGCCGCCCCGCTCACCTTATAAACTTTCTCCAATCCTCCACGAAGAACTGGGAGACTATGTACAGCTCGGAAGTCTTCTGTGTACACAACAGAGAGCAGTCAGGTGCTGGCAGCAGAGAGCGCCCCCCAGTGCACACAACAGAGAGCAGTCAGGTGCCGAGAGCGGAGGGCGTCCCCCAGTGCACACAACAGAGAGCAGTCAGGTGCCGAGAGCGGAGGGCGTCCCCCAGTGCACACAACAGAGAGCAGTCAGGTGCCGGCGGCAGAGAGTGCCCCCCAGTGCACACAACAGAGAGCAGTCAGGTGCCGAGAGCGGAGGGCGCCCCCCAGTGCACACAACAGAAGAGAGCAGTCAGGTGCCGAGAGCGGAGGGCGTCCCCCAGTGCACACAACAGAGCAGTCAGGTGCCGAGATCGGAGGGCGCCCACAGTGCACACAACAGAGAGCAGTCAGGTGCCGAGAGCGGAGGGCTCCCCCCATGCACACAACAGAGAGCAGTCAGGTGCCGAGAGCGGAGGGCGCCCCCCAGTGCACACAACAGAGAGCAGTCAGGTGCCGAGAGCGGAGGGCGCCCCAGTGCACACAACAGAGAGCAGTCAGGTGCCGAGAGCGGAGGGCGCCCCCAGTGCACTTAACAGAGAGCAGTCAGGTGCCGAGAGCGGAGGGCGCCCCCCCAGTGCACACAACAGAGTAGCCAGGTGCCGAGAGCGGAGGGCGCTCCCCAGTGCACACAACAGAGAGCAGTCAGGTGCCGAGAGCGGAGGGCGCCCCCCAGTGCACACAACAGAGCAGTCAGGTGCCGAGAGCGGAGGGCGCCCCCAGTGCACACAACAGAGAGCATTCAGGTGTTGGCGGCAGAGAGCGCCCCCCAGTGCACACAACAGAGAGCAGTCAGGTGCCGAGAGCGGAGGGCGCCCCCAGTGCACACAACAGAGAGCAGTCAGGTGCCGAGAGCGGAGGGCGCTCCCCAGTGCACACAACAGAGAGCAGTCAGGTGCCGAGAGCGGAGGGCGCTCCCCAGTGCACACAACAGAGAGCAGTCAGGTGCCGAGAGCGGAGGGCGCCCCCAGTGCACACAACAGAGAGCAGTCAGGTGCCGAGAGCGGAGGGCGCCCCCAGTGCACACAACAGAGAGCAGTCAGGTGCTGGCGGCAGAGCGCCCCCCAGTGCACAAAACAGAGAGCAGTCAGGTGCTGAGAGCGGAGGGCGCCCCCCAGTGCACACAACAGAGCAGTCAGGTGCCGAGAGCGGAGGGCGCCCCCTGTTGTGAATTCTGTTGTCGGGCTCCCTCCTGTGGTCATGAATGGTACTTCGGCTGGTTCTGTCCATGGACTTCCTCTGGTGGGTGTTTCTGAGTTTCCTTCCACAGGTGACGAGGTTAATTCGTTAGCTGGCTGCTCTATTTAACTCCACTTATATCTTTGCTCCATGCCACCTGTCAATGTTCCAGTATTGGTCTAGTTCTCTCCTGGATCGTTCTTGTGACCTGTCTTCCCAGCAGAAGCTAAGTTCCTGCTTGTATTTCTTTGTTTGCTTTTTTTCTGTCCAGCTTGCTATTTTTTTTGTAGTCTTGCTTGCTGGAAGCTCTGGGACGCAGAGGGAGCGCCTCCGCACCGTGAGTCGGTGCGGAGGGTCTTTTTGCGCCCTCTGCGTGGTTTTTTTGTAGGTTTTTGTGCTGACCGCAAAGCAACCTTTCCTATCCTCGGTCTGTTCAGTAAATCGGGCCTCACTTTGCTAAATCTATTTCATCTCTGTGTTTGTATTTTCATCTTTACTCACAGTCATTATATGTGGGGGGCTGCCTTTTCCTTTGGGGAATTTCTCTGAGGCAAGGTAGGCTTTATTTTTCTATCTTCAGGGCTAGCTAGTTTCTTAGGCTGTGCCGAGTTGCATAGGGAGCGTTAGGAGCAATCCACGGCTATTTCTAGTGTGTTTGATAGGATTAGGGATTGCGGTCAGCAGAGTTCCCACGTCCCAGAGCTCGTCCTTTATTATCAGTAACTATCAGGTCATTCCGTGTGCTCTTAACCACCAGGTCCATTATTGTCCTGACCACCAGGTCATAACAGCCCCCCAGTGCACACAACAGAGAGCAGTCAGGTGCTGGCGGCAGAGAGCGCCCCCCAGTGCACACAACAGAGAGCAGTCAGGTGCGGAGAGCGCCCCCCAGTGCACACAACAGAGAGCAGTCAGGTGCCGAGAGCGGAGGGCGCCCCCAGTGCACACAACAGAGAGCAGTCAGGTGTCAGAGAGCGCCCCCCCCCCCAGTGCACACTATGGAGGACCTACCTCGGGCCAGCTGTCTCTGCATGGGCGGCTCTTGTGCTTGAAGAGTTTGGGCAGTGCCAGCTTCTGCTCATACGCCATCTTTTTATGCAGGGCATCATTCCTTTCCCCTTCTTGTTCTAGAAACTACAAAAACCCATCAATTTATTGGGGTCTCGGCAGAACCCCAGTAAAAACGCAGTGGTGGTTCTGCAGCTGGTACCTGGCACTCGCGGCACGGCTCCTGGTCGTGTCTGAACTCCGGGGCGGTGGGGAAGTACTCCTTCAGTTTCACCCAGGTGGCCTCCGACACCAGCCTCCTCTCACTCTCCGACATGCACAGACCACCTGAGGGGGAGAGCCATGACTGCACACAAGGCGCCATATGATCAGAAGCCCCCAGTGTGAAGGCTCTGGGTCTTACCGTGCTGGTAGACTAGGTCTTCATTGAAGCCGGTGTCTGCATCCTCTTCCCTCTTGTCCTCCAGCAGCTCTTCTGTAGATAGAGAGAGATTGGGTGGGCCGACGTCGCCCCGCCGGGGTGGGGTGTGTGAGGCTATAGTGTAGGGCCAACTGAGGGGGGAAGGGAAGAGGCTAACCGCCACGCGCCGGGAGAAAGGGCCAACCGCCACGCGCCGGGGGAAAGGGCCAACCGCCACGCGCCGGGGGAAAGGGCCAACCGCCACGCGCCGGGGGAAAGGGCCAACCGCCACGCGCCGGGGGAAAGGGCCAACCGCCACGCGCCGGGGGAAAGGGCCAACCGCCACGCGCCGGGGGAAAGGGCCAACCGCCACGCGCCGGGGGAAAGGGCCAACCGCCACGCGCCGGGGGACTGGTATGTTACCTCTTTTGGGGGCGCTGCCATTCATCTTCACATCCCTGTGTTCACATTCATCATCTTGGTGATGGCCGAGCTGTTCGGTTGCCACGTTACCTCTTTTGGGGGCGCTGCCATTCATCTTCACATCCCTGTGTTCACATTCATCCTCTTGGTGATGGCCGAGCTGTTCGGTTGCCAGCTGCCGCCATCGTCGCAGTGACGCCTTCCCTATCCAGAAGCCCTCCTTGCTGGGGAACAGAGGGGGAGTGGTAAGAAATGGCCCCCACCTGGCACCTGCGGGGGCACTGCACTCACCTGCAGAGGGCGCTGCACTCACCTGCTCATGGTCTCCTTCACCATGTTGGCGATGCTCTTGTGGTCTTCGGTCAGTTGGTTCTTCAGTCGCAGGACTCGGCAGCGCTCCACCACACAGTCCTTACACGGGGAGTCGGCTGAGGAGAGAGAAGCCCCCGTAAATGAGGAGCTTTAGAATACTTCCTCTGGAGGGTCTGCTGGCCTCCAGCGAGTAATTGTTATCATAGGGACAGGAGGATGATTGTCATGATCCCAATGGCAGGGGATCACTAAAGGACAAGCACAGATACAAACAAGCTCTAGGGCGATGGAACCTGAGCTGACCGCGACCCTGAACCTAACACACAAATAAAAGTAGCCGGGGAACGTGCCTACGATGATCCTAGATGTCTCGCTCCAGCCGAAGATCTAACTTCCCCTATTAGAAGAAACACAGACCTCTCTTGCCTCCAGAGAAATACCCCACAGAAATAGCAGCCCCCCACATATAATGACGGTGAAATGAGAGGAAAGCACATACGCAGTATGAAAACAGTTTCAGCAAAATGAGGCCCGCTAAAGCTAGATAGCAGAGGATACAAAAGTGAACTGAGCGGTCAGCGAAAAACCCTTCAAAAAACCATCCTGAAATTACTTGAACTCATGTGCCAACTCATGGTACATGAGGAGCAATTTCAGCCCACTAGAGCAACCAGCAGCAAGAATCACATATCTGCAGGCTGGACTAAAAAACCAAATAAAGCAAAACACCAAAACAGGAAAATCCAAACCTAGCTTGACCAGAAGGTTCTAGGAGCAGGGAGCAGAGGTAACAAGACACACTGGATACATTGATAACCGGCGAGGAAATGCCAGCAAAGCCAGGTTAAATAGGAAACTCCCATATCCTGATGGAACAGGTGGAACCCAGAGACCCAGGAAAGACAAGTCACCCAGTACCATCAGTAACCACCAGAGGGAGCCCAAAAACAGAACTCACAACAGTACCCCCCCCTTGAGGAGGGGTCACCGAACCCTCACGAGAACCACCAGGGCGACCAGGATGAGCCCTATGAAAAGCGCGAACCAAATCATCAGCATGAACATCCGAGGCAACCACCCAAGAATTATCCTCCTGACCATAACCCTTCCACTTGACCAAATACTGGAGTTTCCGTCTGGAAACACGAGAATCCAAGATCTTCTCCACAACATACTCCAATTCTCCCTCCACCAGCACTGGAGCAGGAGGCTCAAGCGAAGGAACAACAGGTACCTCATACTTCCGCAACAACGACCGATGGAACACATTATGAATAGCAAACGATGCCGGGAGATCCAAACGAAACGACACAGGGTTAAGAATTTCCAAGATCCTATAGGGACCGATGAACCGAGGCTTGAACTTAGGAGAAGAGACCTTCATAGGAACAAAACGAGAAGACAACCACACCAAGTCCCCAACAAGAAGTCGAGGACCCACGCGGCGACGGCGATTAGCAAACTGCTGAGCCTTCTCCTGGGACAACTTCAAATTGTCCACCACATGACTCCAAATCCGATGCAACCTATCCACCACCATGTCCACTCCAGGACAATCAGAAGGTTCCACCTGACCAGAGGAAAAACGAGGATGAAACCCCGAATTACAAAAGAAAGGAGAAACCAAGGTAGCAGAACTAGCCCGATTATTAAGGGCAAACTCGGCCAGCGGCAAAAAGGTAACCGTCATCCTGATCAGCAGAAACAAAACACCTCAAATAAGTTTCCAAGGTCTGATTAGTTCGTTCAGTCTGGCCATTCGTCTGAGGATGGAATGCAGACAAAAAGGACAAATCAATGCCCATCTTAGCACAGAACGTCCGCCAAAATCTAGACACAAACTGGGATCCCCTGTCAGAAACGATGTTCTCAGGAATCCCATGCAAACGAACCACATTCTGAAAAAACAGAGGAACCAACTCAGAGGAGGAAGGTAACTTAGGCAAGGGTACCAGATGAACCATTTTAGAAAAGCGATCACACACAACCCAGATGACGGACATTTTTTGAGAGACAGGGAGATCCGAAATAAAGTCCATGGAAATGTGCGTCCAAGGCCTCTTCGGGATAGGCAAAGGTGACAACAATCCACTGGCCCGAGAACAGCAAGGCTTAGCCCGAGCACAAGCCTCACAAGACTGCACAAAAGAACGCACATCCCTCGACAAGGAAGGCCACCAAAAAGACCTGGCCACCAAGTCTCTAGTACCAAATATTCCAGGATGACCTGCCAACGCAGAAGAATGGACCTCGGAGATGACTCTACTGGTCCAATTATCCGGAACAACAGTCTCTCAGGCGGACAACGATCAGGTTTACCCGCCTGAAACTCCTGCAAAGCACGTCGCAAGTCTGGGGAGACCGCAGACAAAATCACCCCATCCCTAAGGATACCAGAGGGCTCAGAATTTCCAAGGGAGTCAGGCACAAAACTCCTAGAAAGAGCATCCGCCTTCACATTCTTTGAACCTGGCAGGTATGAAACCACAAAATTGAAACGAGAGAAAAACAGTGACCAACGAGCCTGTCTAGGATTCAGACGCCTGGCCGACTCAAGGTAAATCAAATTTTTGTGATCAGTCAAGACCACCACACGATGTCTAGCACCCTCTAGCCAATGACACCACTCCTCAAATGCCCACTTCATGGCCAAAAGTTCCCGATTACCAACATCATAATTCCGCTCAGCCGGCGAAAACTTTCTAGAAAAAAACGCGCATGGCTTCATCACTGAGCCATCGGAGCTTCTCTGTGACAAAACCGCCCCCGCTCCAATCTCGGAAGCATCAACCTCAACCTGAAAAGGGAGCGAAACATCTGGCTGACGCAACACAGGAGCAGAAGAAAACCGGCGCTTAAGTTCCTGAAAGGCCTCCACAGCCGCAGGAGACCAATTAGCAACATCAGCACCCTTCTTAGTCAAATCCGTCAAAGGCTTAACAACACTAGAAAAATTAGTTATAAAACGACGATAGAAATTAGCAAAGCCCAAGAACTTCTGCAGACTCTTAAGAGATGTAGGCTGCGTCCAGTCACAAATAGCCTGAACCTTGACGGGATCCATCTCAATAGTAGAAGGGGAAAAAATATACCCCAAGAAAGAAATCTTCTGGACTCCAAAGAGACACTTTGAGCCTTTTACAAACAAGGAATTGGCCCGCAGGACCTGAAACACCTTCCTGACCTGCTGAACATGAGACTCCCAGTCATCAGAAAAAACCAAAATATCATCCAAATACACAATCATAAATTTATCCAGATATTCACGGAAAATATCGTGCATAAAGGACTGGAAGACTGAAGGAGCATTAGAAAGTCCGAAAGGCATTACCAAATACTCAAAATGGCCCTCAGGCGTATTAAATGCGGTTTTCCACTCATCACCTTGCTTTATTCGTATAAGATTATACGCACCCCGAAGATCAATTTTAGTGAACCATTTAGCCCCCTTAATGCGAGCAAACAAATCAGTCAACAATGGCAAAGGATACTGATATTTTACGGTAATCTTATTCAAAAGACGATAATCTATACAAGGCCTCAAGGAACCATCTTTTTTGGCCACGAAAAAAAAACCTGCTCCCAAAGGGGACAAAGATGGACGGATATGTCCCTTTTCCAAGGACTCCTTAACATAATCCCGCATAGCAGTATGCTCTGGCACCGACAGATTGAACAAACGACCTTTAGGAAATTTACTGCCTGGAATTAAATTTATAGCACAATCGCAATCCCTGTGAGGAGGAAGCGAACTGAGCTTAGGCTCCTCAAAAACATCCCGATAGTCAGACAAAAACACAGGAATCTCAGAAGGAGTAGATGAAGCGATAGAAATCGGAGGTGCATCATCATGAACCCCCTGACAACCCCAGCTTAACACAGACATCGATTTCCAGTCAAGGACTGGATTATGAGTTTGTAACCATGGCAGACCAAGCACTAGGACATCATGCAAATTATACAGTACCAGGAAGCGAATCACCTCCTGATGAACAGGAGTCATACGCATGGTCACTTGTGTCCAGTACTGAGGTTTATTCATAGCCAAAGGTGTAGAGTCAATTCCCTTCAAAGGAATAGGGACTTCCAGAGGCTCCAGACTAAACCCACAGCGATTGGCAAATGACCAATCCATAAGACTCAGGGCAGCGCCTGAATCCACATAGGCATCGACGGAAATGGATGATAATGAACAAATCAGAGTCACAGACAGAATGAACTTAGACTGCAAAGTACTAATGGCAACAGACTTATCAACCTTTTTTGTGCGTTTAGAGCATGCTGATATAACATGAGCTGAATCACCACAATAAAAGCACAACCTTTTTTTCCGCCTATAATTTTGCCGTTCACTTCTGGACTGAATTCTATCACATTGCATTATCTCAGGTGACGGTTCAGACGACACCGCCAAATGATGCACAGGTTTGCGCTCCCGTAAACGCCGATCAATCTGAATAGCCATAGTCATAGACTCATTCAGACCAGTAGGCGCAGGGAACCCCACCATAACATCTTTAATGGCCTCAGAAAGGCCATCTCTGAATTTTGCAGCCAGGGCGCACTCATTCCACTGAGTAAGCACCGACCACTTCCGAAATTTTTGACAATAAATTTCTGCTTCATCTTGCCCCTGAGAGAGGGCCAACAAAGCTTTTTCAGCCTGAATCTCTTGGTTAGGTTCCTCATAGAGCAAACCCAATGCCAGAAAAAACGCATCCGCATTAAGCAACGCAGGGTCCCCTGGTGCCAATGCAAATGCCCAATCCTGAGGGTCACCCCGCAGGAAAGATATAATAATCTTGACTTGCTGAGCAGGGTCTCCAGAGGAGCGAGATTTCAAAGAAAGAAACAACTTGCAATTGTTCCTAAAATTCAGAAAACGAGATCTATCTCCAGAAAAAAACTCTGGGACAGGAATTCTAGGTTCAGACATAGGAGCATGTACAACAAAATCCTGTATATTTTGAACCTTAGCGGCAAGATTATTCAGGCTGGAAGCCAAACTCTGGACGTCCATAATAAATAGCTGGGATCAGAGCCATTCAAAGATTAAGAGGAGGAGGAAGTAGCCAGGCTGCAATAAGGCTAGGCAGCAAACTCTGAGGGAAAGTGAAAAAAAAAAAAAAAAAACTTCCTCAGACTACTTATCCTCCTACTTCAGCCAATACAATTAACACTTTGTGGGCCGGTTATACTGTCATGATCCCAATGGCAGGGGATCACTAAAGGACAAGCACAGATACAAACAAGCTCTAGGGCGATGGAACCTGAGCTGACCGCGACCCTGAACCTAACACACAAATAAAAGTAGCCGGGGAACGTGCCTACGATGATCCTAGACGTCTCGCTCCAGCCGAAGATCTAACTTCCCCTATTAGAAGAAACACAGACCTCTCTTGCCTCCAGAGAAATACCCCACAGAAATAGCAGCCCCCCACATATAATGACGGTGAAATGAGAGGAAAGCACATACGCAGTATGAAAACAGTTTCAGCAAAATGAGGCCCGATAAAGCTAGATAGCAGAGGATACAAAAGTGAACTGAGCGGTCAGCGAAAAACCCTTCAAAAAACCATCCTGAAATTACTTGAACTCATGTGCCAACTCATGGTACATGAGGAGCAATTTCAGCCCACTAGAGCAACCAGCAGCAAGAATCACATATCTGCAGGCTGGACTAAAAAACCAAATAAAGCAAAACACCAAAACAGGAAAATCCAAACTTAGCTTGACCAGAAGGTTCTAGGAGCAGGGAGCAGAGGTAACAAGACACACTGGATACATTGATAACCGGCGAGGAAATGCCAGCAAAGCCAGGTTAAATAGGAAACTCCCATATCCTGATGGAACAGGTGGAACCCAGAGACCCAGGAAAGACAAGTCACCCAGTACCATTAGTAACCACCAGAGGGAGCCCAAAAACAGAACTCACAACAGATGATTGCTGATAAAGGAGGCAGCCATCATGCAGATTGGGTCGGATGTGTGAGCTCCACTCCATGTGGCGGCAGCACCGGCCCATGTGGACATATCCCCTATAGCAGAAGCCCCCCAGGCCCACAACGACAAGAGCAGAGGAGAGACCTGGCATCTCAGCTAACAACCAGAAACACGCCACATCAGCCATGGGGTCTACAGGAGGAGCAGGACACTGGTCGCATGTGTCACGTATCCGCTCTCAGCACGTGACTTGGTGTTGTGCCTGCAAGGGTTAATCTATCTCCCCTCTCTCAGTGCAGCATTCAACCTCTGTCCTATGGTGTAATGGGAGCATAAATCACACACCGACCCAGGCCACACACCCGCTCATACACGCTGCCACCACTCACCGAACACACGGGTGATGAGTCCCAGAAATATTAATACTAATAATGTCTACCACTCATAAGGATCACACACCTTAGGCTATCGATTCTTTTTTTTTGTTCAAATAAATTTTTATTAAGAATAACAAGGCAATTAACATGTTACATTCACATTTTCAATACAGAGTATTTCCCCCCCCCTCCCCCTTCAAACAACCCCCTTCGATCCCAAGGCCCCCCGCCCCCACCCCACAAAGCAGCTCATCTTGGTAATTACTTCCATCATTAAAACAATAGAGTGTCTAATCCCTCAACCAATCGTATAAGCCACACTTCACATTACTATCCCATAGCAATCCATGAAGACCACATTTTATTGAACGTTTCAGTTTTCCCTTTCTTCTTATAAATCCCTTTTTCTAGTGTCAGGCCCTGTTTCACATACTGGAGGAACTCTCCTCTTGACGGCGGCTCTTCCCTAATCCAGTTTCTAGCTATCACCTTCCTAGCCATGTATAACAATCTAGCTATAGCTATCTTTAGGTGTTTATCCACTCCAATCTCATCCACGCATCCCAACAAACAGACAACTGGATCCCTTGGCACCGTGCATCCATAACTCTAAACTACCACCCAGAAGGCAGCCAACCTCGGACATGTCCACATCATGTGGAAAATGTCTGCATCCGTAGACTTACACCTCGGACATTCAGAGTAATTACGCAATCCTGCCTTATATAACACCATCGGAGACCTATAAACCCTGTGTATCACATAAAGCTGTGACAGTCTATACGGTTCACTCAGCGACAGTCTTGGGACCCATTCCAACACCGACTCCCAAGTCTCGTTATCCATTGGACCCAGATCCCTTTCCCATTCAGCTCTCGCCATTATTGGAAACCCCAATAGGAAAGTGTGCAACAGATCCCTATACAGAGTGGATATGACTCCTCCAGTCGTCCCGTCATTACATATATAAGGACAAAAGGGGGCGCACTCGTATACCCAATCGGGTGGTGCTCAGAGGAAAAATTCCAATGCACAATATATATATATAACCTCTGGCACTCAAAAAAGTCACAATTTCTTTATTTTTCAATAAATGGATTTATTCACTACCGGTCATAACAGACAATCTCCAAAGCTGGTGTGATCCAATCTACATTCTTCCTACCCTCAGGGAGCAGAAAGCAAACTACCAGTTAGAGGATTTCTGTAAGTTTCTCCTGTTTATTTTGACACTGTTTTTCATAAGTTGTATGTCTTTTTAGTATCATATTTTTATACCTTTTACTTATTGTAAGCATTGAACCTTTTGTTATTAAAGTATAAAACTTTAACAAGTTGAACCTTGAATGTTCTAAAAGAATCCATAGCCTAAGGTGTGTGAGCCTTATGAGTAATAGACATTATTAGTATTGTTAGTTCCGGGACCCATCGCCTGTGTATTAGGTGAGTGGTGGCAGCGTGTATGAGCGGGTGTGTGGCCTGGGTCGGTGTGTGATTTATGCTCCCATTACAGCATAGGACAGAGGTTGAATGCTGGACAGAGTGGGGAGATAGATTAACCCTTGCAGGCACAACCCCAAGTCACGTGTGAGAGCAGGTACGTGACGAATAAGTGACACCACGGAGTAGCGATCCGTGACAATTGGTGGCGAGCGGTGGGATAGAATTATTTCTATTAGAGCATTAGTGCATGGTTTAAGCAATTATTCCCTGTACTAAAGAATTGGTATCCTTGCGAGGAGTGCACCAGTTCTTCAAGGTTCAACTCTGCTTATTTCGACATACTTGCAAACAGTTTCCCCTCCCCGTTTTACTTAGACATACTTGCAAACAGTTTCCCCTCCCCGTTTTTCTTTTCTATCTTTTATTTGGCAAAGGCTGTTCATTAATATGGCAGCCCAGTACAAGAAGCAGAGCAAGGAATCTCTGACCGACCTCTGTGAGCAGAGACGGGCGACAGGTCCAGGGAGCTGCTGATACGCGCCTTGGTCGAGCAGGACATAGAGCAAAGTGCTGGAACATCTGGGCAAGGAGAGAGCCCACGTCAGAGAGACCCAGCAATGCCAGCTCTTGCATCGGAGATGCCTGATGGAAATGTCAGCAATGCCAGTGCTGAGGAGCCTATGGACTGTACTTTGCAAATGGACTTACAACGGCTGGGAACAAGTGATCCCAATCTGCGCATGCAGCTAATTCTACAGCACCGACAGGCTGCAGACCGACAGGCTGAGAGAGAGGCTGCAGAACGCTAGGACTGGGCTGAGAGAGAGGCTGCAGAACGCTAGGACTGGGCTGAGAGAGAGGCTGCAGAACACCGGTAGGAGAGAGCTTTCAAGCTTCAGATGGCTCAAATAGAGCGGGGTATCAGTCCTCAGATAACCCCCTCCCAGGACATAAATCCAAGGAGGCCACGTCTTGAAAACTTCTCTGTGATGGAGAAGGATACGGACTTAGATACTTTCCTGCGGGGATTTGAAGAAACCTGCAGGCAGTACCATCTACCCCGTGAGCAGTGGGCACAGTATCTAACCCCAGGGTTGAGAGGCAAAGCCCTGGAAGTTTTTGCTGGCCTCCCACCAGAGCTAGATGCGAACTATGAGGCCATAAAAGATACCCTGATCAGGAAATACAACCTGACACCAGAAGTGTATCGTAGAAGGTTCCAGAACATACAACGTGGATCAACTGACAGCTATGCGGATGTTGCGAGCACCTTGAGGACCACGTTCCACCAATGGATTAGGGGACTTTCTGTCAACAGTTTTGAGGACTTAACATATCTTATGGTCAAGGATCAATTTCTTCACATGTGCCCCACGGCTGTACGACAATTTGTGTGTGATCGGGAGCCACAAACTGCGGATCAGGCTGCAAGGATTGCGGACTGCTATGTGGCTAACAGGATGCCTGAGGTGCGGAAGCCATCGGGATTCAGCTGGAGGGGAGGTAAGCCAAACTGGGACCCTTCTCCCTCTGCCGGCCGATCACCAGTGCTGTCCAAGCCCACCTTCTATGGGGCCCCGGGGAATAGACACTCTCTAGGTGATGCACGCCGGTGCTTCTCCTGCAACAAAGTGGGACATGTTAGCGCGGTCTGCCCTGATAGGGAGAAACGCCCAACTACAACCACAAAGCTGTCTGTGTCCCCACCGTCTGCCCTCTTTGTAGCCGACTGATGCGAGGGCAAATGAGAACTGTCAATCTGTCACTGTTGGCAATAAAGTCACCATTGGTCTCAGACACTGGGGCAGAGGTGACCCTGGTGCCTCCAGCCATGATAACCCCTGCCGATATCATACCAGGAAAGACTATGTCTATAACTGGGATTGGAGGGGTCAGCCCTGCCGTGCCCATGGCCCGTGTGTACCTGGACTGGGGAGCAGGGAAGGGACTGAGAGAAGTGGGAGTATCAGAGGCTATTCCTACCAATGTGTTGCTAGGCACGGACCTGGGGAGGATGGTGTCCCACTATGTTCCTCCCTTTTCAAGTACATGATGCAGAGAAGGTGGAAGAAAGTGACCTACCTGAGATCCCGTGCGAGGAGGGAAAATGTCCCAATGCACAGGACTGTAATTATGTGGCAGCTGTTACCCGGAGTCAGGCTGCGGCTCAGACTCCGGCCCAGAGATTAGAGGATGAGTCTCAGACAGAACTGCCAGGACAGGAGGCCCATACTGTGGTCCCGGAGCCTCCATACATGGCAGACCCACCAAGGTCCCTGATAACAGACACTGAAGACTCAGCTTCAGACCAGGGCCTGGCAGTCACACTAGGCCGGGGCCTGCAGGCTGACAGTCAGAGCTTCCAGGAGGCCCATACTGTGGTCCCGGAGCCTTCATACATGGCAGTCACACTAGGCCGGGGCCTGGGAGTCACACTAGGCCGGGGCCTGCAGGCTGACAGAGCTTCCAGGTGGCCCTGCGGATAGATGTAATTCTGGAGGGGCTCAGATGTCTTGCAGACCGACCCCCTGCTGCTTCTAGCAAAGAGAGAGTAGTATACTGGGACCAGGGCAGACTGTATACAGAGACTATCCCCACGGATACTACAGAATCTTGGGACTATGAACGGCGGCTGATCGTCCCTTATACATTTAGGGAACAATTATCGAGAATTGCCCATGAAACTCCTTTGGCCGGACACCTTGGAATACAAAAGACTAAAGCTCGCCTGACACCTAACTTCTATTGGCCCAAGATGGGGACAGATATTGCCAATTACTGCCGATCGTGTGTAGTTTGCCACAGAGTTGGGAAGTCTGGGAATATACAGAAAGCTCCATTGATACCACTGCCTGCGATCGATGAGCCTTTCCAGCGAGTGGCTGTGGATATCATAGGGCCACTTGCAATCCCCAGCAGCTCTGGCAAAAAGTACATCCTCACAGTGGTGGACTATGCTACACGATACCCGGAAGCTGTGGCACTGTCCCCCAGCCGAGCAGACAAAGTGGCGGATGCTTTACTGACTGTGTTCTCTCGTGTGGGTTTCCCCAGGGAAATGTTGACCGATCAGGGAACCCAGTTCATGTCTGATCTGATGGAAAGCCTCTGTGAAAGAATACAAGTGCCGCATTTTGTGGCCAGCGCCTATCATCCCCAAACCAATGGACTCTGCGAGCGTTTTAATGGAACATTAAAGCAAATGCTCAAAATGCTGGTGGAGACTGAAGGGAGAGACTGAGAGCAGTACCTCCCCCATCTGCTGTTTGCCTACAGAGGTACCCCAGGCGTCTACTGGATTCTCCCCCTTTGAACTGGTTTATGGGAGGAGGGTCAGGGGGCCACTTGATCTGATTAAGGACTGTTGGAAGGACGACCCCAGAACTACAGGAGTCTCAGTGGTCGAATATGTACTGCGGCTCAGGGAGAGAATGCAAAAACTGAGCAACCTGGCCCATGAGAACGTGGCCCAGGCACAAACAAACCAGAAGGTCTGGTACGACCATAATGCCAGACTGAGGGCCTACGAGGAAGGGCAGAAGGTTTGGGTGTTGGTCCCTATGTTACAGAATAAATTGCAGGCCGCATGGGAGGGACCATATACTGTACATAAGAGGCTGAATGATGTTAATTATGTGGTGACACTAGATGAGCATGCAAAGCGTCAGAAAGTTTCATGTAAATATGCTGAAGGCTCATCATGACAGGGAGGCCTGTGTCGTAGTCTGTAGCCTGCCTGAAGGGGGGAGGCTGATCTGTTACTGGATGTGGGGGCCGGGACTCAGTACATGGAGTCCCTGGAGTCAGCAGAGTTTAACCCTGAGCTATCCCACAGTCAGAGGTCTGAGCTGATGGGGGCGCTCAGCGAGTTCACCGAAGTCTTCACAGGGGAGCCTGGGAGGACACACTTAGCAGTTCACCATGTGGACACTGGTACTAATCCCCCAGTACGGCAGTCTGCATACCGGGTGTCAGCAGAGGTGAAGGCCCACATGAGGGGACAGGTAGAGGAGATGCTGAAACTCAAGGTGATACAAAAATCCCAGAGTGCCTGGGCATTGCCTGTGGGGTTCTTGTCCCAAAAAGGACCGTACTACCCGGTTCTGTGTAGACTACAGGAAATTAAAACTGACTACATGTGAGGTCTACCCCATGCCGAGGATAGATGAGCTACAACCAAAGCTCTATGGGCGCAACTTCACCGTGATCACAGATCATAACCCACTGAGAGTTTGATACTTCAGCAATATGATTTCACAATTCAGCACAAGAAAGGAGTTGATCATGGCAATGCTGATGGCCTTTCTCTCCAAGACGGGGCAGAATCAGATATGTGGTCGGTAGCTGACATATAAGTCAACCTCCATGCACGTTCATAAGGAGGGAGGTGTGGTGGAATATGTGTGTGTGTATATATATATATATCTATATGAGTGTAGTGACATATGTCTAGGGTTATATGTGTGACTAGTGATAATGTAACATCTGTCCTGAAGGCAAGTCGCACCTAGGTGTTAATAGGTACTTCCTTGGGACTAGTAGAAATTGTATCCATATCTCACCAGAAGGTCTAGCTTGTGCCAAGAAGGTGGTAACATTTGGCACCTCCTAGGTCTTGGAGGGGAGGTGCTAATTGTGGCCTGAGGGAAGTTCTCCTGTTTATTGTGACACTGTTTTGCATACTTGTATGTCTTTATTTCCATATTTTTGTACCTTTTTCTTACTGTAAGCACTGTACCTTTTGTATTAAAGCATACAACTTTAACAGTTGAATCTTGTATGTTCTAAAGAATCCATAGCCTTATGAGTGGTAGACAGTATTAGTAATAGTCTGGGACTTATCGCCCGTGTGTTCGGTGAGTGGTGGCAGCGTGTATGAGCAGGTGTGTGGCCTGGGTCGGTGTGTGATTTATGTGATTTAGAATAGTGAGTGCAGCTCTGGAGGATGAGACAGTGTGAGGCCATGCTTTACCTGTAGCACCCCCTCTTGTCAGTTGCAGTGTTTGGCATTACACCTCAGACCATCTCATCTTCTGTGCCCCCAATACAAGCAGCCCTTCCCCCACTGCACACATGGGAATAGCAGCCAGAACCCTGGTCCCTGCGCTCGTCTTCTCTTGTCCTGGTGCTGACCCGACTGGGCTGATGTACGAGCCCTGGGTGTCTTACCTCAGGAATTGTGGTGGTCCTAGAGCAGCGGCTGAGGTGACGCTTGGGGGTCTTCTCTCATTTTATTTTTTACATCAATAATAAATAATTTCTATTTATTCTTTACACAGAAACAATTAAACAATGAGACGTTGTTAATTCTGAATGGAAAAATAGTATTTATCCCCCCCGCTGCGGCCGGAGCCCACCAAAGACCAGGGAATGTCAGGAGGCCTGAGACCAAAGAACACCCCCAGTAGGCCTGAGACCAAGGAACACCCCCAGTAGGCCTGAGACCATGGAATGCCCCCCACCAGAGCCGAAGGCCTTAGACCAGAGAACTGCCCAAGCCTGAGGCAGCCGGAGACCAGGGAATGCCCCCCGCCAAAGCCTGAGATCAGGGAACGCCCCCCACCAGAGTCGGAGGAGGCCTGAGACCAGAGACCTCCCCCTGTCCTAGCCTGAGGCAGCCGGAGACCAGGGAACGCCCTCCACCAGAGTCGGAGGAGGCCCGAGACCAGGGAACGCCCCCACCAGAGTCTGAGGAGGCCCGAGACCAGAGAACTCTCCATGCCAGAGCCTGAGGCAGCCGGAGACCAGAGAACGCCCCCGCCAAAGCCTGAGATCAGGGAACACCCCCCCCACCAGAGCCAGAGGAGGTCTGAGACCAGAGAACTCCCCGTGCTCCAGCCTGAGGCAGCCAGAGACCAGGGAACGCCCCCCACCAGAGCCGGAGAAGGCCTGAGACTAGGGAACTCCCCCTGCCAGAGTCGACGAAACCAGAGAACACCCCCTGCCAGAGCCTGAGGCAGCTGGAGACCAGGGGAGGCCCGAGACCAGGGGAGGCCCGAGACCAGGGAACGCCCTCCACCAGAGTAGGAGGAGGCCCGAGACCAGGGAACACACCCCAGTAGTCCTGAGACCAGGGAACGCCCCCTGCCAGAGTCAACGAGACCAGAGAACACCCCCTGCCAGAGCCTGAGGCAGCTGGAGACCAGGGGAGGCCCGAGACCAGGGGAGGCCCGAGACCAGGGAACGCCCTCCACCAGAGTCGGAGGAGGCCCGAGACCAGGGAATGCCCTCCACCAGAGTCGGAAGAGGCCCGAGACCAGGGAACGCCCTCCACCAGAGTCGGAGGAGGCCCGAGACCAGGGAACACCTAAACATTGAAACCCCCTACAAGTGACACCATTTTGGAAAGTAGACCCCCTAAGAAACTTATCTAGATGTGTTGTGAAAGCTTTGAACCCCCAAGTGTTTCACTACAGTTTATAACGCAGAGCTGTGAAAATAAAAATTGCCAAAAAAATTATTTTTGAGCCCTCAGTTTTGTATTTTCCCAAGGGTAACAGGAGAAATTGGACCCCAAAAGTTGTTGTCCAATCTGTCCTGAGTACGCTGATACCCAATATTTGGGGGGAACCACCGTTTGTGCCCTTGGGAGAGCTCGGAAGGGAAGGAGCGCCATTTGGAATGTAGACTTAGATGGAATGGTCTGCAGGTGTCACATTACGTTTGCAGAGCTCGTGATGTACCTAAACAGTAGAAACTCCCAACAAGTGACCCCATATTGGAAACTAGACCTCCCAAGGAACTTATCTAGATGTGTTGTGAGAACTTTTAACCCCCAAGTGTTTCACTACAGTTTATAACGCAGAGCCTTGAAAATAAAAAAAAAAATTTTATCCACAAAAAATTATTTTTTAGCCCCCAGTTTTGTATTTTTTCAAGGGTAACAGTTGAAATTGAACCTTAAAAGTTGTTGTCCAATGTGTCCTGAGTACGCGGATACCCTATATGTTGGGGTACACCCCTGTTTGGGCGCACGGGAGAGCTTGGAAGGGAAGGAGCACTGTTTTACTTTTTCAACACAGAATTAGCTGGAATTGAGATTGGACGCTATGTCGCGTTTGGAGAGCCACTGATGTGCCTAAACAGTGGAAACCCCCCAATTATAACTGAAACCCTAATTCAAACACACCCCTAACCTTAATCTCAACGGTAACCATAACACACCTTCAACCCTGACACACCCCTAACCCTAATCCCAATCCTATTCCCAACCGTAAATGTAATCCAAGCCCTAACCCTAATGGGAAAATGGAAATAATTTTTTTTAATTTTTCCCTAACTAAGGGGGTGATGAAAGGGGGTTTGATTTACTATTTATAGCGGGGTTTTAGCGGATTTTTATGATTGACAGCTGTCACACACTAAAAGACGCTTTTTATTGCAAACAAAATTTTTTGTGTTACCACATTTTGAGAGCTATAATTTTTCCATATTTTGGTCCACAGAGTCATGTGAGGTTTTGTTTTTTGCGGGACGAGTTGACATTTTTATTGGTAATATTTTCGGGCATGTGACATTTTATGATTGCTTTTTATTCCGATTTTTGTGAGGCAGAATGACCAAAAACCAGTTATTCATTAATTTATTTTGGGGGAGGCGTTTATACTGTTACACGTTTGATAAAATGGATAAAGCAGCTTTATTCTTCGGGTCAGTACAATTACAGCGATACCTCATTTATATCATTGTTTTATGTTTTGGCGCTTTTATACAATAAAAACTATTTTATTGAAAAAATAATTATTTTTGCATTACTTTATTCTGAGGACTATAACTTTTTTATTCTTTCGCTGATGATGCGGCTCGTTTTTTGCGGGACAAGATAACGTTTTCAGTGGTACCATGGTTATTTATATCCGTCTTTTTGATTGCGTGTTATTCCACTTTTTGTTCGGCGGTATGATAATAAAGTGTTGTTTTTTGCTTTTTTTTTACGGTGTTTACTGAAGGGGTTAACTAGTGGGAGTTTTATAGGTCGGGTCGTTACGGACGCGGCAATACTAAATATGTGTACTTTTATTGTTTTTTTATTTAGATAAAGGAATGTATTTATTGGAACAATATTTTTTATTATTATTATTTATTTAGGATTTTTTTTTTCTTCACAGATGTAATTTTTTTTTTTTTTACTTTACCCCAGGGGGGGACATCACAGTAAAGTGACAGATGGCTGATCTGACACTTTGCTGTGCACTGTGTCAGATCAGCGATCTGACATGCACAGCAGGGAGGCTTCCCGGCGCCTGCTCTGAGCAGGCGCTGGTAAGCCACTTCCCTGCAGGACCCGGATGCAGCCCCGCGGCCATTTTGGATCCGGGCCTGCAGGGAGGAGGAGGGAGACCCTCGCAGCAACGCGATCACATCGCCTTGGTCCGAGGGTCTCAGGGACGCACGCAGGGAGCCCACTCCCTGCGCGATGCTTCCCTATACCGCCAGAACACTGCGATCATGTTTGATCGCAGTGTGCCGGGGGTTAATGTGCCGGGGGTTAATGTGCCGGGGGCGGTCCGTGACCACTCCTGGCACATAGTGTCGGATGTCAGTTGCGATAGTCAGTTGACACCCGGCCGCGCTCCCCCCGAGTGCGGTTGATCGCTCTGGACGTACTATTCCGTCCTTGGGAAGTAGGGCCCACCCCACATGGACGGAATAGTAAGTCCAATGGTAAAAAAGGGGTTAATTACTGATGTACGATAAAAATAAAATTACTGATTATGTTCCTTCAAGAGGTTGATTTTTTTTGCAATATTTTGTCAATTTTTTTCTCCATATTCGCAATCCTAGTATTATACATTAATCTAAAACCACCAAGTAACCAGAATATTTGATAATCCAACCTCAGAATTAATTTATTTCAGATTAGGAAAAACACTTTTTTACTACTTTTATAGACAGGGTTAGAGGAGTTCTGTCTTAGGAACGACACGATAATTTATTTTGTCACCCATATTGCCACGTCAGCCACTTATAGGAATTGTTTTTGTGGTTCCCATTTTGAAGTTTGATGTCATATGAAGTTGTTTTCCTGAAAATTAACAGACTTGCTCTTTCCATAAAGAAAAATGAAGTTTTCACGTTATGTTGGTGTCCCCACTGCCATCATTCTGCATTACACAGTGCTGCTATCTGCAGCCGTCTCTCCTCACGCTGTATACAGCGTATACTGGCAGCTCTGGGCTTCCCTTGGTTTGTATCAGTTATTCCTCCGCTCTCCTTCCTCCCTCAGTCACGCTCCTCGTCCTCCTGTATCTGTATTTTACCCTCCCGTCATACAGTGTGTGATATTCTGGCTTCACTTGGATTTCTCTTTTATTCCTCCTAATTTCTGCTTCTCATCACACACTTCCCCCAGACAAGTGCTCCCCGTCCTCCATTACATCACATGGCCACATTTCCTGACAGTTTCTATATAATATGGCGGCTTTTCCATGTATGTATTGTTTTCACTTCATCCTCCCTCCTTCTAGCCACTATTCTCCCTCAGAAATGTGCTCCCTGTCCTCCATTACACAGAGCTTCCTGTCATCCTCAGTGTGGTCGGCCATGTTATTCGGTGTGCACTGCTTCTCTCACTGTCCTTTGTGGTCTGGCAGTTATTCATCCCCTCTCTCTACTTCTAATCACATTTCACCCTCAGACAGAAACTCTCAGGACCTCTCTCTACCACAACGTCTCTCAAAATGGCCGCAGAGATCTGCTGCAGCTCTGCCCGCCCAAACAAAGCCACGCCCCCGGCCAGGATTGGATGGCTTCAACAAAATGGAGGCCAGAGCCCTTCATAGAAGACAACAAATAGCATGAGAATTTCCCCCTCTCCCATAACAAGTTATAGGAGCTTGTGCGACCTCTTGTAATAGAACAGCTTAGCATAGGAGGCACCTGAAAGCCACATCAAAATGGAGAATAATGTCTGACTGGAGATGTACAGAGTGTGTATATGTAAATGAATGGGGTTCATGAAGGGGTTAATGTTTATTACTGTATACATGACTATACTAGATTGTGGCCCGATTCTAACACATCGGGTATTCTAGAATATGCATGTCCCCGTAGTATATGGACAATGATGATTCCAGAATTCGCGGCAGACTGTGCCCGTCGCTGATTGGTCGAGGCAACCTTTATGACATCATCGTCGCCATGGCAACCATTATGACATCTACGTCGATACTGTGCTCGTCGCTGAATCAGAAACACGGGATGTCTACATCCTTTATGACATCATCGTCGCTGATTGGTCGAGGCCTGACGGCCTCGACCAATCAGAGACGCGGGATTTCCAGGACAGACAGACAGACAGAAAGACAGACAGACGGAAAAACCCTTAGGCAATTATATATATAGATAGTCTATGTATATAGGTGTTTAAAGCATGTACAGTATATATTGTACATGCTTTAAGCACACATACAGTTAGGGCCAGAAATATTTGGACAGTGACACAAGTTTTGTTATTTTAGCTGTTTACAAAAACATGTTCAGAAATACAATTATATATATATAATATGGGCTGAAAGTGCACACTCCCAGCTGCAATATGATAGTTTCCACATCCAAATCGGAGAAAGGGTTTAGGAATCATAGCTCTGTAATGCATAGCGTCCTCTTTTTCAAGGGACCAAAAGTAATTGGACAATGGACTCTAAGGGCTGCAATTAACTCTGAAGGCGTCTCCCTCGTTAACCTGTAATCAATGAAGTAGTTAAAAGGTCAGGGGTGGATTCCAGGTGTGTGGTTTTGCATTTGGAAGCTGTTGCTGTGAGCAGACAACATGCGGTCAAAGGAACTCTCAATTGAGGTGAAGCAGAACATCCTGAGGCTGAAAAAAAAGAAAAAATCCATCAGAGAGATAGCAGACATGCTTGGAGTAGCAAAATCAACAGTTGGGTACATTCTGAGAAAAAAGGAATTGACTGGTGAGCTTGGGAACTCAAAAAGGCCTGGGCGTCCACGGATGACAACAGTGGTGGATGATCGCCGGTGAAGAAGAACCCGTTCACAACATCAACTGAAGTCCAGAACACTCTCAGTGAAGTAGGTGTATCTGTCTCTAAGTCAACAGTAAAGAGAAGACTCCATGACAGTAAATACAAAGGGTTCACATCTAGATGCAAACCATTCATCAATACCAAAAATAGACAGAAAAACACCTCAAGAAGCCAGCTCAGTTCTGGAAAAGTATTCTATGGACAGATGAGACAAAGATAAACCTGTACCAGAATGATGGGGAGAAGAAAGGGAACGGCACATGATCCAAGGCACACCACATCCTCTGTAAAACATGGTGGAGGCAACGTGATGGCATGGGCATGCATGGCTTTCAATGGCACTGGGTCACTTGTGTTTATTGATGACATAAGAGCAGACAAGAGTAGCCGGATGAATTCTGAAGTGTACCGGGATATACTTTCAGCCCAGATTCAGCCAAATGCTGCAAAGTTGATTGGACGGCGCTTCATAGTACAGATGGACAATGACCCCAAGCATACAGCCAAAGCTACCCAGGAGTTCATGAGTGCCAAAAAGTGGAACATTCTGCAATGGCCAAGTCAATCTCCAGATCTAAACCCAATTGAGCATGCATTTCACTTGCTCAAATCCAGACTTAAGACGGAAAGACCCACAAACAAGCAAGACCTGAAGGCTGCGGCTGTAAAGGCCTGGCAAAGCATTAAGAAGGAGGAAACCCAGCGTTTGGTGGTGTCCATGGGTTCCAGACTTAAGGCAGTGATTGCCTCCAAAGGATTTGCAACAAAATATTGAAAATAAAAATATTTTGTTTGGGTTATGTTTATTTGTCCAATTACTTTTGACCTCCTAAAATGTGGAGTGTTTATAAAGAAATGTGTACAATTCCTACATTTTCTATCAGATATTTTTGTTCAACCCTTCAAATTAAACGTTACAATCTGCACTTGAATTCTGTTGTAGAGGTTTCATTTCAAATCCAATGTGGTGGCATGCAGAGCCCAACTCGCGAAAATTGTGTCACTGTCCAAATATTTCTGGCCCTAACTGTATATACATAGACTATATATTCATATATACATTAACCCCTTCATGACCGGTGGTATTTTCACTCTTGTTTTTTGCTTGCCTTCTTCCCAGAGCCACAACTTTTTTATTTTTTGGTCAATATGGCCATGTGAGGGCTTGTTTTTTGTGGGACAAGCTGCACTTTTGAAAGACATCATTGGTTTTAACATATTGCACACTGGAAAACGTGAAAAAAATCCAAGTGCGGTGAAATTGCAAAAAAAAAAGTGCACTCCCACGCTTGTTTTTTCTTTGGCTTTTTTACTGTGTTCACTAAATGCTAAAACTGAGCTGCCAGTATGATTCTCCAGGTCATTTTTGAGTTCATAGACACCAAACATGTCTAGGTTCTCTTTTATCTAAGTGGAGAAAAAAAAATCCAAACTTTGCTTAAAATTTTAAAAAAATTGCACCATTTTCCGATACCCGTAGCGTCTCCATTTTTTCGTGATCTTGGGCTGGGCGAGGGCTTATTTTTTGCATGTCGAGCTGACATTTTGAATGATACCATTTTGGTGCAGATATGATCTTTTGATCGGCCGTTATTGCATTTTAATTCAATGTAATGGTGACTAGGGTTGAGCGACCTTGACTTTTTTAGAGTCGAGTCGGGTTTCGCGAAACGGCCGATTATCGCGAAAAGTCGGGGATCGACCGAAACACGAAACCCAATGCAAGTCAATGGGGGAGCATAGTCGGCAGTGAGTGGAGGCCAGGAAAACATGTACAGAGCCCATTTTAATGGCAAAAACATCCATTCTTGTTACTGAAGCTTGTCAATCGTAATTTAGCTTATAATAATTGTAAGGCATTTGAAATTGGGGGTCATTTGGCTAAAGTTGTGGGGGGTAGAGCTGGTTCAAGTAATTAGTGGGCCCAGTAAATCTGGACCACGTCACGGCAGTGGAGCAGGGAGAGGTAAGTATTTCAACTTTGCAAGTGCTGTGATCCTGAGCAAGCAGGGGGGGCCCACTCGTTGGCATTGGCACTGGCACAGGGCCCCTCAAAGTACAGTGGTGTGTTAGCACGGCGGGGGCGCCTCCCACCGGCAGCAACACTTTTGCGTACTATGAGAGGCCCTTACCAGTGACGTCGCCAACGAGTATTCCTCCCCCCACCTGATGAAGGAACCTGCACCTTCATCTGCACCTTCCTCTTTGTCCCCGCGTAAGGTGGTATGGTATGCGGGAAGGGGGACCTGACTTTCAGCAGGGTCACAATCTTGCAGTGTAGCGTGCACGGGGAATGTTGCGTTATGGGTCAATGTACCAGCAGACTCATCTATCACTGGCTGGGCAATGGGCAGGATGAGGGGGAAACAGATATGGGCCCAAAGAATAAAGTGGTCTAAATGCAGTTCAAAATTGGTAACAGGACTTACAAGGGGGCATTGCTTTGTTCAGTCGAGGACAACTGGAATGAGAGGCTGACACAGAGAGTAGGCCCAAATCAGTAAGTAGTCTAAATGCAGTTCAAAATTGGCAACAGTAGTAAACAGGCGGCACAGCTTTGTTCACTGTAGGAGAACAGCAAGGAGCGGCAGACACAGATAGAAGGCCCCAACCCAACTAGTAGGCCCACTGCAGTTTTAAAATTCCGATAGGCTGAAAACCAGATAATTGTAGGTCATTTTTTGTAAAGAGGACAGCTGTATTGAGTGGCGCAGCCAGACACTACAAGTAGGCCTTAAACCACAAAGTTGGCTCGACGCAGGTTTAAAAAAGATTACATGGGTACACGGTCTGCATTGGTGTGCTCAGTGGAGGACAATTGGAAGGAGGGACCGCAGAAAGACTTTGTAGGCGTAAAATTACAAAATAGGCTCTATGCAGCTTCGATTATCTGGCAACCTGGAGAACACCTTGGAGCGGCAGACACCGTCTCTACGACCCAGACCAGACTTGTAGGCCTAATGTAGTGTTGTTTCAACAACTACTTAAGACGAGCATGAAGATTGAAGCAATGGAGAGGCAACCTGGAGAACACCTTGGAGTGGAAGACACCGTCTCTACACCCCAGACCCAACTTGTAGGCCTAATGCAGTGTTGTTTTCAACAACTACTAAACGAGAGCTAGAAGCTCGAAGCTATGGAGAGGAAACCTGGGGAACACCTTGGAGTGGAAGACACCGTCTCTACAACCCTGACCCAACTTGTAGGCCTAATGCAGTGTTGTTTTCAACAACTACTAAACGAGAGCTAGAAAATCGAAGCAATGGAGAGGAAACCTGGGGAACACCTTGGAGTGGAAGACACCGTCTTTACAACCCAGACCCAACTTGTAGGCCTAATGCAGTGTTGTTTTCAACAACTACTAATCAGGCACTAGGCTTTCTGTGGCCCACTATTTGAGAGAGATGGCACACACGACTGGCACAGAAGCACAAAGGCCAATATTAATCTCCCACTGTTTTTTTTTTTGTCAGGGAGAATTTATAAACCAAATTAAAAAAAAAAAACACTAGGCTTTCTGTGGCCCACTATTTAAGAGAGATGGCACACACAGGACTGGCACACAAGCACAAAGGCCAATATTAATCTCCCACTGTTTTTTTTTTAAGGGAGAATTTAAAAACCAAAAACAGGCACTAGGCTTTCTGTGGCCCACTATTTGAGAGAGATGGCACACACGACTGGCACAGAAGCACAAAGGCCAATATTAATCTCCCAGTTTTTTTTTGGCCAGGGAGAATTTATAAACCAAATAAAAAATAAAAAAACACTAGGCTTTCTGTGGCCCACTATTTGAGAGAGATGGCACACACAGGACTGGCACACAAGGACAAAGGCCAATATTAATCTCCCACTGTTTTTTTTTGGTCAGGGAGAATTTATAAACCAAAGAAAAAAAAAAAAACACTAGGCTTTCTGTGGCCCACTATTTGAGAGAGATGGCACACACAGGACTGGCACACAAGCACAAAGGCCAATATTAATCTCCCACTGTTTTTTTTTTTTAAGGGAGAATTTAAAAACCAAAAACAGGCACTAGGCTTTCTGTGGCCCACTATTTGAGAGAGATGGCACACACACGACTGGCACTCTAGCAGAAATGCCAATCTTAATCTCCCACTGCTTTTTTTGGTTAGGGAGAATTGCCAAGAAATCAGGGCCAGTATTACACACTAGTCTTTCTGTGCCCCAAAATTGGAGAGAGATGGCACACACAGGACTGGCACTCAAGCAGAAATGCCAATCTTAATCTCCCACTCCTTTTTTTGGTTAGGGAGAATTGCCAAGAAATCAGGGCCAGTATTACACAGCAAGCTTTCTGTGCCCCAAAATTGGAGAGAGATGGCACACACAGGAATGGCACTCTAGCAGAAATGCCAATCTTAATCTCCCACTACTTTTTTTTTAGGGAGAATTAAAAAAAAAAAAAAAAAGGGACTGTCCTACAATTACTATCTCCCTGCAGTAATCTCAGCCAGGTATGACAGGCAGCAATACGAAGGAGTGGACTGCTGCACAAATTAAATCAAAAGTGTGGACAAACAAAAAAGATAGCTGTGCAGAAAGGAAGGAACAACAGGATTTGTGCTTTGAAAAAAGCAGGTGGGTTGCACAGCGGCGTACACACAGCAATGCAGCTATCAGGGAGCCTTCTAGGGCAGCCCAATGAGCTACAGCGCTGAGAAAAAAAAAATGCAGCTTCCACTGTCCCTGCAAACAAAAGGAAACCTGGGGAACACCTTGGAGTGGAAGACACCGTCTCTACAACCCAGACCCAACTTGTAGGCCTAATGCAGTGTTGTTTTCAACAACTACTAAACGAGAGCTAGAAGATCGAAGCAATGGAGAGGAAACCTGGGGAACACCTTGGAGTGGAAGACACCGTCTCTACAACCCAGACCCAACTTGTAGGCCTAATGTAGTGTTCTTTTCAACAACTACTAAACCAGAGCTAGAAGATCGAAGCAATGGAGAGGAAACTTGGGGAACACCTTGGAGCGGAAGACACCGTCTCTACCACCCAGACCCAACTTGTAGGCCTAATGCAGTGTTGTTTTCAACAACTACTAAACGAGAGCTAGAAGATCGAAGCAATGGAGAGGAAACCTGGGGAACACCTTGGAGTGGAAGACACCGTCTCTACACCCCATACCCAATTTGTAGGCCTAATGCAGTGTTGTTTTCAACAACTACTTAAGACGAGCATGAAGATTGAAGCAATGGAGAGGAAACCTGGAGAACACCTTGGAGTGGAAGACACTGTCTCTACAACCCAGACCCAACTTGTAGACCTAATGCAGTGTTGTTTTCAACAACTACTAAACGAGAGCTAGAAGATCGAAGCAATGGAGAGGAAACCTGGGGAACACCTTGGAGTGGAAGACACCGTCTCTACAACCCAGACCCAACTTGTAGGCCTAATGCAGTGTTGTTTTCAACAACTACTAAACTAGAGCTAGAAGCTCGAAGCTATGGAGAGGAAACCTGGGGAACACCTTGGTGCGGCAGACACCGTTAGTAGGCCCTACCGAAGTAGTAGCCCCAATGCAGTTTTCAAATTCCTATAGGCTGAAAACCAGACTATTGACGCTCAGCTTTTTTAAAATGAGGACAGCTGTATTGAGTGGCGCAGACAGACAGTAGGCCTTAAACAAAAAATTTGGCTCAATGCAGTTTAACCCCTTTCTGCCATCAGACGTACTATTCCGTCCATGTGGGGTGGGCTTTACTTCCCAAGGACGGAATAGTACGTCATAGGCGATCGGCCGCGCTCACCGCAGCTGACACCCGGCACTATGTGCCAGGAGCGGTCACGGACCGCCCCCGGCACATTAACCCCCGGCACACCGCGATCAAACATGATCGCGATGTGCCGGCGGTGCAGGGAAGCATCGCGCAGGGAGGGGGCTCCCTGCGGGCTTCCCGGAGACCCCCGCAGCAACGCGATGTGATCGCGTTGCTCCGGGGGTCTCCGTACCTCCCTCCTGCAGCAAGTCCCGGATCCAAGATGGCCGCGGATCCGGGTCCTGCAGGGAGGGAGGTGGCTTACCAAGTGACTGCTCAGAGCAGGCACTTGGTAACGCTGCAGCGCTGTTTGACAGATCGGTGATCTGTCAGAGTGCTGTGCAAACTGGCAGATCACCGATCTGTATTGTCCCCCCCTGGGACAAAGTAAAAAAGTTAAAAATAATTTTTATAAGTGTGTAAAAAAAAAAAATCCTAAATAATGAGAAAAAAAATATATATTATACCCATAAATACATTTCTTTATCTAAATAAAAAAAACAAAACAATAAAAGTACACATATTTAGTATCGCCGCGTCCGCAACAACCCGACCTATAAAACTGGCCCACTAGTTAACCCCTTCAGTAAACACCGTAAGAAAAAAAAAAAAAAGAGGCAAAAAACAACGCTTTATTATCATACCGCCGAACAAAAAGTGGAACACGCGATCAAAAAGAAAGATATAAATAACCACGGTACCGCTGAAAGCATCATCTTGTCCCGCAAAAAACGAGCCGCCATACAGCAACATCAGCAAAAAAATAAAAGTTATAGTCTTCAGAATAAAGCGATGCAAAAATAATTATTTTTTCTATAAAAGTTTTTATCGTATAAAAGCGCCAAAACATAAAAAAATTATATAAATGAGGTATCGCTGTAATCGTACTGACCCGAAGAATAAAACTGCTTTATCAATTTTACCAAACGCGGAACGGTATAAACGCCTCCCCCAAAAGAAATTCATGAATAGCTGATTTTTGCTAATTCTGCCTCACAAAACTCGGAATAAAAAGCGATCAAAAAATGTCACGTGCCCGAAAGTGTTACCAATAAAAACGTCAACTCGTCCCGCAAGACCTCACATGACTCTGTGGACTTAAATATGGAAAAATTATAGCTCTCAAAATGTGGTAACGCAAAAAATATTTTTTGCAATAAAAAGCGTCTTTCAGTGAGTGACGGCTGCCAATCATAAAAATCCGCTAAAAAACCCGCTATAAAAGTAAATCAAACCCCCCTTCATTACTCCCTTAGTTAGGGAAAAAAAAAATGTATTTATTTCCATTTTCCCATTAGGGTTAGGGCTAGGGTTAGGGCTAGGGTTAGGACTAGGGTTAGGGCTAGGGTTAGGGCTAGTGTTAGGGCTAGGGTTAGGGCTAGGGTTAAGGCTACAGTTAGGGTAAAGGCTACAGTTAGGGTTAAGGCTACAGTTAGGGTTAAGGCTACAGTTAGGGTTAAGGTTTGGATTGCATTTGCGGTTGGGAATAGGGTTGGGATTAGGGTTAGGGGTGTGTCTGGGTTAGAGGTGTGGTTAGGGTTACCGTTGGAATTAGGGTTAGGGGTGTGTTTGGATTAGGCTTTTAGTTATAATTGGGGGTTTCCACTGTTTAGGCACATCAGGGGCTCTAAAAACACGACATGGCGTCCGATCTCAATTCCAGCCAATTCTGCGTTGAAAAAGTAAAACAGTGCTCCTTCCCTTCCGAGCTCTCCCGTGTGCCCAAACAGGAGTTTACCCCAACATATGGGGTATCAGCGTACTCAGGACAAATTGGACAACAACTTTTGGGGTCCAATTTCTCCTGTTACCATTGGGAAAATACAAAACTGGGGGCTAAAAAATAAGTTTTGTGGGAAAAAAAAGATTTTTTAATTTTCACGGCTCTGCGTTATAAACAGTAGTGAAACACTTTGGGGGCTCAAAGTTCTCACAACACATCTAGATAAGTTCGTGGGGGGGTCTAGTTTCCCAAATGGGGTCACTTGTGGGGGGGTTCTACTGTTTAGGTACATTCGGGGCTCTGCAAACGCAATGACGCCTGCAGACCATTCCATCTAAGTCTGCATTCCAAATGGCGCTCCTTCCCTTCCGAGCCCTCCCATGCGCCCAAACGGTGGTTCCCCCCCACATATGGGGCATCAGCGCACTCAGGACAAATTGGACAACAAATTTTGGGGTCCAATTTCTCCTGTTACCCTTGGGAAAATACAAAACTGGGGGCTAAAAAATAAGTTTTGTGGGAAAAAAAGATTTTTTAATTTTCACGGCTCTGCGTTATAAACTGTAGTGAAACACTTGGTGGGTCAAAGTGCTCACCACACATCTAAATAAGTTCCTTAGGGGATCTACTTTCCAAAATGGTGTCACTTGTGTGGGGTTTCAATATTTAGGCACATCAGTGGCTCTCCAAACGCAACATGGCGTCTCATCTCAATTCCTGTGAATTTTGCATTGAAAAGTCAAACGGCGCTCCTTCCCTTCCGAGCTCTCCCATGCGCCCAAACAGTGGTTTACCCCCACATATGGGGTATCAGCGTACTCAGGACAAATTGTACAACAACTTTTTCGTTCCAATTTCTTCTCTTACCATTGGGAAAATAAAAAATTGGGGGCGAAAAGATAATTTTTGTGAAAAAAAAATATTTTTTATTTTTACGGTTCTGCATTATAAACTTCTGTGAAGCACTTGGTGGGTCAAAGTGCTCACCACACCTCTAGATAAGTTCCTTAGGGGGTCTACTTTCCAAAATGGTGTCACTTGTGGGGGGTTTCAATGTTTAGGCACATCAGTGGCTCTTCAAACGCAACATGGCGTCCCATCTCAATTCCTATCAATTTTGCATTGAAAGGTCAAACGGCGCTCCTTCGCTTCCGAGGTCTCCCATGCGCCCAAACAGTGGTTTACCCCCACATATGGGGTATCAGAGTACTCAGGACAAATTGTGCAACAACTTTTTGGTTCCAATTTCTTTTCTTACCATTGGGAAAATAAAAAATTGGGGGCGAAAAGATAATTTTTGTGAAAAAAAAATATTTTTTATTTTTACGGTTCTGCATTATAAACTTCTGTGAAGCACTTGGTGGGTCAAAGTGCTCACCACACCTCTAGATAAGTTCCTTAGGGGGTCTACTTTCCAAAATGGTGTCACTTGTGGGGGGTTTCAATGTTTAGGCACATCAGTGGCTCTCCAAACGCAACGTGGCGTCCCATCTCAATTCCAGTCAATTTTGCATTAAAAAGTCAAATGGCGCTCCTTCGCTTCCAAGCTCTGTCATGCGCCCAAACAGTGGTTTACCTCCACTTATGGGGTATCGGCGTACTCAGGACAAATTGTACAACAAGGTTTGCGGTCCATTTTCACCTGTAACTCTTGGCAAAATAAAACAAATTGGAGCTGAAGTAATTTTTTTGTGAAAAAAAGTTAAATGTTAATTTTTATTTAGACATTCCAAAAATTCCTGTGAAACACCTGAAGGGTTAATAAACTTCTTGAATGTGGTTTTCAGAACCTTGAGGGGTGCAGCTTTTAGAATGGTCTCGCACTTGGGTATTTTCTATCATATAGACCCCTCAAAATGACTTCAAATGAGATGTGGTCCCTAAAATAAAATGGTGTTGTAAAAAGGAGAAATTGCTGGTCAACTTTTAACCCTTATAACTCCCTAACAAAAAAAAATTTTGTTCCAAAATTGTGCTGATGTAAAGTAGACATGTGGGAAATGTTACTTATTAAGTATTTTGTGTGACATATCTCTGTGATTTAATTGCATAAAAATTCAAAGTTGGAAAATTGCGAAATTTTCAAAATTTTCGCCATGTTTCCGGTTTTTTCACAAATAAACGCAGGTAATATCAAAGAAGTTTTACCACTATCATGAAGTACAATATGTCACGAGAAAACATTGTCAGAATCACCGGGATCCGTTGAAGCGTTCCAGAGTTATAACCTCATAAAGGGACAGTGGTCAGAATTGTAAAAATTGGCCCGGTCCATAACGTGCAAACCACCCTTGGGGGTAAAGGGGTTAAAAAAGGTTACAGGGGTACACAGGCAGCATTGGTCTGTTCAGTGGAGGAAAATTGCAATTATGGACCGCAGACAGACTTTGTACGCCTATTAAAAAAAGGATGCTCTATGCAATTTAAATTAGGTTCCAGGGGTACACGGGCAGCAGTGGTCTTAGGCCTAACATAACAAAAGTGGGCTGTAGGCACTTTAAAATTGGTTCCAGGGGTACACGGGCAGCAGTGGTCTGGTCAGTGGAGGACTAGTGGAAGGAGGGACCGCAGACAGACTTAGTAGGCCTAACATAACAAAAGTGTGCTGTAGGCACTTTAAAATTGGTTCCAGGGGTACACGGGCAGCAGTGGTGTGGTCAGTGGAGGACTAGTGGAAGGAGGGACCGCAGACAGGCTTAGTAGGCCTAACATAACAAAATTAGGCTGTGGGCACTTTAAAATTGGTTCCAGGGGTACACGGGCAGCAGAGGTCTGGTCAGTGGTGGAGTATTGGAAGGAGGGACCGCAGACAGGCTTAGTAGGCCTAACATAACAAAAGTGTGCTGTAGGCACTTTAAAATTGGTTCCAGGGGTACACGGGCAGCAGTGGTCTGGTCAGTGGAGGACTAGTGGAAGGAGGGACCGCAGACAGGCTTAGTAGGCCTAACATAACAAAAGTGTGCTGTAGGCACTTTAAAATTGGTTCCAGGGGTACACGGGCAGCAGTGGTCTGGTCAGTGGAGGACTAGTGGGAGGGACCGCAGACAGGCTTAGTAGGCCTAACATAACAAAATTAGGCTGTAGGCACTTTAAAATTGGTTCCAGGGGTACACGGGCAGCAGTGGTCTGGTCAGTGGAGGACTATTGGAAGGAGGGACCGCAGACAGGCTTAGTAGGCCTAGCATAACAAAATTAGGCTGTAGGCACTTTAAAATTGGTTCCAGGGGTACACGGGCAGCAGTGGTGTGGTCAGTGGAGGACTAGTGGAAGGAGGGACCGCAGACAGGCTTAGTAGGCCTAACATAACAAAAGTGGGCTGTAGGCACTTTAAAATTGGTTCCAGGGGTACAAGGGCAGCAGTGGTCTGGTCAGTGGACGACTAGTGGAGGACTAGTGGAAGGAGGGACCGCAGACAGGCTTAGTAGGCCTAACATAACAAAAGTGGGCTGTAGACACTTGGAATTCTCTTGCAGGGGTACACAGGCAGCATTGGTGTTGTCAGCGGAGGCCGATTGTAATGAGTGTCCGACAGTTAGTACTCACAAAAAATAAATAGATGTTAATGTCTCGCATTACAACAAAACCAAAACACAAAAGGGTGGAATACTTAGGTACAGGGGTGGGCTCCTCTGCTGAGTTTCAGACCTAGTAATTTGGCGCTAAGTATTTACTGGTGTAAATATAGGACACTGCCCCTGACTATTTTAAGTACCATCATACATGTCAACACAATGGTATTGTCAGTGCCAGGCATTGAAGGATGTCAGCGCATAGACTAAACATTGGTGGAACTGTGAGAGATAATTTTGCAAGTGGTAGAGCAATGTTTGAGCTGGGGGGGAACTCTCTTGTGGCCGGCGGTACAGGCCCAGGGCCCCTCATGTTACAACGGTGTGTCTGACGTTGGGTGCGCACCACCACCGCCAGAGACACTTTATTGTACTATTAGGGACCCAGTGGCAGTGCCGTCGACCAAAAGCGGGCACACCCACCTCTTCAGACAAACGGCACTCTCACGGGTGCTTGCGCCAAGTGGCGAGACCACGGCCCCGTGGGGGGAGTTTGGCCATTTAGGGAGGTGTAAACATGTCGTATGCTGGACAAACAGCTGCTGCAAATTACGAGATTGGAAAAGTCAGTCAGAGTAGTCCACAAGCAAGACTTTTTCATAGGAAAGCTAGGTGTCAGCCGGGAAAGGTGGGGCAAAAGAATTCGAAATCCAGTTGTGGTTCATTTTTAATGAAGGTTATATCATCAACATTTTGGGTAGCCAGACGAGTCCTTTTTTCGGTTTATATTGAACCTGCAGCACTGAATACTCTTTCTGATAGGACACCAGCTGCCGAGCAAGCAAGCTCCTGCAATGCATATTCTGCCAATTCTGGCCAGGTGTCTAATTTGGATGACCAGTAATCAAATGGGAATGACGGTTGAGGGAGAACATCGGTAAGGGATGAAAAATAGTTAGTAACCATACTGGACAAATGTCTCCTGTCACTTTGAATTGATGCTGCAGTACATGTCCTGTCTGCGGTCATAGCAAAATCACTCCACAACCTGGTCAGAAAACCCCTCTGTCCAACGCCACTTCTGATTTGTGCACCTCTAACACCTCTGGCCTGCTGCCCCCCTGCAGCTCGTGTGATAACGATCACCGGTGCTGGGAATGCCTGAATCAATCGGTCAACAAGAGTTGATTGTTTGGTTGCTAATATTTGTTCCAGGTTCTCATGTGGCATAATATTTTGCAATTTGCCTTTATAGCGAGGACCAAGGAGGCAGGCCAACCAGTAATCGTCATCGGCCATGATTTTACAAATGCGTGTGTCCCTTTTGAGGATACGTAAGGCATAATCCGCCATGTGGGCCAAAGTTCCAGTTGTCAAATCTGCGGTTGTGCTGGGTTGAGGTGCAGTTTCAGGCACTTCTAAGTCACTTGTCTCCCTAAAAAAACCTGACCCCGGCCTTGCAACGCCACCAGTTGCTATTGGCCCCGGAGAAGCTTCCTCATTACAAAAATAATCATCCTCATCATCCTCCTCATCCTACTCCTCCTCTTGTTCGCCCGCTACCTCGTCCTGTACACTGCCCTGACCAGACAATGGCTGACTGTCATCAAGGCTTTCCTCTTCCTCTGCTGCAGACGCCTGCTCCTTTATGTGCGTCAAACTTTGCATCAGCAGACGCATTAGGGGGATGCTCATGCTTATTATGGCGTTGTCTGCACTAACCAGCCGTGTGCATTCCTCAAAACACTGAAGGACTTGACACATATCTTGTATCTTCGACCACTGCACACCTGACAACTCCATGTCTGCCATCCTACTGCCTGCCCGTGTATGTGTATCCTCCCACAAATACATAACAGCACGCCTCTGTTCGCAATGGGCTCTTTAACATGCTGGTGGAGGGCTGGGATGGCTTTTCTCGAAAAGAAGTGTCGACCGGGTAGCTCGTAGCGTGGTACAGCGTAGTCCATCAGGGCTTTGAAAGCTTTGCTTTCAACTAACCGGTAGGGCATCATCTCTAACGAGATTAGTCTAGCTATGTGGGCGTTCAAACCCTGTGTACGCAGATGCGAGGCTAAGTACTTCCTTTTTCTAACAAGAGTCTCATGTAGGGTGAGCTGGACTGGTGAGCTGGACTGGAGAGCTGGAGATCGTGGAACTAGCGGGAGTGCCGGTGGACATGGCAGACTGAGAGACGGTTGGAGACGGTATTCTTGCCGGTGCCCTACATGCAGTGTTTCCTACTATGAAACTGGTGGTTTCCTACTATGAAACTGGTGATTCCCTGACCCTGACTGCTTTGGCCTGGCAAAGAAACCTGCACAGATAGACTTTTCAGATTCTGACCTCTGCTTAAGGTAGTTGAACATTTTTGACAGATGACTTTGCGCTGATCAATTGGATGTTGTTTAAAAAAATGCCAGACTGCACTCTTTCTAGCATCGGATCCCTTTTCAGGCATTGCAGACTGAGCTTTAACCGGATGGCCACGCTGTCCTCCAACAGGTTTTGGCTTTGCCACGCGTTTTGGGCCAGAAACGGGCCCGGCAGATGGAACCTGTTGCGATGTTGATGCCTGCTGCGGCTCCTCCTCCTCCGCTTTAGAACTACTGCCGCCTGCACCCTGTTCCCCCAATGGCTGTCAATCGGGGTCAACAACTGGGTCATCTATAACCTCCTCTTCTAACTCGTGTGCAACTTCGTCTGTGTCACCGTGTAAGTCGGTGGTATAGCGTTCGTGACGGGGCACCATAGTCTCATCAGGGTCTGATTCTGGATCAGTACCCTGCGAGGGCAATGTTGTGGTCTGAGTCAAAGGAACAGCATAGTAATCTGGCTGTGGCTGTGCATCAGTGCACTCCATGTCCGATTCAACTTGTAATGGGCATGGCCTGTTAACTGTTTCACTTTCTAAGCCAGGGACGGTATGTGTAAAGAGCTCCATGGAGTAACCCGTTGTGTCGCCTGCTGCATTCTTCTCTGTTGTTGTTTTTGCTGAAGAGGACAAGGAAGCGACTTGTCCCTGACCGTGAACATCCACTAACGACGCGCTGCTTTTACATTTACCAGTTTCAGAAGAGGAGGGAAAAGAGCTAGAGGCTGAGTCAGCAAGGTAAGCCAAAACTTGCTCTTGCTGCTCCGGCTTTAAAAGCGGTTTTCTTACTCCCAGAAAAGGGAGCGTTCGAGGCCTTCTGTAGCCAGACGATGAACCTGGCTCCACAGCTCGAGACTTAGGTGCTATATTGTTTTTCCCACGACCACCTGATGCTCCACCACCACTAACATAATTACCAGCTGGCAATGAACGCCCACGGCCACGACCTCTTCCACCAGACTTCATCATTGTTTTAAAAACGTAACCAAAGTAACGGTATTTGTTACTGTCAAACAACTTACAAGGTGAACTCTAACTTCTGTAGGATTTAGATATCCCTTTATAGGTGGGTGAGAACGCAAAGAGAATCAGGCACAATGTTACACACTCTGTTTTCTGTGGCACCAAATGAGAGAGATGTCACACACGCAGGACTGTCACTCAAGCACAAATGCCAATATTAATCTCCCACTGTTTATTTTTTTTTCAGGGAGAATTTAAACCCCCCCCCCCCAAAAAAAAAAAAAAAAACAGACACTAGGCTTTCTGTGACCCACAATTTAAGAGAGATGGCACACACAGGACTGGCACACAAGCACAAAGGCCAATATTAATCTCCCACTGTTTTTTTTTGGTCAGGGAGAATTTATAAACCAAAAAAAAAAAAACACTAGGCTTTCTGTGGCCCACTATTTGAGAGAGATGTCACACACAGGACTGGCACACAAGCACAAAGGCCAATATTAATCTCCCACTGTTTTTTTTTTTTTTTTTTTTAAGGGAGAATTTAAAAACCAAAAACAGGCACTAGGCTTTCTGTGGCCCACTATTTGAGAGAGATGGCACACACGACTGGCACAGAAGCACAAAGGCCAATATTAATCTCCCACTGTTTTTTTTTTGTCAGGGAGAATTTATAAACCAAATTAAAAAAAAAACACTAGACTTTCTGTGGCCCACTATTTGAGAGAGATGGCACACACGACTGGCACAGAAGCACAAAGGCCAATATTAAAGGGAACCTGTCACCCCGTTTTTTGAGATTGAGCTATAAATACTGTTAAATAGGGCCTGCGCTGTGTGTTCCTATAGTGTATGTAGTGTACCCCGATTCCCCATGTATGCTGAGAAATAACTTACCAAAGTCGCCGTTTTCGCCTGTCAATCAGGCTGGTCAGGTCGGGAGGGCGTGGTGACATTGCTGGTTCTTCCTCAGCTTTACGTTGGTGGCGTAGTGGTGAACAAGCAGCGCGCGATCTGCGCTGTCATCCCTTTCGTCGGTGGGGGCGGCCATCTTCCTGGGGCCGCGCGTGCGCAGATCGAGTGCTCTGCTGCACGGGGCTTCAGGAAAATGGCCGCGGGATGCCGCGCGTGCGCATTAGAGACCGCAGCGGCCATTTTCCCAAAGCCGAGTTTGCATCTCGGCTTTGGGAAAATGGCCGCCGCGATCTCTAATGCGCACGCGCGGCATCCCGCGGCCATTTTCCTGAAGCCCCGTGCAGCAGAGCACTCGATCTGCGCACGCGCGGCCCCAGGAAGATGGCCGCCCCCACCGACGAAAGGGATGACAGCGCAGATCGCGCGCTGCTTGTTCACCACTACGCCACCAACGTAAAGCTGAGGAAGAACCAGCAATGTCACCACGCCCTCCCGACCTGACCAGCCTGATTGACAGGCGAAAACGGCGACTTTGGTAAGTTATTTCTCAGCATACATGGGGAATCGGGGTACACTACATACACTATAGGAACACACAGCGCAGGCCCTATTTAACAGTATTTATAGCTCAATCTCAAAAAACGGGGTGACAGGTTCCTTTTAATCTCCCACTTTTTTTTTGTCAGGGAGAATTTATAAACCAAATAAAAAAAAACACTAGGCTTTCTGTGGCCCACTATTTGAGAGAGATGGCACACACGACTGGCACAGAAGCACAAAGGGCAATATTAATCTCCCACTGTTTTTTTTGGTCAGGGAGTATAAACCAAATTTAAAAAAAAAACACTAGGCTTTCTGTGGCCCACTATTTGAGAGAGATGGCACACACAGGACTGGCACACAAGCACAAAGGCCAATATTAATCTCCCACTGTTTTTTTTTTTTTTAAGGGAGAATTTAAAAACCAAAAACAGGCACTAGGCTTTCTGTGGCCCACTATTTGAGAGAGATGGCACACACACGACTGGCACTCTAGCAGAAATGCCAATCTTAATCTCCCACTGCTTTTTTTTGGTTAGGGAGAATTGCCAAGAAATCAGGGCCAGTATTACACACTAAGCTTTCTGTGCCCCAAAATTGGAGAGAGATGGCACACACAGGAATGGCACTCTAGCAGAAATGCCAATCTTAATCTCCCACTACTTTTTTTTTAGGGAGAATTAAAAAACAAAAAAAAAAAAGGACTGTCCTACAATTACTATCTCCCTGCAGTAATCTCAGCCAGGTATGGCAGGCAGCAATACGAAGGAGTGGACTGCTGCACAAATTAAATCAAAAGTGTGGACAAACAAAAAAGATAGCTGTGCAGAAAGGAAGGAACAACAGGATTTGTGCTTTGAAAAAAGCAGTTGGTTTGCACAGCGGCGTACACACAGCAATGCAGCTATCAGGAAGCCTTCTAGGGCAGCCCAATGAGTTACAGCGCTGAGAAAAAAAAAATGTAGCTTCCACTGTCCCTGCAAACAAAAGGTGGTGTTGGACAGTGGAAATCGCTACAGCACAAGCGGTTTGGGGGTTAATGGACCCTGCCTAACGCTATCCCTGCTTCTGACGAAGCGGCAGCAACCTCTCCCTATGCTCAGATCAGCAGCAGTAAGATGGCGGTCGGCGCGAACGCCTCTTTATAGCCCCTGTGACGCCGCAGACAGCAAGCCAATCACTGCAATGCCCTTCTCTAAGATGGTGGGGACCAGGACCTATGTCATCACGCTGCCCACACTCTGCGTCCACCTTCATTGGCTGAGAAATGGCGCTTTTCGCGTCATTGAAACGCGACTTTGGCGCGAAAGTCGCGTACCCCATGGCCGACCCCACACAGGGATCGGGTCGGGTTTCATGAAACCCGACTGTGCCAAAAGTCGGCGACTTTTGAAAATGAACGATCCGTTTCGCTCAACCCTAATGGTGACCAATAAAACGTACTTGTGGCGTTTTTACTTTTTTTTGTTGCTCCGCCGTTTAGCAATCATGTTAATCCTTTTATATTGATAGACTAGATTGTGGCCCGATTCTAACGCATCGGGTATTCTAGAATATGCATGTCCCCGTAGTATATGGACAATGATGATTCCAGAATTCGTGGCAGACTGTGCCCGTCGCTGTTGTTTGATCGCAGTGCCGGGGTTTAATGTGCCAGGGGTGGTCCGTGACCGCTCCTGGCACATAGTGCCGGATGTCAGTTGCGATAGTCAGCTGACACCCGACCACGATCGGCCGAGCTCCCCCCGTGAGCGTGGCTGATCGCATATAACATACTATCCCGTCACTGGGAATTAAGTCCCAGGTTACCTTGATGGGATAGTAAGTCATATGGGATTAAGGGGTTAAAGGTGTTGTCCAGGCTTGGGACAAAAATCTGCAATCGCTATGTAGCTGCAGATTACTGAATCATGACAGCATTCGATGCAGACGCTGTCACATTGCTATTGCTTGCGCTAGTGGGTGATCATATGACCACAACTATGCATTATGCATACCTGTGGTCAGTTGCTAACTAGATGCCGGAAGAGTCTAGTTGGCAAGTGATCGCAAGTATGCAAATAGTATACTTCATGTGACTGCCCACTTGCGCCGACAATAATGGGAACCTGCATGTGAGATGTACATGTACATGTGAGAGAGTGCCATGGCTGTAGTCATGGCCAAGGAAACCTGGCCTCCCATCACATGAAAATAATGTCCAATACTTTGCATACCTGTGGCTTCACTTTCTACACCTTCAGGGTACCTTCTGCTCTGCTGTAGACTCCCTTTAGATGGTGTTGCATAGGTCGAGACACAACCCTTTTCAGCTTTCAAATAAACAACTTTACTATTTTCTTTACACAGCACATCCATATTCTTCACAGCATTTACTACAGGATTCACATTACACATTTCTTCTTTCCCTGCACTTTCCTTCCTGTCACACAGCACATACCCTGGTCGGAACGTACTGCACACTTCCTCAGCATCCTCTCAAGTCAGCTATGCTATGGTAGACCTTCCCTAGTCTGTTTCACACCAGACAAGAGAATATCTGCCTCCAAAGTCAGTTGCCACTTGGCAAGCGACCTGCCCATTTGTACTGTACTTTGCGGTGACACAGCATATTCTTGGTCCAAGCTCACTGCATCTGAGTTTCCCTCAGCCGTTTCGCACTGGTTCTGAGGGCATCTGCTCAAGCTATAAGCTGCCACATCATGGAGCTAACTGCGTCCCCGTCCTGTCACTGTTTCTGTCTTTATTCTCCTCTCCTGCTTCTGTACTGGACTACTATTGATCAGGCTCAATGCTATGGATGGCTTGGCTTCTCCCTTGGTGAACGTTACGTGGCCACTGCTATGATCCGGGCACTTAAGCCCATGCAGGCGGTTTGGGCACCCTGCCCGACTGACTGAAATGAGGAAATCCTCCCTCTCTTATCTGCAGCTGTCCCTTCCTACATTTAACTGTTTTCTAGCTGGTTTTACTGTACTACATTACTTCTACTATAATGCCCCATCTAGTGACCAGAACCGAGTACTACACTTTCCCTATTTAACAGGTACACACAATAGCAAATATATACATTACAACAGCATTAACACAAGGGAAGGGAGTGGAGTATTACACAGTCCCGTTACATCACTTACATACACGCTTCTCTCAGTCACCATTCAGCATTCTGCAGTCAGATTGTTTTATCCCCAATTTATGTCTATGCTGATAATTTAGAGCTATTTCCAATATTTGCTTTGAATGCTATAACTCCCCCACTCTATAATTCATTGGTCTTGCACATAATTATAACGTGTTACATCACTTTAAAACATTCAAAACCCTTAGAAAATCTGTAACAACAGAATTGTTATTGTATATATGTATGTATATTAGCGATCAGAGAGTGTGCTCATTACACGAGATTTCCGAGCATGCTCGGGTGTTCTCTGAGAATCTTGGGCGTGCTGGTAGATTATGTTTGTGTCGCCGCAGCTGCACGATTTTCGGCTGCTAGACAGCCTGAATACGTGGGGATTCCCTAACAAACAGGCAATCCCCGCATGTGTTCAGGTTGTCTAACAGCCGCAAATCATGCAGCTGCGGGAACACAAACATAAAACACGATCACACCCAAGATACTCTGAGAACACGAGCATGCTCGGAAATCTCGAGTAACGAGCACACTTGCTCATCACTAATATATATGCAACCGATTCATGCAGCATTATGCAGCGACCCAGAGTCCTGGTCGTTGCAGTAATGTTATTCTTCCACCAGGGGGAGTGATGCTACGTCTGAAGGCAATAAAGGAGATCTTCAGTCCAGGTATCACAACCACACAACACACTTCACACTGCAGTCCGCCAGGGGGAGCTAAGCTTCTATCTATTTGGACACTCCTCACATATAGGTAAAACTGGTAGTCTGGATAGGAAGTTAGTCAGAACCCGACGGAGTTTGGCAGAAGCTGGTTGGAGTGGGTTCCAGCCAGATCCAGACTGCAGTCTGCGGAGGACGAGGGTCCACGGAGCTGCACCTGCCCCACATGCGGCAGCATCCAAAGAAAGAGACATTAAAGGGAATTGTGTTGCAGTGAGTGAGAAATGAAGTCATAGCAAAAGGAGAGGAAAACCAGAAGGAGTTCTGCCCTGTAAAAGGCTGCCTCATTCTCAGGCGCAAGTATCCCGGTAGCCAGAACACCGAGGGAGTAAGGATCTCTACGCTTTACTTCAGAGACTGGCAGGACAGTTAATTCCACGTTGGCTACCCGACCATATACCCAGGAGGCACGGTGGCAACTTGTGGAGACCGGGGCGTCGTAGGGTCCCTACAAAAAGCCTCAGGCCACCAGTCATACGGGTTTTGTCCTATCCTATCCATCAGGGGGACAGAGAGAGACTTAAACATCTCCAATAGTTGTGAGGACCTTACCGAGAAGCTCAGCAGGGAGGTACTACAACACACAGGAGCTAGAGGAAGGCTACTGACTTCCACCTGGATAAGGGGACTCTGGATTTGCCTGGGGACTCTGGATTTGCCTACAGACCGGCCGGACTCTGCCTACCCTGTGGTCTGTACCCTGGACTTTGGATGCTGAAGCCTTCAGTAAAGGTAAAGAGACTGCAACCTTGTGTCCTTGTTATTCACTGCTCCTTACATCATCCACCATCCACCATCTACACCTCTGTGTTATGGCTGGCAATCAGGCAACACAGCGTGCAGTAATCAGCGCACATACAGAGATCTGGCAATAACCAAAAACAATAGGACGAGCTCTGAGACGTGGAATCTCTGTAGACTGCAGTACCTGATCTATCCTCACACAACTATAAGCAGCAGTGGATTGCGCCTATCACTACCTATGCAACTCGGCACTGCCTGAGGAGCTGACTAGCCTGAAGATAGAAATACAAGCCTGACTTACCTCAGAGAAATACCCCAAAGGAATAGGCAGCCCCCCACATATAATGACTGTTAGCAAGATGAAAAGACAAACGTAGGAATGAAATAGATTCAGCAAAGTGAGGCCCGATATTCTAGACAGAGCGAGGATAGCAAAGAGAACTATGCAGTCTACAAAAAACCCTAAAACGAAAACCACGCAAAGGGGCAAAAAGACCCACCGTGCCGAACTAACAGCACGGCGGTGCACCCCTTTGCTTCTCAGAGCTTCCAGCAAAAGTTAATAGCAAGCTGGACAGAAAAAAACAGAAAACAAACTAGAAGCACTTATCTAGCAGAGCAGCAGGCCCAAGGAAAGATGCAGTAGCTCAGATCCAACACTGGAACATTGACAAGGAGCAAGGAAGACAGACTCAGGTGGAGCTAAATAGCAAGGCAGCCAACGAGCTCACCAAAACACCTGAGGGAGGAAGCCCAGAGACTGCAATACCACTTGTGACCACAGAAGTGAACTCAGCCACAGAATTCACAACAGTACCCCCCCCTTGAGGAGGGGTCACCGAACCCTCACCAGAACCCCCAGGCCGACCAGGATGAGCCACATGAAAGGCACGAACAAGATCTGGGGCATGGACATCAGAGGCAAAAACCCAGGAATTATCTTCCTGAGCATAACCCTTCCATTTGACCAGATACTGGAGTTTCCGTCTAGAGACACGAGAATCCAAAATCTTCTCCACAATATACTCCAATTCCCCCTCCACCAAAACAGGGGCAGGAGGCTCCACAGATGGAACCATAGGTGCCACGTATCTCCTCAACAACGACCTATGGAATACATTATGTATGGAAAAGGAGTCTGGGAGGGTCAGACGAAAAGACACCGGATTGAGAATCTCAGAAATCCTATACGGACCAATAAAACGAGGTTTAAATTTAGGAGAGGAAACCTTCATAGGAATATGACGAGAAGATAACCAAACCAGATCCCCAACACGAAGTCGGGGTCCCACACGGCGTCTGCGATTAGCGAAAAGCTGAGCCTTCTCCTGGGACAAGGTCAAATTGTCCACTACCTGAGTCCAGATCTGCTGCAACCTGTCCACCACAGAATCCACACCAGGACAGTCTGAAGACTCAACCTGTCCTGAAGAGAAACGAGGATGGAACCCAGAATTGCAGAAAAATGGAGAGACCAAGGTAGCCGAGCTGGCCCGATTATTAAGGGCGAACTCAGCCAACGGCAAAAATGACACCCAATCATCCTGGTCAGCGGAAACAAAACATCTCAGATATGTTTCCAAGGTCTGATTGGTTCGTTCGGTCTGGCCATTAGTCTGAGGATGGAAGGCCGAGGAGAAAGATAGGTCAATGCCCATCCTACCACAAAAGGCTCGCCAGAACCTCGAGACAAACTGGGAACCTCTGTCAGAAACAATATTCTCAGGAATGCCATGTAAACGAACCACATGCTGGAAGAACAAAGGCACCAAATCAGAGGAGGAAGGCAATTTAACCAAGGGCACCAGATGGACCATTTTAGAAAAGCGATCACAGACCACCCAAATGACCGACATTTTTTGAGAAACGGGAAGGTCAGAAATGAAATCCATCGAAATATGTGTCCAAGGCCTCTTCGGGCCCGGCAAGGGCAAAAGCAACCCACTGGCACGTGAACAGCAGGGCTTAGCCCTAGCACAAATTCCACAGGACTGCACAAAAGCACGCACATCCCGTGACAGAGACGGCCACCAGAAGGATCTAGCAACCAACTCCCTGGTACCAAAGATTCCTGGATGACCAGCCAGCACCGAACAATGAAGTTCAGAGATAACTTTACTAGTCCACCTATCAGGGACGAACAGTTTCTCGGCCGGACAACGATCAGGTTTATTAGCCTGAAATTTCTGCAACACTCTCCGCAAATCAGGGGAGATGGCAGACACAATGACTCCTTCCTTGAGGATACTCGCCGGCTCAGATAACCCCGGAGAGTCGGGCACAAAACTCCTAGACAGAGCATCCGCCTTCACATTTTTAGAGCCCGGAAGGTATGAAATCACAAAATCAAAACGAGCAAAAAATAACGACCAACGGGCCTGTCTAGGATTCAAGCGCTTGGCAGACTCAAGATAAGTAAGGTTCTTATGATCAGTCAAAACCACCACGCGATGCTTAGCACCCTCAAGCCAATGACGCCACTCCTCGAATGCCCACTTCATGGCCAGCAACTCTCGGTTGCCCACATCATAATTACGCTCAGCAGCAGAAAATTTCCTGGAAAAGAAAGCACATGGTTTGAACACTGAGCAACCAGAACCTCTCTGTGACAAAACCGCCCCTGCACCAATCTCGGAAGCATCAACCTCGACCTGGAACGGAAGAGAAACATCAGGTTGACACAACACAGGGGCACAGCAAAAACGACGCTTCAACTCCTGAAAAGCTTCCACGGCAGCAGAAGACCAATTAACCAAATCAGCACCCTTCTTGGTCAAATCGGTCAATGGTCTGGCAATGCTAGAAAAATTACAGATGAAGCGACGATAAAAATTAGCAAAGCCCAGGAATTTCTGCAGACTTTTTAGAGATGTCGGCTGAGTCCAATCCTGGATGGCCTGAACCTTAACCGGATCCATCTCGATAGTAGAAGGGGAAAAGATGAACCCCAAAAATGAAACTTTCTGCACACCGAAGAGACACTTTGATCCCTTCACGAACAAGGAATTAGCACGCAGTACCTGGAAAACCATTCTGACTTGCTTCACATGAGACTCCCAATCATCTGAGAAGATCAAAATGTCATCCAAGTAAACAATCAAGAATTTATCCAGATACTCACGGAAAATGTCATGCATAAAAGACTGAAAAACAGATGGAGCATTGGCAAGTCCGAACGGCATCACCAGATACTCAAAATGACCCTCGGGCGTATTAAATGCCGTTTTCCATTCATCTCCCTGCCTGATTCTCACCAGATTATACGCACCACGAAGATCAATCTTAGTAAACCAACTAGCCCCCTTAATCCGAGCAAACAAGTCAGAAATCAATGGCAAGGGATACTGAAACTTAACAGTGATCTTATTAAGAAGGCGGTAATCAATACACGGTCTTAGCGAACCATCCTTCTTGGCTACAAAAAAGAACCCTGCTCCCAATGGTGACGACGATGGGCGAATATGTCCCTTCTCCAGGGACTCCTTCACATAACTGCGCATAGCGGTGTGTTCAGGTACGGACAAATTAAATAAACGACCCTTAGGGAATTTACTACCAGGAATCAAATCGATAGCACAATCACAATTCCTATGCGGAGGTAGGGCATCAGACTTGGACTCTTCAAATACATCCTGAAAGTCCGACAAGAACTCTGGGATGTCAGAAGGAATGGATGACGAAATAGACAAAAATGGAACATCACCATGTACTCCCTGACAACCCCAGCTGGTTACCGACATAGAGTTCCAATCCAATACTGGATTATGGGTTTGTAGCCATGGCAACCCCAACACGACCACATCATGCAAATTATGCAGTACCAGAAAGCGAATAACTTCCTGATGTGCAGGAGCCATGCACATGGTCAGCTGGGCCCAGTACTGAGGCTTATTCTTGGCCAAAGGTGTAGCATCAATTCCTCTCAACGGAATAGGACACCGCAAAGGCTCCAAGAAAAATCCACAACGTTTAGCATAATCCAAATCCATCAGATTCAGGGCAGCGCCTGAATCCACAAACGCCATGACAGAATACGATGACAAAGAGCACATTAAGGTAATGGACAAAAGGAATTTGGACTGTACAGTACCAATAACGGCAGAGCTATCGAACCGCCTAGTGCGTTTAGGACAATTAGAAATAGCATGAGTAGAATCACCACAATAGAAACACAGTCTGTTCAGACGTCTGTGTTCTTGCCGTTCTACTTTAGTCATAGTCCTGTCGCACTGCATAGGCTCAGGTTTACTCTCAGACAATACCGCCAGATGGTGCACAGATTTACGCTCGCGCAAGCGACGGCCGATCTGAATGGCCAAGGACATAGACTCATTCAAACCAGCAGGCATAGGAAATCCCACCATTACATCCTTAAGAGCTTCAGAGAGACCCTTTCTGAACAAAGCCGCTAGTGCAGATTCATTCCACAGAGTGAGTACTGACCACTTCCTAAATTTCTGACAATATACTTCTACATCATCCTGACCCTGGCATAAAGCCAGCAGATTTTTCTCAGCCTGATCCACTGAATTAGGCTCATCGTAAAGCAATCCCAGCGCCTGGAAAAATGCATCAACATTACTCAATGCAGAATCTCCTGGTGCAAGAGAAAACGCCCAGTCCTGTGGGTCGCCGCGCAAAAAAGAAATAATAATCAAAACCTGTTGAATAGGATTACCAGAAGAATGAGGTTTCAAGGCCAAAAATAGCTTACAATTATTTCTGGAGCTCAGGAACTTAGTTCTGTCACCAAAAAACAAATCAGGAATCGGAATTCTTGGTTCTAGCATCGATTTCTGATTAATAGTATCCTGAATCTTTTGTACATTTACAACGAGATTATCCATTGAGGAGCACAGAGCCTGAATATCCATGTCCACAGCTGTGTCCTGAAGCACTCCAATGTCTAGGGGAAAAAAAAGACTGAAGACAGAGCTAAGAAAAAAAAATGATGCCGCACAAGAGGTTGGTACACAAAATGAGAATGCTTGGTCTGGGGGAAAATGTGTGTAAATGGGTTAGTAACTGGCTTAGTGATAGAAAGCAGAGGGTGGTTATAAATGGTATAGTCTCTAACTGGGTCGCTGTGACCAGTGGGGTACCGCAGGGGTCAGTATTGGGACCTGTTCTCTTCAACATTATCATTAATGATCTGGTAGAAGGTTTACACAGTAAAATATCGATATTTGCAGATGATACAAAACTATGTAAAGCAGTTAATACAAGAGAAGATAGTATTCTGCTACAGATGGATCTGGATAAGTTGGAAACTTGGGCTGAAAGGTGGCAGATGAGGTTTAACAATGATAAATGTAAGGTTATACACATGGGAAGAAGGAATCAATATCACCATTATACACTGAATGGGAAACCACTGGGTAAATCTGACAGGGAGAAGGACTTGGGGATCCTAGTTAATGATAAACTTACCTGGAGCAGCCAGTGCCAGGCAGCAGCTGCCAAGGCAAACAGGATCATGGGGTGCATTAAAAGAGGTCTGGATACACATGATGAGAGCATTATACTGCCTCTGTACAAATCCCTAGTTAGACCGCACATGGAGTACTGTGTCCAGTTTTGGGCACCGGTGCTCAGGAAGGATATAATGGAACTAGAGAGAGTACAAAGGAGGGCAACAAAATTAATAAAGGGGATGGGAGAACTACAATACCCAGATAGATTAGCGAAATTAGGATTATTTAGTCTAGAAAAAAGACGACTGAGGGGCGATCTAATAACCATGTATAAGTATATAAGGGGACAATACAAATATCTCGCTGAGGATCTGTTTATACCAAGGAAGGTGACGGGCACAAGGGGGCATTCTTTGCGTCTGGAGGAGAGAAGGTTTTTCCACCAACATAGAAGAGGATTCTTTACTGTTAGGGCAGTGAGAATCTGGAATTGCTTGCCTGAGGAGGTGGTGATGGCGAACTCAGTCGAGGGGTTCAAGAGAGGCCTGGATGTCTTCCTGGAGCAGAACAATATTGTATCATACAATTATTAGGTTCTGTAGAAGGACGTAGATCTGGGTATTTATTATGATGGAATATAGGCTGAACTGGATGGACAAATGTCTTTTTTCGGCCTTACTAACTATGTTACTATGTTACTATGTTATGATTTCTTTTTTCCCTCTATTGGGAATCATTGGTGGGGCTCCTTGTACTGTTATGGCTGGCAATCAGGCAACACAGCGTGCAGTAATCAGCGCACATACAGAGATCTGGCAATAACCAAAAACAATAGGACGAGCTCTGAGACGTGGAATCTCTGTAGACTGCAGTACCTGATCTATCCTCACACAACTATAAGCAGCAGTGGATTGCGCCTATCACTACCTATGCAACTCGGCACTGCCTGAGGAGCTGACTAGCCTGAAGATAGAAATACAAGCCTGACTTACCTCAGAGAAATACCCCAAAGGAATAGGCAGCCCCCCACATATAATGACTGTTAGCAAGATGAAAAGACAAACGTAGGAATGAAATAGATTCAGCAAAGTGAGGCCCGATATTCTAGACAGAGCGAGGATAGCAAAGAGAACTATGCAGTCTACAAAAAACCCTAAAACGAAAACCACGCAAAGGGGCAAAAAGACCCACCGTGCCGAACTAACAGCACGGCGGTGCACCCCTTTGCTTCTCAGAGCTTCCAGCAAAAGTTAATAGCAAGCTGGACAGAAAAAACAGAAAACAAACTAGAAGCACTTATCTAGCAGAGCAGCAGGCCCAAGGAAAGATGCAGTAGCTCAGATCCAACACTGGAACATTGACAAGGATCAAGGAAGACAGACTCAGGTGGAGCTAAATAGCAAGGCAGCCAACGAGCTCACCAAAACACCTGAGGGAGGAAGCCCAGAGACTGCAATACCACTTGTGACCACAGAAGTGAACTCAGCCACAGAATTTACAACACCTCTGGGAAGCCCTGGTGAAACACTTCACCTGTGGGAAGGTACACCATCTGGCTGCTATAACATTGCCCCAGCAGACCCCTAAGCAGCGTCGGTCACCCTGACCGAATACCACAGGTGGCGTCACGAACACTATAATTCCTATAAACACTCTTCCTTTTATTGGGCGCCCCTTAAAGGGCCACAGGGCCGGGCCAGGCGGGTCACCGTGACATCCCCGAACCTAAGAACCCGGTACCGAGTACCCCATTGCCCTGACGTGGGGACTCTACAATTACATGAACACCCGATTCTTACACTTTGGCTGGTCAAAACGCTGCTCACTGTTCTTGTGATCATTTTGACCCCACGGGGTGGGATTTTGCGTGGAGCCCCAGATCGAGGGAGATTATCAGTGGTCTTGTATGTCTTCCATTTTCTTATTATTGCTCCCACAGTTGATTTCATCACACCAAGCTGCTTGCCTATTGCTGATTCAGTTTTCCCAGCCTGGTGCAGGGCTACAATTTTGTTTTTGGTGTCCTTTAACAGCTCTTTGGTCTTCACCATAGTGGAGTTTGGAGTGTGATTGAGGTTGTGGACAAGTGTCTTTTATACTGATAACAAGGTCAAACAGGTGCCATTACTACAGGTAATGAGTGGAGGACAGAGGAGCCTCTTAAAGAAGTTACTGGTCTGTGAGAGCCAGAAATCTTGCATGTTTTAGTTTGACCAAATACTTATTTTCCATTACAATTTGCAAAATAAATCTTGCCAAATCAGGCAAGGTGATTTTCTTGATTTGTTTTCTCATATTGACTCTCATAGTTGTGTTCTACCTATGATGTCAATTACAGGCCTCTCTCATCTTTCTGTGGGAGAACTTGCACAATTGGTCGCTGACTAAATACTTTTTTTCCCCACTGTATATATATGTGTGAGACATAACCAAACAAGAAAGTTGCCTGCTATAAACAACACTGGCTTGTAATGCAAATTTACTTGGTAGTCAGTGGATGCTTGGGAACACTTTGCTTTTGACCTTGGACTTTGTCAAATTTTCATTAATTTTCCCCCAACTAACCCGTATTTATTAGATGAGGAATAGCCATCTTACCCGGCTTTCACATACAGAGGAGCGCTCGTTCAACTGAGTGATCCAGTGTTCTCTACGAGAAAGCCGGTGACAGAAAGTCTAAAATCAGACATGCCCGATTAACATCTCCACTGAAAATCAGTTGGTGGGTGCTCCCATACACATTAGCGAGTTTACCAGACCTGTCGATATTGGCAATTGGTCAGCAATATTTTACCTGTTGGGATTTCAACTTGCCTTTATTTGTCTATCTCACAGCAACTGGTGGTAATGGGTCATTTGAATCTTAAGGTTTATTCAGATATTTAAGGGAGTAACTAGAGAGGGTGCAAAGTTTGCAGTCACACCAAGGTCTTAGCGCAATGAGGAGTCCCAAAAAGTCTCTTTAGCCTATATGAGAAGACCAACACTATCAAAAATCCATGATAGTTGGGGGTCCTGTTGGAGATATTGCATTGGGGCCCATGAGCTGGCAGTATGTATGAATCAGGTGACCTTAAGAACAAGGACAGAATAAGATACACCCAATAAATGTAACATCACACATCAAACATCAATTCTTTTATTGGACTTGCCAATCGCACAATTGCTGGGGATCTACCGGCAGCCCCAGATCACATTTGCCAGTGACTTGTGCCACTGTAGTTGCTTGTTTTCAACTTTAACTGTTGTTTATGTGGATGCCCCAGTTACAGTAAAAAACTATGTTCCCCAGAGATCTTTCATGATATCTTGGTGACAAAGTATGTAAAAATAGTAGGGGAAAAAATAAAAGCCCCCACTGCAGCAAAAAATATGAAAAATGTGTATACAGTATAAAATACATTTTAGTACATATAGTGCATAAAAAACTATACAGTTTATTTCTATATTTGCATTGCAAAAAAAGTGACAGGAATTTATATGCATCTCAAAACAACAAATCAAAAATCACAATTTCTCCCTGAAAGAACAGGGCCTCATACAGCCACGTCAGAAAAAAAAAATAAGAACGTTATATCTAATGAAACGTGGAGAGGTGAGAGTAAAATGTGGTTAATGAACAAAACTCACGTATGCATAAAACAGATGGAATTGAAAAGAATATATGGACAAACAATTCATTCACATCATGTTCTAAAAGGTGAAACACATCACAAAGGTTTTACTAGATATTACTTATTTTAAAATTGAAAATTAATAGGGTCATCTAAGTTGTTTTCAGCACATATCGCCTGCCAAGTGGAAAATGAGCTTTAGAATTAGGATTTAACCCCTTCATGACCGGGGGATTTTTTCGTTTTTCCGTGTTCGTTTTTCGCTCTCCTTCTTCCCAGAGCATAACTTTTTTATTTTTACGTCAATTTGGCCATGTGAGGGCTTATTTTTTGCGGGACGAGTTGTACTTTTGAACGACATCATTGGTTTTAGCATGTCGTGTACTAGAAAACGGGAAAAAAATTCCAAGTGCGGTGAAATTGCAAAAAAAGTGCAATCCCACATTGGTTTTTTGTTTGGCTTTTTTGCTAGGTTCACTAAATGCTAAAACTGACCTGCCATTATGATTCTCCAGGTCATTACGAGTTCATAGACACCAAACATGACTAGGTTATTTTTTATCTAAGTGGTGAAAAAAATTCCAAACTTTGCTAAAAAAAAAAAAAAAAAATTGCGCCATTTTCCGATACTCGTAGCGTCTTCATTTTTCATCATCTGGGGTCGGTTGAGGGCTTATTTTTTGCGTGCCGAGATGACGTTTTTAATGATAGCATTTCGGTGCAGATACGTTCTTTTGAGCGCCCGTTATTGCATTTTAATGCAATGTCGCAGCGACCAAAAAATGTAATTCTGGCGTTTCGAATTTTTTTCCCGCTACGCTGTTTAGCGATCAGGTTAATGCTTTTTTTTAATTGATAGATCGGGCGATTCTGAGCGCGGCGATACCAAATATGCGTAGATTTTATATTTTTATTATTGATTTATTTTGATTGGGGCGAAAGGGGGGTGATTTAAACTTTTGTTTTTTTTATTTTTTTATTTTTTTCACATTTTATTAAACTTTTTTTTTTAACTTTTGCCCTGCTTCAATAGCCTCCATGGGATGCTAGAAGCAGGCACAACGCGATCGGCTCTGCTGATCGCTGCTATGTAGCAGAAATGGAGGTGTGCTGTGAGCGCCGACCACAGGGTGGCGCTCACAGCGACGGGCAATCAGTAACCATAGAGGTCTCAAGGACCTCTATGGTTACCATTCACAAGCATCGCCGACCCCCGATCATGTGACGGGGGTCGGCGATGACGTCATTTCCGGCCGCCCGGCCGGAAGCGGTAGTTAAATGCCGCTGTCTGCATTTGACAGCGGCATTTAACTAGTTAATAAGTGCGGGCAGATCGCGATTCGGCCCGCGCCTATTACGGGCACATGTCAGCTGTTCAAAACAGCTGACATGTCCCGGCTTTGGTGCGGGCTCACCGCGGAGCCCTACATCAAAGCAGGGGAGCCGGCATCGGACGGTATAGTATGTCCGATGCTGGTAAGGGGTTAAAGATGTTGTCTCAAGTTCATAAATGATTAAAATTGTAAAGTGTTCTTAAAATCAATTGACCCCGTAGATCCAGGTTACTGGTTCCATAGGTTGGGAGTGCAGGCAGCCTGCAGACACTAAGCTTCCGAGCCTGCGAGCCTCCTCTGAAGCCGGCGGGATCGGGCGATCAATCTTCAGAAGGCGGTGGAGGAGCACTGCGCTCCTGAAGACAGAACGTTACAACACTCCTTGATAAAACCATGATGCAGATTTCAATCAAATTTACAAACTTTTTGGGATGAAATTGTTTTAATTCTAACTGTGAAGGTTTTTTTTTATTAAATAAAAAAAGGTGGTTGTTTTCCTGGAGCTATGAAAATCATGGCAAGGAAAATAGCAGCCATCCATACATTGTATGTAAATGGTGCACTACATGGAATACATTCAAACTAAGTACAGTGTATTACATGAATGGGTCAGGTCTGTCAGAAACATAGCTGATGATACTTTGTGGCTCTGTTTCTTTGATTTATAGAGATTAGCTCCAAGTGTACACAATAGAGACAGAAATATAATAAAAGGCTGAATGGAAGAAAAGTCTATCAGATCAGTGATATGAATCGAAGCAAAAAATAATGTAGATAGCTAGAACATAGATTATTATGGAACGTTAGATGAGATTAAATGGGGGATTATTATGGGACTCTGATACAAGTAATTAGATGGGACTCCTGTATTACTCTATGGTCATTCCATTCAGAATTCCAACACACAATGCAGATTGTGATGTCATGAAGAAACATCAGATTTTGATTCCATTAGCTGAACAGCTTGGAGACTAGAAGACGCAGTGATAGGATAGGCCACCATACATTCACAATGGATCCTGAGGAAAGCTTTTACACCAGCAACATGGAAAGCAAAATGATCCCTGAGGCTTTCAATATCTTTAATGAGCTTAGAATGGAGGGCAAGCTGTGTGACATTGTCATCAAAGTTGGCGATGTAGAGTTCAATGCTCATAAGATTATCCTATGTGGCTGCAGTCCTTACTTTAGGTCAGTATTTAAGATGCTCACAGCGAAATGTAATTTTATGAAAATGTTCACGATTGGCTGTAAACTCTAATTCTATGGATATTAGGATTTTCCAGAATTACCGTAATTATTTCAGCAATATGAAACCCTCAGTAAACAACAGAACTCACGGGCCCTTTCATGTTCATTAAGAGGGTCAAATCACTCTAGAATGCTTTCAGATTCTAGTGTGACCTAAAAAAAAACCAAACATTGACATCATAAGGAAAGGCCAGAAATTCTAGAGGACCCCTTTAACTAGAGATGGGCAAATTTGGGAAAAATGTAAAATTCGCAGCTTTGCTTAAATTTCTTCAAGAAATTTCATTTGTATGGAGTTTAAGCTATGCGAATGGAGTGAGAATTACTATGCTCTGAGTTTTCTCCAGGCACCAAAACATATTAAAAATAGGTTAAAAAAGGAATAAAAAATATATACTTAACCAGCCCTGTGTGATCATGACATTACGGGGCCTAGTCACCACAGATGAAGCTGAAGATGGTGTTTGTGTAAAATGGTAAACATAGTAGCGCCCCAGAAGACTCCAAAGATGGTCCAATGAAGACTGGACAAGATAAGGGCTGTGCGTCAGCATATGTAAGGGACGGATGTGTATATTTTTAAACCCTTCCTGGTTATTTATAATCTAAAACATGGTGGCTGGACGGACCACATTTTGCTGGATTGACCCAAAGAGAATTCTGGATATCTGGTATTTGGGTATATGGTATATGGTATTTGGGCAAGTTTTTGTAAAAATTTGAGGCAAATTCCATTCACCTTAAATCAAGGTTTTGACTTTTAATCTATATGAGGGGCGATCCAAAAGTAATGATAATCAATACTAAACACAATGAATATAGTAAAAAAATAAATATATTTTTCTACATAGTCTCCTAACAAGTCTATACATTTAGTCCATTTCTTTTCTAAACTTAGAATTCCCTTCGAAAAAAATTCTTGATCTTGACCCTCAAAAAAATCCCCAACAGCGGTTATCACGTCGCTATTGTCGTCAAATTTCTTGCCCCGGAGGTGTTCCTTGAGCCGAGGAAAGAGAAAGAAGTCACTGGGGGCTAGATGTGGGGAATAGGGGGGGTGTTCCACCAGTTCAAAGCCCGCTTCTTGAATGGTAGCCATGGCAACAGCAGCTTTGTGAGCCGGCGCGTTATCTTGGTGAAACGACACTCCAGCCCGCAGTTTGCCGCGCCTTTTCTCCTTGATAGCCTCCCGCAATCTTCTTATTTGTTCTGCGTAGTAGGAGCCAGTAATAGTGGCTCCCTTCTCCAAATAGTCCACCATAATAATTCCTTCAGCGTCCCAAAAAACGGACGCCATAACCTTCCCTGCTGAGCTTGACACTTTGAATTTCTTCGGCGTTGGTTCGTCGGCTCGTTTCCACGTCATCGATTGTTGTTTAGTTTCGGGATCAAAGTGGTGGATCCAGGTCTCGTCCATGGTCAAAAAACGTGACAAAAAAATTTCCTTGTCTGCTTGGAACTTTTCGAGATTTGCTATTGAAATGTCAACTCGTTTCTTCTTTTGTTCGTCGGTTAACATTTTTGGCACCCAACGCGCGGAGACCTTTCTCATATGCAATTCTTTTGCAAGGATTCTTTGAATACTGCCATATGAGATCCCTGTGACCTCAGCTACATGCCTGATAGTCACTCTTCGATCTGCCAATACAACTTCAACTTTTTTCACGTTTTCTTCATTGAGGGACGTGGATGGGCGTCCTTCACGATGTTCATTTTCCGTCGATGTTCTTCCCAGCTTAAATTCCTTGGCCCAGCGTGCAACTGTGGAATATGGAGAAGACTCCCCCAATGTTTCCTCCAAGTCGCTGTGTATGTCTTTGGTAGTCATTTTTTTTAAGCAGAGGTATTTGATGACAGCTCTGAGCTCGTTTTTTTCCATTTTGATGTTCACTCCTCGGCAGTTCATATTCAAATGAATGTAGCTCCCGGGAATCGTGGTCTATTTAAGTAATTTTTATTTCCTGGACTAGTGGGTACCTAAGAGAGAAGAAAACATTTTATTTTAATTTCTGTGTGCAATAGAAATAACCGATTATCATTACTTTTGGATCGCCCCTCGTATTGTTCCATTTAATAGTTTCTTGTAGGTAAATGCAATTTTCACCTAGATCATGCTTTTATCTCTACATTCTTTCTAATTGCAGAGCATTGCTCACAAACGGCTGGAACAACAGTGAAGAGAAGGCATATGAGATATCTGGCATCTCTCCAGAGATAATGAACTTTATTCTAGAGTATGCCTATACACGGACTGTCCCAATCAATGCCGACAATGTGGAAAATCTCTTCATTGCGGCAGATTACTTCAACATTCTAGATCTTATTCAATGATGCTCTGATTTCCTGATAAACCAACTGTGCCCAGAAAATAGTATTGGTATCTACAAGTTTACTGAGTATTACTATTGCCCCAAGCTTCACCAGAAGGCATGTGCTTACATCTTGCATAATTTCGAAAATATAATGAAGACCTCAGATGAGTTTCCTGAACTGTCAGCTACCGAACTGAAAGGTCTTTTAGAGAAAGATGAACTTAATGTTAAACACGAGGAAGCTGCCTGTGAAGCTATCATAAAGTGGATCAATTATAACCCAGCAAGCCGGCAACAGTATATCTCAGTTCTTCTTCCAGAGGTAATGCTGAAGTTTTATCATGAAGTCTTCACCTAGAGTTAAAAATATTCTGAACAAAAGCTGATTGAAACATGTAGCTGATATCAGTGAAGGTCTGACCATTGGTTCAGAAGAAGAAAAACGTGATGTTGAATGTTTGTTTTTTTACTAAGCACTATGCCACCTACATTGATGCTTCATGTTCACATTTGGGCTTAGATAGATAGATAGAGGTATACTGTACACATTTCTGCTTAGTTCAGTAGATGTATTTGATTTCACATTTTTCTTGTTGCCTTTATCATACTTTTTATTGTTTTGCAAGACACAATTGGTTCTCTTTTTTTAAAGCACACCTGTCTTCTCAGCTGACTTCAAAATAAGCTGTCATTTGTGTGTACATCAGAAATAACATTATTTCTGGCGATTATATGACTTTTATTCTGCATTTTCACTAAGTTTCCCATCTATAAATTCCAGGTGTCTATGAGCTATTGGGAGTAGACTAGCTGATATGATGTCTCCTCTACATGGTACATGGAGACAAGAGAGACAATAGGGAATCATGTTCCCCTATCACTTTGTAGAATGTAGACAGAAGCTGCAGCATCACAGAGGACATTATATAGCAGTAGAGAGCAGTGTAGCTGTGAGTCCAGTACAAGAGGGTGGCGTGGGGGGGGGTGCTTACTACAAAGAAGCCGCACCTCTTTCTTTCACTATTTTCCACACCCTTTCTCCCTCTCTCCCTCCAATAGACTTAATGGTCCACTGAATTATGATCCCTCAATGAATTGACAATCTTTTGAATGAGACAGATTTTTCCACATGAGTTAAATAAGTTCAGGAGGCAAAGGGTATTAGAAAAGGCTAACAGGTGGAGAAAAAGGCATATTTCTTTGACAAAATATTACAATCCTTTTTGTGTTATTGATTTATTAATAGCTTTTTTTGAGCAATTGTAACCATTACATTTCTTTCCAGGTTCGCTTTGCCTTCATGCCCACTGAATATTATGGCAACAATGTCAAATCCAACATCTATATACGAGACAATGAAGAATGTAAACCTATTCTAATTAATGCTTCCCTAGCCATGTCTAACCACTATGTTAATTGCCCCTCTGTTTTTCAAAGTCCTATGAGCAGACCTCGCCTTCCTTGTGCAGTCTTGTTTGCCATTGGTGGTTGGCGTAGAGGTAGACTAACCAATGCCATGGAATCATATGATGCTCGTGCTGACAGATGGATCAATGTTACATGTGAAGAAGAAAGTCCAAGAGCCTATCATGGAACAGCATACTTAAACGGCAATGTGTACCTTATTGGTGGATTTGATAGTGTGGTTAATTGTAACGATGTAACACGTTTTGACCCAGTCAAGAAAGCATGGAAGCAAGTAGCACCGATGCATTCAAAGAGATGTAAGGTCAGTGTCACAATTCTGGATGAAAACATCTATGCAATGGGAGGCAATGATGGCCATTTTGATCTGAACACTGCTGAACGATACGAGCCAGAAACCAACCAGTGGAGTTTGATTGCCCCTATGAATGAGCAAAGAAGTGAAGCAAGTGCCACCACACTTAATGATAGGGTAAGGAGATAGTCATCCTAATTAGATATAAGCGGATCGCGTGAAATTCAAATTTGACAGCATCTCTAAATTCTCCCCAAAGGTTAGATTTTTAGATTCGCCTTAAATCTCAATATTGCAAAGGACCTAGTTGCTTGAAAATAACAAGTATGACACTTGGAGGTCTCCTAGGACTGTATTGAACCCCTATTGAGTTCTGTGATGCAAATACAGCCTTATTAATGTGACACACACACTCAGGAATGCATTCTACTCTGTAAAGCTCTAGCATTTTAGAGAAAACAGAATTCAAAGATCCAGGCTGCAGACGAGACTGGGCTGACCACTTCTCTCTTCACTACTCTAGTTAACTGATAGGACTCTCCCATATGTGTACCTTGGGACAAACCTCTCAATCACCTAGAGTGGTTAATATTTTAAAGCAAACCTATAATTATGCAGCCTGGCTCTGATTCCAGCTGTCCATGGTGTGGATGGCATGGTCAACAGACAGGTTCCCTTTATCACACCCAGAAGCAACACACTTGATGGTTACTTCCTTATTCTTCTTCTCTAATTCTACTATTCTATTGAGATGCTAGTACATTTTGGTAGTTCCTTCTTTATGTATAAAAAATCGTATGTATAAAATTTATGACTATTATTATTTTTTTCACAGATCTATATATGTGGAGGATTCAATGAGAACGAGTGCTTGATCACTGCTGAGATGTACAACCTTGATTGTTATGACCTGGTGGTTAAGAGCACACGGAAAGACCTGATAGTTACAATAATACAGGACAAGCTCTGGGACGTGGGAACTCTGCTGACCGCAATCCCTAATCCTATTACACACACTAGAAATAGCCGTGGATTGCTCCTATGCAACTCGTCACAGCCTCAGGACTAGCTAGCCCTAAAGATAGAAAAATAAAGCCTACCTTGCCTCAGAGAAATTCCCCAAAGGAAAAGGCAGCCCCCACATATAATGACTGTGAGTAAAGATGAAAATACAAACACAGAGATGAAATAGATTTTAGCAAAGAGAGGCCCGACTTACTGAACAGACAGAGGATAGGAAAGGTAACTTTGCGGTCAGCACAAAAACTACAAAAAACCACGCAGAGTGCGCAAAAAGACCCTCCGCACCGACTCACGGTGCGGAGGCGCCACTCAGCATTCCACAGCTTCCAGCAAGCAAGACAAAAATCAAAATAGCAAGCTGGACAGAAAAATAGCAAACAAGAGAAAAACAAGCAGGAACTTAGCTTCTGCTGGAGAAGACAGGTCACCAGAACAATCCAGGAGCGAACTAGACCAATACTAGAACATTGACAGGTGGCATAGAGCAAAGATCTAAGTGGAGTTAAATAGAGCAGCCAGCTAACGAATTAACCTCATCACCTGTGGAAGGAAACTCAGAAGCCGCAGCCCCACTCACAGCCACCAGAGGAAGCCCATGGACAGAACCAGCCGAAGTACCATTCATGACCACAGGAGGGAGCTTGACAACAGAATTCACAACACTTGATACCATGCAGTGGAGTATAATTTCTCCAATGAGGAGTCGACGCAGTGGATTGGGAGTTGTTGCCTATGGAGAAAAAGTATATGTGGTATGGACTAATCTAATATATAAAGCTGAATGTGTGTGTGTATGTATGTGTGTGTGTGTGATCAATGTGTGGAGAAAAAAGCCACAGAAATACAGGGAAAGAACATCTTGCCAACCGTTAAGCATGGGAGTCGATCAACCATGTTTTGGGATTGTGTTGCAGCCAATGGCATGGCAACCATTTTACAGATGGGGAAGAATGGATTCAATGAAATTTCAACAAATTATTGATGCATCTGTAAAAGAGCTGAAATTGAAAAGAGGTTGGCTTCTACAAATGGGTAATGACCATAAGCACAAGTCAAAATCCACAATAGAATACCTCAAAAGGAGCAAGCTGAAGGTGTTACAATGGCCCTCTCAATCCCCCGATCTGAACAACATTGAAAATCTGTGGCTAGACCTCAAAATAGCAGTGCATGGAAGACGACCCAGGAATCTTACAGAATTGGAATAATTTTTTTCAAGGAAGAATGAATTAAAATCCATTAAACATGAATTTAAAGACTCTTGACTGTCTACAGAAAGTGTTTGCAAGCTGTGATACTTTCAAAAAGGGGGTACTACTAGGTACTAGCCATTCAGGGTGCTCAACCATTTGCAACTGCCCATTTTCCTATTTCAACATTTTTAAAATGTAAAAGATGAAAATGTTTATATTGCTTGCCTAAAATACAAGGAAATGTGTCACTTTTAACTTTAGGCCTTTTAGAGATGATTTCATCTTCAACATGCTTAATTGTTCACAATAACAGTCATTTTAATCAGGGGTGCACAACCTTTTACATGCCACTGTACCCATTATGTGGGACAGTGTTAAATGCCTGGGAGACATATAAAAATACTATATCTACAACAACCCTTTTGTCCAGGTTTCTTCTCACCTCTTAATAATTATAAATCAGACTATCACTTATCATCATTTTTCTACCATGCACTTCTGTATATTATCCCTTACGAGCCCCACAAACATTTTTCCCACAATTGATGAATTTGGAACTAAATCCACCAGCATGAAAAAGATTCAAAACAAAAAACGGCAAATGATGAATCAGGGTCACACGTTATCAATCTGGGCTTGAAAAAGGGTGCCTCATACACAAAATGTCTTCTTTTGTGATTGCATTTGTCTGTACTTTCAAGCACATCTGTGTTATGATAGGCAATTCAGGAACACAATGTGCATAGCGATCAGATCACATACAGTGATCTGACAATAACCCAAAATAATAGAACGAGCTCTGAGACGTGGAAACTCTGCAGACCGCAATCCCTGATCCTCTCCAAACACAACTAGAGGCAGCCGTGGATTGCGCCTAACGCTCCCTATGCAACTCGGCACAGCCTGAGAAACTAACTAGCCTGAAGATAGAAAAATAAGCCTACCTTGCCTCAGAGAAATACCCCAAAGGAAAAGGCAGCCCCCGACATATAATGACTGTGAGTAAGATGAAAAGACAAACGTAGGGATGAAATAGATTCAGCAAAGTGAGGCCCGATATTCTAGACAGAACGAGGATAGGAAAGATAACTTTGCGGTCTACACAAAACCCTAAAGAAAACCACGCAAAGGGGGCAAAAAGACCCTCCGTACCGAACTAACGGCACGGAGGTACACCCCTTGCGTCCCAGAGCTTCAGCAAAACAAATAGAATAGCTGGACTGAAAAAATAGCAACAAATAGCTTAGAAGCACTTAGCTATGCAGAGCAGCAGGCCACAGGAATGATCCAGAGATACACAAGTCCAACACTGGAACATTGACAGGAAGCATGAATCAAAGCATTAGGTGGAGTTAAGTAGAGAAGCAGCTAACAAGCTCACAAGATCACCTGAGGGAGGAAACTCAGAAGCCGCAGTACCACTTTCCTCCACAAACGGAAGCTCCCAGAGAGAATCAGCCGAAGTACCACTTGTGACCACAGGAGTGAACTCTGCCACAGAATTCACAACACATCTGAGTCCGATGCCTTGGCATTCTCTATTAGATTCCTCTTTATGATCTAAGTCACACAGGGACCTTATATAAAGGGTTGTTCCCATGTTACTTACATTGTCAGGTTGACTGAAGGTTCCCCAATCCTAGCAGGGCAGAAGATTGGCTCCCATGAGATGAGCAGCACATAAAACCATGTATAACCTATTCTAAATACATAAAAATATTGCAGTGTAGAATAAGACCCCGCAATAGCCAGAAAAAAGACAGGATAGCCTAAATAGTCAAATCAAATGATCTTTATTTTATTTTTCAGGTTGGAGGTTCTGATGGAATAAATCACTTAACAAGTGCAGAGGCGTACAACACTGTGGACAGCACCTGGCATGTCGTGCCAAGCATGTACTCACCACGCAGCAGCTTTGGAATAGAAGTAATAGATGACCGTCTTTTGGTTGTAGGTGGATTCAACGGATTTGGCACAACATTAAATGTTGAAAGTTATGATGAAAAAGCAAATGAGTGGTATCATGTCCATGACATGAGTATCGACCGAAGTGCCTTAAGTTGTTGTGTGGTCCCTGGCCTCATCAACATCAGAGACTATACAGACTCCGGAGATATGGTCACAGCGTCCTCCTCTACTGGTTTACTACCAGTGTGATGTATTATTCGTAACACCATTATCCACCAGACCAGCAAAAAATAAACCTTGCAACAAACTGACTGAAATAGTATTTGTCCTGCAGTTCATGATCCGGATAATGTTAAACACAAACATCTGAGATGGATAAATGGGATGACTGGTACATTTTAGCCTGGGGAGCATGCAGGAGCATTATCACAAGGATGCATCCACACATGACACCTCCTAGATCTGTCCAATTTGTTTTTCTCTGACAGCACCTAGATCCAAAGAATTTCATTGATCCATACACACATTCGTTTTAAAAACCGATCCATATCTGTGGAACATTTCCTATTCTTATCTGTTTTGTGGATCAGATTTGGCCATTAAAGTCTATGGGAAACTTTGAGAAAGTCTATGGGAATCCATGAGACTTAGATGAACTAGGAATACTTTGTACTTCAGCTTTTCATCCTAGTTTCATCCATTTTTAACTGATACATTCTTAAGACTCAATGGATAAAAAGTCCTGATGGTTTACCCACTTCACTGAAAATGACTGGATCAGAAACAAATTGACGCATCTTCAAAGCAATTAGGAACCTAAGAAACCTGAGAATAAAATCGGTCTGTTTTTTTTGGATGGTAACACTCATACATATGTGTGAGAGTAACTATAAATGTATGGGTTTACACTTCCAATAAAATCACAGATCCAAGAGTAAGGGTACCGTCACACTGAGCGACGCTGCAGCGATACCGACAACGATGTCGATCACTGCAGCGTCGCTGTGTGGTCGCTGGAGAGCTGTCACACAGACAGCTCTCCAGCGACCAACGATGCCGAGGTCCCCAGTAACCAGGGTAAACATCGGGCCGCGCTTAGTAACCCGATGTTTACCCTGGTTACCAGCGTAAACGTTAAAAAAACAAACACTACATACTTACCTTCAGCTGTCTGTCCCCCGGCGCTCTGCTTTCCTCTGCACTGTCAGCACCGGTCAGCCAGAAAGCAGAGAGGTGACGTCACCGCTGTGCTTTCCGGCTGGCCGGCATTGACACAGGATGCAGGAGGAGTGCAGAGAAGCAGAGTGCCGGGGACAGACAGCTGAAGGTAAGTATGTAGTGTTTGTTTTTTTAACGTTTACACTGGTAACCAGGGTAAACATCGGGTTACTAAGCGCGGTCCTGCGCTTAGTAACCCGATGTTTACCCTGGTTACCAGTGAAGACATCGCTGGATCGGCATCACACACGCCGATCCAGCGATGTCAGCAGGAGTCCAGCGACGAAATAAAGTTCTGGACTTTCTGCTCCGAGCAACGATCTCCCAGCAGGGGCCTGATCGTTGGTCACTGTCACACATAACGATTTCCTTAACGATATCGTTGCTACGTCACAAAAAGCAACGATATCGTTATGTGTGACGGTACCTTAAGATCTGTGAGACGCAGACCACGTCCTATTGTCCAATTTGTGGGTCAGACTCGTTGATTTAAGTCTATGGAGATCAGTGACACACGGATGCAAATGGGAAGGCCCCGAATTTGCTTAGCTTTTGCATCCATGTCTCATGAATCTGTTGCTTAGGGATAAACCTGAATAAAAATATGTGACTTTCCCAGTGTTTTACTGGCTTGGAAGCATATACCCAGACAAGAAGGGAAGTAACAGACCAAAAGATAAAACATAAGAATTTTATTTAGCAATGATTAAAAGACAAAAATGTAAATAGTATTCAAATGTATACAAAACAGGGGAGAACACGGCAGAATGGACTCGAAGCAATCCATGTTATATATCAATAAATGCACATGCAACAGCAGGCTCTGGATTACAAAAATGAATAATCACAAATTGGATGTAACCATAACCAGTGAGAAAAATCTCAGCAGAATATAAATATCAAAAAATCTTGTGAAGATCTACTGGTATAGAATAATAATAAATGTGCCTCATAGAGACTACTGGAATATATTAACTATGAGACCATGTAGTTAAACCTATATGGGTATTGAAGTAACCAAAGAATATATGGCTGTGCCGACTATCAGGTAACTAAGTAGGTAAAGTGTCAGTGCATTGTATGGATAGAATCCGAGTTCACATGTACCTATGTAGGAACCATATTAGGAGAAGTCATAAGCAAAGTGTTAGCGCTGTGTGCATACCTGCTGGTGGGAGGATTTGCCGTGAGACAGGATAACCCCGACGCGCGTTTCGCAACGTGGCTTCTTCCGATTTTTTATCGGATTGCACTCGTCCGTTTTGCTCGCAAGTGAGTATGAACCCGAATACTCAAACCTGCCTGGCTAAGGAAGATGGCACCCTAAGAAAACAATTTTTTTGTTGCCCCCCCACTCACCGTGGACTATCCCTCACTTCCCTACAGCTGCCCTATCAATATAGGTGGGAAAACAACATAGCAAAGAGCAGGGATGAAAAAAAGATAAATTAATTTACATATATTCCCCGTTGTTATCCATATGGGGTGTCTCAACACATGTTAAGTAATAAACTTTTTTTTTTCAATTGATATAGGTAACGGGCCACGCTACTATTTGACAGGCAATATTACTATATATTTTTGATGAATTTATACATGTTGTTGGATGAGATTTGATATGATACTATCTATGGGTGCCTCACAAGGTCCCTCCCGGGAATATATGTAAATTCATCTTTCTTTCATCCCTGCTTTTTTTGGTATATTGTTTTCCCACCTATATTGATAGGGCAGCTGTAGGGAAGTGAGGGATAGTCCACGGTGAGTGGGGGCGCCAAATAAATCATTCTCTTAGGGTGCCATCCTCCTCAGCCAGGCAGGTTTCAGTATTAGGCCAAATGTAGGGTCGTGTGTTACCTCGGCTTCCGGGGCTCCGCCTCCTGCCGCCGTCTCGCTTGCTCCTCCCGCTGCGTCCTCTTCCCGGGGCTCGGCCCGGGCGTCGCGCTTGGCATCCTCTTCTCTCCGGGGTTCAGTCCTGGCGTCCCGGCGTGCGTCTTCTCTCCATCTGGGTGCGCGCGCTTATGGCTTGCGCGGGCACAGTCAGGTCTGACCGTGCGCGCGCACCTTCTTCCCTCAGCTCCCGTCTACCTCCGATCCTGTATCTACCCTCCGTTCCTGCTCCCGTGTACCTCCGTTCCAGTGTTTCCCCTCTGTACCTGTACTCGTCCTCTTCCTCCGCTCCGGTTTCTCTCCTCAGTTCCTGCTTCCGTGTTTTCCCTCTGGTTTTCGGTTCCTTCTGTCCTCAGCTTCCTCTTTGTCGCTTTCATTGAGCCGATCCCTGGTCCTGGCCTCCGTGGTTCTTGAGGTCCCCGCGCTTGCCTCCTAACAGTCCCGGTATTGGGGTTGGTTCCTCTGGAGTGCTCGTTCGGGGTAGCTTCGGTTCCACGGTCCAGTGGGTCCACTCCTTGTACACTATTCCCTCTGGCGTAACAGAATAATCAGGCCATGGATCCCGCCGGGGCCACTGCTTTAAAAGAGTTGGTTTTCTTACGAGAGAATCAGACCCGAATCATGTCTTTTATGAAGACGATGGATTCTCGTTTGTCTGCTTTACAGACCGCGGCTCCCGGGAATGCCGCTCAGTTAGCCAGTCTCCAGCAAGAGCTGGTTCAGCAGCGTGATACGCAGGCGCACATCTTGTCCTATATGGCTTCCGTGGATGGTCGCCTGCTCTCTTTGCAGACAGCTCCTTCCCGGTCTCCAGATAATTCCTCTGCGCCTCCTCCTCGTCTGGGTAAGCCACCTCGCTATGGCGGTGACCCTAAACTGTGTCGGGGTTTCCTCAATCAGTGTCGTTTACACTTTGAGTTGCTACCCCAGCAGTATCCTACTGATCGGTCTAAGGTCGCCTTTATTGTGTCCCATTTAGAGGGAGAGGCTCTTTCCTGGGTGAATCCTCTCTGGGAGCGGGACGACCCTATAGTGACCAGTGTTGCCACCTTTTTGGACACTTTCAGGAGGGTGTTCGATGAGCCCGGAAGACTCGCTTCCACGACTGAGGCTCTCTTTAACCTCCATCAGGGCTCCCTCTCTGTGGGGCAATATGCCATACACTTTCGTACCCTGTCATCTGAACTTGGGTGGAATAATGAGGCGTTGGTAGGAACTTTTTGGCGAGGGTTGTCTGGAAAGATTAAAGATGAGCTTGCAGGAAGGGATACCCCCACTACCTTGGAGGAGCTCATTTCTCTCGCTACACGCATCGACTTGCGCTTTCAGGAGCGTTCTAGAGAGGCTGCTAAGGAGAGGAGGCCTATGCGCCCTTCTTCCTCCTCTGTGCAGTGTCCTCCTACTCTTCGGTCTTCTGCTTCCGCTTCTGCAGCTCCCGAACCTATGCAGGTAGATCGGGTCAAGATGGCGGATCAGCGCAGAAGAGAGAGGCTGACACAAGGTCTCTGCTTGTACTGTGGTGCTTCGTCCCATTTCCTGCGCTCTTGTCCAGAGAGGCCGGGAAACGCCTCCACTTAGGACAGGTAAGAGAGGCCTTCCTAAGTGTGTCTGAACCCTCTCCACCTCTTACTCTTTCTGTCCTTATTATTCAGGGGTCGAAACGTGGCTCAGAACTTGCTTATTTGGATTCGGGTGTGGCAGGTAACTTTATACGGCTTAAGGAGGTGAAGAAATACCAGATTCCTGTGGTCTCCCTGAGTTCTCCACGTATGATTGCTTCCGTGGATGGCAAGCTTCTGCAAGAATCCGTCTCTATGGTTACCGAGGAGGTTACTCTTCAAGTAGGTGCTTTGCACCAGGAGAAGATTGCTCTCTACATTTTACCCAACTTGTCCCATCCTCTTCTCCTCGGTCTTCCTTGGCTCCGGACTCACGAACCAGTCCTGGATTGGCGTTCTGGGGAGATCCTTCGATGGGGACATCCATGCCAAGAGAGGTGCTTAGCTTCTGTTCACCCGGTTACGGTTTCCCAACCTTCCTCGGGTCCTGTAGGCTTGCCTCCTGCCTATTGGTCTTTCGCTGATGTTTTCGACAAGAAAGAGGCTGAGATTCTTCCTCCGCATCGGCCTTACGACTGCCCTGTCGAATTACGTCCTGGGACCACGCCACCCAGAGGTCGGATCTATCCCTTGTCTCCTGCTGAGACATCTGCCATGTCTGAATACATCCAGGAGAACCTCGCTAAGGGTTTTATAAGAAAATCTTCCTCGCCTGCTGGGGCCGGTTTTTTCTTTGTTAAGAAGAAAGACGGTTCTTTACGTCCTTGCATCGATTACCGGGGGTTGAACAACATCACTATAAAGAATAAGTACCCGTTGCCTTTAATCCCGGAGCTCTTTGATCGTTTGAGAGGAGCGCGGATTATCTCGAAGTTGGATCTTCGTGGAGCCTATAACCTTGTGCGAATTCGCTCTGGAGACGAGTGGAAGACGGCCTTTAAACACCCGAGACGGTCATTATGAATATCTCGTCATGCCTTTTGGGCTGTGTAACGCTCCCGCAGTTTTTCAGGAATTCGTCAATGACATCTTTCGGGATTTGCTTTACTCCTGCGTTGTGGTATACCTGGACGATATCCTCATCTTCTCTCCTGATTTGTCTTCTCATAGAAGGAGTGTCCGCCTTGTTCTGCAACGTCTCCGGGAGAATCGCCTCTATGCTAAGATGGAGAAATGTCTCTTCGAGCGATCTTCTTTGCCCTTTTTAGGTTATGTTGTCTCTGAGAATGGGCTGGAGATGGATCGAGAGAAGTTATCTGCTATCCTTCAGTGGCCACGTCCGGTCGGGGTGAAAGCTATCCAACGCTTCCTCGGTTTTGCTAATTACTACCGACAGTTTATTTCACACTTTTCGACCATCATCAAGCCTATTTCCAACCTCACTCGGAAGGGGTCCAGGTCTATCGTGTGGTCTTCTGAGGCTGAAGAGGCTTTTTCAAGTCTTAAACGGGCTTTTTCTTCCGCACCTGTACTGCATCGGCCTGAGGCTAACAAGCCGTTCGTCCTGGAAGTGGACACTTCTTCCACCGGAGCTGGCGCTGTGTTGTCTCAAGGGTCCTCCTCTGGCCGCTTGGTTCCCTGCGGACTCTTTTCTAAGGCCTTCTCTTCTGCGGAGTGCAACTATTCTATTGGGGATAGAGAGCTGCTGGCCATCAAGATGGCTCTAGAGGAGTGGCGCCATTTGCTGGAGGGAGCGGTATATCCGTTTACTATTTTTACTGATCACAAGAATCTGGCCTACATCCAGTCAGCCCGGAGGCTGAATCCTCGACAGGCCAGGTGGTCTCTATTCTTCGCTCGCTTTGATTTCGAGTTACATTTTCGTCCTGGTCCGAAGAACTTTAAAGCAGATGCCTTATCCCGATCCCTTCAATCCCAAGATTTTGAAGAGGATCTCTCTCACATCATTGAGCCGGTCAAGGTCATCCCCGTGGCTCCCGTGAGGTTGATTTCTCCACCGCCTGGCAAGACCTTTGTTCCTGAATCCAAAAGGACTCAAGTGTTGCGCTGGGGTCATTCCTCCAAAATCTCTGGTCATGTCGGGGTTAAGAAGACTTTAGAACTTCTTTCTCGGTTTTACTGGTGGCCCACTCTCCGTCAAGATGTGGTTGACTTCTCGGCTTCCTGTCCGTCCTGCGCCAAGGTCAAGGTACCCAGACGATTGCCTTCTGGACTTCTGCTTCCTTTACCTGTTCCTTCTGCTCCCTGGCAACACATCGCCTTGGATTTCGTCACGGATTTGCCTTATTCTGCCGGTTTCACTACCATCCTGGTAGTGGTTGACCGCTTCTCCAAGATGGCTCACTTTGTTCCGTTGCAGCAACTTCCTTCTGCTCAAGAATTGGCTAAGGTCTTTGTCCAACACGTTTTCCGTCTTCATGGATTTCCTTCTCACATGGTGTCGGATCGAGGTGTGCAGTTTACCTCTCGGTTCTGGAGGACTCTGTATGAACTTTTGGAGGTCAAGTTGGACTTCTCCTCCGCTTATCACCCTCAGACCAACGGCCAAGTGGAACGTGTCAATCAGGTTTTGACATCCTATCTTCGCCATTTTTCTAATGCTCATCATGATAATTGGTCTAGTCTTCTGCCTTGGGCTGAGGTCGCCTATAATAACCATCCTAGCGAATCCTCTGGCAAGTCTCCGTTTTTTGTGGTCTATGGAATGCATCCCAAGGTTCCTTTGCCCATCTCAGTCACCACCGGTGTTCCTGCAGCTGACGCTGAGACTGCGGACTTCTCCAAGATCTGGCTGGAGACCAAAGAAGCCTTGGTGAGAACAGGCGAACGCATGAAGAGACATGCTGACAAGAGGCGCTTGGATGCTCCTTCTTTTCTTCCGGGCGAGAAGGTATGGCTGTCTTCAAGATACATTAGATTGAAGATCCCTTCTTACAAACTTGGACCTCGTTATATCGGTCCTTTTGAAGTCCTCCGGCGCATCAACAATGTCGCCTACAAGCTCAGGTTGCCTGTCTCTCTCCGTATTCCTAATGTTTTCCACGTTTCTCTCCTTAAGCCTGTTATTCTTAATCGGTTTCATTCTACTCCCTGTTCTTTTCCTCCTCCTGTTTCTGCAGATAATGTTTTTGAGGTGGAGGACATCTTGGCATCCAAAAGAGTCAGGGGCAAGACATTCTTTTTGGTTGATTGGAAGGGTTTCGGTCCTGAGGAGAGGTGTTGGGAGCCTAGGGAGAACATTAACGCTCCTCGTATTCTCAAGAGGTTTTTATCTAAAAGCAGAGGGAGGGGATGTAAGAGAGGGGGTACTGTTAGGCATCTATATGGTCAGTTTTCTGTATTTATGGTACCTAACCAATTAATTAACTGGGTTGGTGCTTTTTTTAGAATTTTGAACATTAGAGGTAAAGTTTTAAAGGGATTATACGTTCACAAATGATTTAGGAATTCCTGTTCTCTTTGCTTTGAGGCGAATATTACTTGTGGGGGTTTCTAAGCTGAATAGTTCCATAAAAAGTTAAATTTGCACATTTCTTTGAAAATCCAACAAATTTTTGTAACATCCTCACAAATATGATGCTGATGTAAAGTAGAAATATGGGAAGTGTGAGTTGTTAACTATTTGTCCAGGATCCGTCCTTTCCTCAACCCCCAATCTACTAAAATGCTTGTGCATGCCCTCATCATTTCCCGCCTTGACTACTGCAACTTCCTTTTCTGTGGCCTCCCTGCTAACACCCTTGCACCTCTCCAGTCCATCCTTAACTCTGCTGCCCAACTAATCCATCTCTCTCCTCGCTACTCCTCCGCTTCCCCCCTCTGCAAATCTCTTCACTGGCTCCCATTCCCTCAGCGTATCCAGTTCAAATTGCTAATACTGACCTACAAAGCCATCCACAACCTGTCTCCTCCATATATCTCTGAACTAATCTCTCGATATCTTCCCTCACGTGATCTCCGGTCCTCCCAAGACCTCCTTCTCTCCTCCACACTTATTCGCTCCTCATCCAATCGCCTCCAAGACTTCTCCCGAATATCCCACATCCTCTGGAATTCTCTGCCCCAACACGTCTGACTATCAACCACAGTCGGATCCTTCAGACGGAACCTGAAAACCCATCTCTTCAGGAAAGCCTACAGCCTGCACTGACACCGCTGCCGCCTCACCAACACCGGAGCTGCCGCCTCACCAACACCGGAGCTGCCGCCTCACCAACACCGGAGCTGCCGCCTCACCAACACCGGAGCTGCCGCCTCACCAACACCGGAGCTGCCGCCTCACCAACACCGGAGCTGCCGCCTCACCAACACCGGAGCTACCGCCTCACCATAGTATAGTCTCTAACTGGGTCGCTGTGACCAGTGGGGTACCGCAGGGGTCAGTATTGGGACCTGTTCTCTTCAACATATTCATTAATGATCTGGTAGAAGGTTTACACAGTAAAATATCGATATTTGCAGATGATACAAAACTATGTAAAGCAGTTAATACAAGAGAAGATAGTATTCTGCTACAGATGGATCTGGATAAGTTGGAAACTTGGGCTGAAAGGTGGCAGATGAGGTTTAACAATGATAAATGTAAGGTTATACACATGGGAAGAGGGAATCAATATCACCATTACACACTGAACGGGAAACCACTGGGTAAATCTGACAGGGAGAAGGACTTGGGGATCCTAGTTAATGATAAACTTACCTGGAGCAGCCAGTGCCAGGCAGCAGCTGCCAAGGCAAACAGGATCATGGGGTGCATTAAAAGAGGTCTGGATACACATGATGAGAGCATTATACTGCCTCTGTACAAATCCCTAGTTAGACCGCACATGGAGTACTGTGTCCAGTTTTGGGCACCGGTGCTCAGGAAGGATATAATGGAACTAGAGAGAGTACAAAGGAGGGCAACAAAATTAATAAAGGGGATGGGAGAACTACAATACCCAGATAGATTAGCGAAATTAGGATTATTTAGTCTAGAAAAAAGACGACTGAGGGGCGATCTAATAACCATGTATAAGTATATAAGGGGACAATACAAATATCTCGCTGAGGATCTGTTTATACCAAGGAAGGTGACGGGCACAAGGGGGCATTCTTTGCGTCTGGAGGAGAGAAGGTTTTTCCACCAACATAGAAGAGGATTCTTTACTGTTAGGGCAGTGAGAATCTGGAATTGCTTGCCTGAGGAGGTGGTGATGGCGAACTCAGTCGAGGGGTTCAAGAGAGGCCTGGATGTCTTCCTGGAGCAGAACAATATTGTATCATACAATCATTAGGTTCTGTAGAAGGACGTAGATCTGGGTATTTATTATGATGGAATATAGGCTGAACTGGATGGACAAATGTCTTTTTTCGGCCTTACTAACTATGTTACTATGTTACTATGTTACCAACACCGGTGCTACCGCCTCACCAACACCGGAGCTACCGCCTCACCAACACCGGAGCTACCGCCTCACCAACATCGGAGCTCCTGCAACCCTCAACCTACTGTCTCCTTCCCCATAATCCTGTAGAATGTAAGCCCGCAAGGGCAGGGTCCTCGCCCCTCTGTATCAGTCCGTCATTGTTAGTTTGTTTACTGTATGTGATATTTGTAACTTGTATGTAACCCCTTCTCATGTACAGCACCATGGAATCAATGGTGCGATATAAATAAATAATAATAATAATAATAATTTGTCTGGTTTAAGGATATAACCATTCAAAGTCTGAAAATGCTTGTGCCATGTCTTCTGGTGGGAGAAGAAGGAAGAGACAGTGAGACGGGACGATCAATTTTCCCTAAAATGGACGAGTTTATTTTGCTCCAGCAACAGTCACAGTCACACCGACCCACATCCTCGGCATTTGCATTGCAATTACCCCTGACCCTGAAGAATAACTCTTTCCTGCACATATAGGCAAACGTAAAAATGTCCCCTTAACTGGTATGGTTGTATCGGAAACAACCCGAATTATAAAACATTATTTATTATGGGAAGGGATTCTGCTTTCCTATCACTTAGTGTCTCTGTATATGGAATCCGAAAACTATTGTAGGAAAGTCTGAGTTCCAGGAGGCAAATAGCGCTCCGTCCCTCCTGAGTCTATCCATATGGCTAAGTAGTATTGCACAGCGACATGTAGGGTATTACCATGGTCAGTAGAAATTGTGGGACAAATTTTGGGGCCATTTTTACCCATTTCCCAGTATGAAAATGTAAAACTTGGGGCTAACACACAATCTTGGTGGTAAAGATGTAAATAATTTTTTCTTCACTGCTAAATGGTATAAAAGTCTGTGACACACCTGTGGTGTCAATATAATCACTGCACCCCTAGATGAATTCATTGAGAGGTCTGCTGTGTTGGCACCACAGGGGCTCTGCCAATGTTACATGTCACCCTCAAATAAGTGTAGCAAAATCTGCACTATCATAAAGCGTTTCTTCACTTCTAAGATTTGAACTGTGCCTCAAAAGTAGTTTTCAACTACATATGGGGTATCGGTAAACTCAGGAAAAATTGAACAAATTTTGTGGTCCATTTTCTCAAGTTACCCTTGAGAAAATGCAAAATTTGGAGCTAAGAAAGATTTTTGTGGGAAAAATGTGATTTTTTTTCATTATCACAGCTTAACATTATAAACTTCTGTGAAGCACCTGGGGGTTCAAGGTGTTCAATATACATCTACATAAGTTCCCAAAGGGGTCTAGTCTCCAAAATGGGGTCACTTCTGGGAGGTTTCCACTGTTTACTCACATCAGGTGCTCTCCAAACGCGACATGGTGTCTGCTACTTATTCCAGCAAATTTTGCACTCAAATAGTGAAATGACGCTCCTTCCCTTCCAAGCCCTGCCGTGCACCAAAACAGTTTAATAATAATAATCTTTATTTTTATATAGCGCTAACATATTACGCAGCGCTTTACAGTTTTGCACACATTATCATCACTGTCCCCGATTGGGCTCACAATCTAGAATTCCTATCAGTATGTCTTTGGAATGTGGGAGGAAACCAGAGTGCCCGGAGGAAACCCAAGCAAACACGGAGAGAACATACAAACTCTTTTCAGATGTTGTCCTGGGTGGGAATAGAACCCAGGACCCCAGCGCTGCAAGGCTGTAGTGCTAACTGTTATGGCTGGCAATCAGGCAACACAGCGTGCAGTAATCAGCGCACATACAGAGATCTGGCAATAACCAAAAAACAATAGGACGAGCTCTGAGACGTGGAATCTCTGTAGACTGCAGTACCTGAACTATCCTCACACAACTATAAGCAGCAGTGGATTGCGCCTATCACTACCTATGCAACTCGGCACTGCCTGAGGAGCTGACTAGCCTGAAGATAGAAATACAAGCCTGACTTACCTCAGAGAAATACCCCAAAGGAATAGGCAGCCCCCCACATATAATGACTGTTAGCAAGATGAAAAGACAAACGTAGGAATGAAATAGATTCAGCAAAGTGAGGCCCGATATTCTAGACAGAGCGAGGATAGCAAAGAGAACTATGCAGTCTACAAAAAACCCTAAAACGAAAACCACGCAAAGGGGCAAAAAGACCCACCGTGCCGAACTAACAGCACGGCGGTGCACCCCTTTGCTTCTCAGAGCTTCCAGCAAAAGTTAATAGCAAGCTGGACAGAAAAAACAGAAAACAAACTAGAAGCACTTATCTAGCAGAGCAGCAGGCCCAAGGAAAGATGCAGTAGCTCAGATCCAACACTGGAACATTGACAAGGAGCAAGGAAGACAGACTCAGGTGGAGCTAAATAGCAAGGCAGCCAACGAGCTCACCAAAACACCTGAGGGAGGAAGCCCAGAGACTGCAATACCACTTGTGACCACAGAAGTGAACTCAGCCACAGAATTCACAACAGTACCCCCCCCTTGAGGAGGGGTCACCGAACCCTCACCAGAACCCCCAGGCCGACCAGGATGAGCCACATGAAAGGCACGAACAAGATCTGGGGCATGGACATCAGAGGCAAAAACCCAGGAATTATCTTCCTGAGCATAACCCTTCCATTTGACCAGATACTGGAGTTTCCGTCTAGAGACACGAGAATCCAAAATCTTCTCCACAATATACTCCAATTCCCCCTCCACCAAAACAGGGGCAGGAGGCTCCACAGATGGAACCATAGGTGCCACGTATCTCCTCAACAACGACCTATGGAATACATTATGTATGGAAAAGGAGTCTGGGAGGGTCAGACGAAAAGACACCGGATTGAGAATCTCAGAAATCCTATACGGACCAATAAAACGAGGTTTAAATTTAGGAGAGGAAACCTTCATAGGAATATGACGAGAAGATAACCAAACCAGATCCCCAACACGAAGTCGGGGTCCCACACGGCGTCTGCGATTAGCGAAAAGCTGAGCCTTCTCCTGGGACAAGGTCAAATTGTCCACTACCTGAGTCCAGATCTGCTGCAACCTGTCCACCACAGAATCCACACCAGGACAGTCCGAAGACTCAACCTGTCCTGAAGAGAAACGAGGATGGAACCCAGAATTGCAGAAAAATGGAGAGACCAAGGTAGCCGAGCTGGCCCGATTATTAAGGGCGAACTCAGCCAACGGCAAAAATGACACCCAATCATCCTGGTCAGCGGAAACAAAACATCTCAGATATGTTTCCAAGGTCTGATTGGTTCGTTCGGTCTGGCCATTAGTCTGAGGATGGAAGGCCGAGGAGAAAGATAGGTCAATGCCCATCCTACCACAAAAGGCTCGCCAGAACCTCGAGACAAACTGGGAACCTCTGTCAGAAACAATATTCTCAGGAATGCCATGTAAACGAACCACATGCTGGAAGAACAAAGGCACCAAATCAGAGGAGGAAGGCAATTTAACCAAGGGCACCAGATGGACCATTTTAGAAAAGCGATCACAGACCACCCAAATGACCGACATTTTTTGAGAAACGGGAAGGTCAGAAATGAAATCCATCGAAATATGTGTCCAAGGCCTCTTCGGGACCGGCAAGGGCAAAAGCAACCCACTGGCACGTGAACAGCAGGGCTTAGCCCTAGCACAAATTCCACAGGACTGCACAAAAGCACGCACATCCCGTGACAGAGACGGCCACCAGAAGGATCTAGCAACCAACTCCCTAGTACCAAAGATTCCTGGATGACCGGCCAGCACCGAACAATGAAGTTCAGAGATAACTTTACTAGTCCACCTATCAGGGACGAACAGTTTCTCGGCCGGACAACGATCAGGTTTATTAGCCTGAAATTTCTGCAACACTCTCCGCAAATCAGGGGAGATGGCAGACACAATGACTCCTTCCTTGAGGATACTCGCCGGCTCAGATAACCCCGGAGAGTCGGGCACAAAACTCCTAGACAGAGCATCCGCCTTCACATTTTTAGAGCCCGGAAGGTATGAAATCACAAAATCAAAACGAGCAAAAAATAACGACCAACGGGCCTGTCTAGGATTCAAGCGCTTGGCAGACTCAAGATAAGTAAGGTTCTTATGATCAGTCAAAACCACCACGCGATGCTTAGCACCCTCAAGCCAATGACGCCACTCCTCGAATGCCCACTTCATGGCCAGCAACTCTCGGTTGCCCACATCATAATTACGCTCAGCAGCAGAAAATTTCCTGGAAAAGAAAGCACATGGTTTGAACACTGAGCAACCAGAACCTCTCTGTGACAAAACCGCCCCTGCACCAATCTCAGAAGCATCAACCTCGACCTGGAACGGAAGAGAAACATCAGGTTGACACAACACAGGGGCACAGCAAAAACGACGCTTCAACTCCTGAAAAGCTTCCACGGCAGCAGAAGACCAATTAACCAAATCAGCACCCTTCTTGGTCAAATCGGTCAATGGTCTGGCAATGCTAGAAAAATTACAGATGAAGCGACGATAAAAATTAGCAAAGCCCAGGAATTTCTGCAGACTTTTTAGAGATGTCGGCTGAGTCCAATCCTGGATGGCCTGAACCTTAACCGGATCCATCTCGATAGTAGAAGGGGAAAAGATGAACCCCAAAAATGAAACTTTCTGCACACCGAAGAGACACTTTGATCCCTTCACGAACAAGGAATTAGCATGCAGTACCTGGAAAACCATTCTGACTTGCTTCACATGAGACTCCCAATCATCTGAGAAGATCAAAATGTCATCCAAGTAAACAATCAAGAATTTATCCAGATACTCACGGAAAATGTCATGCATAAAAGACTGAAAAACAGATGGAGCATTGGCAAGTCCGAACGGCATCACCAGATACTCAAAATGACCCTCGGGCGTATTAAATGCCGTTTTCCATTCATCTCCCTGCCTGATTCTCACCAGATTATACGCACCACGAAGATCAATCTTAGTAAACCAACTAGCCCCCTTAATCCGAGCAAACAAGTCAGAAATCAATGGCAAGGGATACTGAAACTTAACAGTGATCTTATTAAGAAGGCGGTAATCAATACACGGTCTTAGCGAACCATCCTTCTTGGCTACAAAAAAGAACCCTGCTCCCAATGGTGACGACGATGGACGAATATGTCCCTTCTCCAGGGACTCCTTCACATAACTGCGCATAGCGGTGTGTTCAGGTATGGACAAATTAAATAAACGACCCTTAGGGAATTTACTACCAGGAATCAAATCGATAGCACAATCACAATTCCTATGCGGAGGTAGGGCATCAGACTTGGACTCTTCAAATACATCCTGAAAGTCCGACAAGAACTCTGGGATGTCAGAAGGAATGGATGACGAAATAGACAAAAATGGAACATCACCATGTACTCCCTGACAACCCCAGCTGGTTACCGACATAGAGTTCCAATCCAATACTGGATTATGGGTTTGTAGCCATGGCAACCCCAACACGATCACATCATGCAAATTATGCAGTACCAGAAAGCGAATAACTTCCTGATGTGCAGGAGCCATGCACATGGTCAGCTGGGCCCAGTACTGAGGCTTATTCTTGGCCAAAGGTGTAGCATCAATTCCTCTCAACGGAATAGGACACCGCAAAGGCTCCAAGAAAAATCCACGACGTTTAGCATAATCCAAATCCATCAGATTCAGGGCAGCGCCTGAATCCACAAACGCCATGACAGAAAACGACGACAAAGAGCATATCAAGGTAATGGACAGAAGGAATTTGGACTGTACAGTACCAATAACGGCAGAGCTATCGAACCGCCTAGTGCGTTTAGGACAATTAGAAATAGCATGAGTAGAATCACCACAATAGAAACACAGTCTGTTCAGACGTCTGTGTTCTTGCCGTTCTACTTTAGTCATAGACCTGTCGCACTGCATAGGCTCAGGTTTACTCTCAGACAATACCGCCAGATGGTGCACAGATTTACGCTCGCGCAAGCGACGACCGATCTGAATGGCCAAGGACATAGACTCATTCAAACCAGCAGGCATAGGAAATCCCACCATTACATCCTTAAGAGCTTCAGAGAGACCCTTTCTGAACAAAGCCGCTAGTGCAGATTCATTCCACAGAGTGAGTACTGACCACTTCCTAAATTTCTGACAATATACTTCTACATCATCCTGACCCTGGCATAAAGCCAGCAGATTTTTCTCAGCCTGATCCACTGAATTAGGCTCATCGTAAAGCAATCCCAGCGCCTGGAAAAATGCATCAACATTACTCAATGCAGAATCTCCTGGTGCAAGAGAAAACGCCCAGTCCTGTGGGTCGCCGCGCAAAAAAGAAATAATAATCAAAACCTGTTGAATAGGATTACCAGAAGAATGAGGTTTCAAGGCCAAAAATAGCTTACAATTATTTCTGAAGCTCAGGAACTTAGTTCTGTCACCAAAAAACAAATCAGGAATCGGAATTCTTGGTTCTAGCATCGATTTCTGATCAATAGTATCTTGAATCTTTTGTACATTTACAACGAGATTATCCATTGAGGAGCACAGAGCCTGAATATCCATGTCCACAGCTGTGTCCTGAAGCACTCCAATGTCTAGGGGGAAAAAAAGACTGAAGACAGAGCTAAGAAAAAAAAATGATGTCAGAATTTCTTTTTTCCCTCTATTGGGAATCATTGGTGGGGCTCCTTGTACTGTTATGGCTGGCAATCAGGCAACACAGCGTGCAGTAATCAGCGCACATACAGAGATCTGGCAATAACCAAAAACAATAGGACGAGCTCTGAGACGTGGAATCTCTGCAGACTGCAGTACCTGAACTATCCTCACACAACTATAAGCAGCAGTGGATTGCGCCTATCACTACCTATGCAACTCGGCACTGCCTGAGGAGCTGACTAGCCTGAAGATAGAAATACAAGCCTGACTTACCTCAGAGAAATACCCCAAAGGAATAGGCAGCCCCCCACATATAATGACTGTTAGCAAGATGAAAAGACAAACGTAGGAATGAAATAGATTCAGCAAAGTGAGGCCCGATATACTAGACAGAGCGAGGATAGCAAAGAGAACTATGCAGTCTACAAAAAACCCTAAAACGAAAACCACGCAAAGGGGCAAAAAGACCCACCGTGCCGAACTAACAGCACGGCGGTGCACCCCTTTGCTTCTCAGAGCTTCCAGCAAAAGTTAATAGCAAGCTGGACAGAAAAAACAGAAAACAAACTAGAAGCACTTATCTAGCAGAGCAGCAGGCCCAAGGAAAGATGCAGTAGCTCAGATCCAACACTGGAACATTGACAAGGAGCAAGGAAGACAGACTCAGGTGGAGCTAATAGCAAGGCAGCCAACGAGCTCACCAAAACACCTGAGGGAGGAAGCCCAGAGACTGCAATACCACTTGTGACCACAGAAGTGAACTCAGCCACAGAATTCACAACAGCTAACCACTGCGCCACCGTGCTGCCCAGAGGAAAACAGTTATATGCAGAGGAAAACAGTTGTTTTCCTCTGCATATTGGGTAAAAAAGATTTATCTGGGACAAATGTGATTTTTCTATTTTCATGGCTCTACGTTACAAACTTCTGTGAAGCACCTGTGGGTTCAAGGTGCTCAATACACATCTAGATAAGTTCCCTAAGGGTGTCTGCTAATTATGCCAGCAAATTTTACATTCAGAAAATGAAATGGCGCTCCTTCCCCTCCAAGCTCTGCCGTGCACCAAAACAGTAGATTTCCCCCACATTTGGGTACCGGCATGCTCAGGACAAATTGCACAACAAATTATATGGTCCATTTTCTCTTGTTACTCTTTCAAAAGTGAAAAAAAATTAGGTCAAAAGGAAAATTTTTGTGAAATAAAATTACATGTTTATTTTTTCCTTCCACAGTCAGAAAATTCCTGTGAAGCATCTGAAGGGTTAAAAACTTCTTAAATGTGGTTTTGAGTGCCTTGATGGGTGTAGTGGTTAGAATTGTGTCACTTTTTGGTATTTTCTGTCACATAGGCCCCTCAAAGTCATGTCAGAGAAATGTTACCACTATCATGAAGTACAATATATCACGAGAAAAGAATCTCAGAATCAGTGGGATCCATTTAAGCGTTCCAGAGTTATGACCTCCTAAAGTGACAGCGGTCAGAATTGTAAAAATTAGCCTGGTGAGGAAGGTGAAAGCAGGCTTTGGGGTGAAAGGGTTAAAATTGGGTCCCTTTTGTTTTGTTCTGCTGCTCTGGCACCTTAGGGGCTTGCAAATGTCACTCGCAAATGTCACCCGCAAATGTTATAAGCCCCGCCGTAAGACCAAACAATAGTTTCTGATATCACCGCATTTGGCAGGAATTACACAACAAAGTGTGGGCTCCATTTTCTTCTATTTCCCTTTGTGAAAATTACAAATTTGGTGGTTAAACAACATTTTACTGGAAAAAAAATCAATTTTCAGTTATCACAGTCTAGTTTCTGAAGCACCTGTGGATTGAATATTCTCAACACAGCCCTAGATGAATTTCTTTGGAGGTCTAGTTTCTAAAATGTGGTCACCTGTGTGGGGTTTCTAATGGTGCAGCATGTCGGGGGCTCTGCAAATGCAACATAAGGTCCACAGTTTATTCCAGCCAAAGGTGCGCTCCAAAAATCTAATAACTCCCTTTTCTTTTCGAGCTTTACCATGTACCTAAACGTCAGCTTCTGTCCACATACAGGATATAACCGCGTTCAGGACAAATTGTGTAACAAACAAAGGTGGCAGATGAGGTTTAACAATGATAAATGTAAGGTTATACACATGGGAAGAAGGAATCAATGTCACCATTACACACTGAATGGGAAACCACTGGGTAAATCTGACAGGGAGAAGGACTTGGGGATCCTAGTTAATGATAAACTTACCTGGAGCAGCCAGTGCCAGGCAGCAGCTGCCAAGGCAAACAGGATCATGGGGTGCATTAAAAGAGGTCTGGATACACATGATGAGAGCATTATACTGCCTCTGTACAAATCCCTAGTTAGACCGCACATGGAGTACTGTGTCCAGTTTTGGGCACCGGTGCTCAGGAAGGATATAATGGAACTAGAGAGAGTACAAAGGAGGGCAACAAAATTAATAAAGGGGATGGGAGAACTACAATACCCAGATAGATTAGCGAAATTAGGATTATTTAGTCTAGAAAAAAGACGACTGAGGGGCGATCTAATAACCATGTATAAGTATATAAGGGGACAATACAAATATCTCGCTGAGGATCTGTTTATACCAAGGAAGGTGACGGGCACAAGAGGGCATTCTTTGCGTCTGGAGGAGAGAAGGTTTTTCCACCAACATAGAAGAGGATTCTTTACTGTTAGGGCAGTGAGAATCTGGAATTGCTTGCCTGAGGAGGTGGTGATGGCGAACTCAGTCGATGGGTTCAAGAGAGGCCTGGATGTCTTCCTGGAGCAGAACAATATTGTATCATACAATTATTAGGTTCTGTAGAAGGACGTAGATCTGGGGATTTATTATGATGGAATATAGGCTGAACCGGATGGACAAATGTCTTTTTTCGGCCTTACTAACTATGTTACTATGATTTACTGATATGAGATCATGCAGACACTGTACTGATAGGATCCTGACCTTGGCTATAGGATGGATGGATGGATACCCTATAGCCGGAGTCAGGGTCCTATCAGACCAGTGTTTGTGTGATCTCATATCAGTAAATGCAGTATGTGTATATATATATATATATATATATATATATATATATATATATATATACTGACAGGACAGGTCAGTAATGTGCACTTATAGATTTGACCCCGGCTGCATGACCCCACAGACAAGGATATATGACACACACACACACACACACACACACACACACACACACTACAGTGCCTCAGATACACACACACTCTACAGTGCCTCAGATACACACACACACTCTACAGTGCCTCAGATACACACACACACACTCTACAGTGCCTCAGATACACACACACACACACACACACACACTACAGTGCCTCAGATACACACACACACACTCTACAGTGCCTCAGATACACACACACACACATACACTCTACAGTGTCTCAGATACACACACACACACTACAGTGCCTCAGATACACACACACACACACACACACACACATACACTCTACAGTGTCTCAGATACACACACACACACTGCAGTGCCTCAGATACACACACACACACATACACTCTACAGTGTCTCAGATACACACACACACACACAGAAATCTGTACTGATACAGCACCACTGTCCTGTGACTGTCTTTTTCTTCTCTGGACACTCACAGAAGCCATGCCCTGGTCCTCCTGACTAGGGTTGAGCGACCTTGACCTTTTTAGAGTCGAGCCGTGTTTCGCGAAACCCGACTATCTCAAAAGTCGAGTCGAGTGGAATCGGCCGATTATCGCGAAAATTCGGGTATCGACCGAAACACGAAACCCAATGCAAGTCAATGGGGGAGCATAGTCGGCAGTGAGTGGAGGCCAGGAAAACACCTACACTGCCCATTTTAATGGCAAAAACATCCATTTTTGTTACAGAAGCTTGTCAGTGGGAAACCACTGGGTAAATCTGACAGGGAGAAGGACTTGGGGATCCTAGTTAATGATAAACTTACCTGGAGCAGCCAGTGCCAGGCAGCAGCTGCCAAGGCAAACAGGATCATGGGGTGCATTAAAAGAGGTCTGGATACACATGATGAGAGCATTATACTGCCTCTGTACAAATCCCTAGTTAGACCGCACATGGAGTACTGTGTCCAGTTTTGGGCACCGGTGCTCAGGAAGGATATAATGGAACTAGAGAGAGTACAAAGGAGGGCAACAAAATTAATAAAGGGGATGGGAGAACTACAATACCCAGATAGATTAGCGAAATTAGGATTATTTAGTCTAGAAAAAAGACGACTGAGGGGCGATCTAATAACCATGTATAAGTATATAAGGGGACAATACAAATATCTCGCTGAGGATCTGTTTATACCAAGGAAGGTGACGGGCACAAGGGGGCATTCTTTGCGTCTGGAGGAGAGAAGGTTTTTCCACCAACATAGAAGAGGATTCTTTACTGTTAGGGCAGTGAGAATCTGGAATTGCTTGCCTGAGGAGGTGGTGATGGCGAACTCAGTCGAGGGGTTCAAGAGAGGCCTGGATGTCTTCCTGGAGCAGAACAATATTGTATCATACAATTATTAGGTTCTGTAGAAGGACGTAGATCTGGGTATTTATTATGATGGAATATAGGCTGAACTGGATGGACAAATGTCTTTTTTCGGCCTTACTAACTATGTTACTATGTAATCGTAATTTAGCTTATAATAATAGTAAGGCATTTGAAATTGGGGGTCATTTGGCTAAAGTTGTGGGGGGTAGGGCTGGTTCAAGTAATTAGTGGGCCCAGTAAATCTGGACCACGTCACGGCAGTGGAGCAGGGAGAGGTAAGTATTTCAACTTTGCAAGTGCTGTGATCCTGAGCAGGCAGGGGGGGCCCACTCGTTGGCATTGGCATTGGCACAGGGCCCCTCAAAGTACAGCGGTGTTTGCACGGCGGGGGCGCCTCCCACCGGCAGCAACACTTTTGCGTACTATGAGAGGCCCTGTGCCAGTGACGTCGCCAACTAGTATTCCTCCCCCCACCTGATGAAGGAACCTGCACTTTCATCTGCACCTTCCTCTTTGTCCCCGTGTAAGGTGGTATGGTATGCGGGAAGAGGAACCTGACTTTCAGCAGGGTCACCATCTTGCTGTGTAGCGTGCACGGGGAATGTTGCGTTATGGGTCAATGTACCAGCAGACTCATCTATCACTGGCTGGGCAATGGGCAGGATGAGGGGGAAACAGATATGGGCCCAAAGAATAAAGTGGGCTAAATGCAGTTCAAAATTGGTAACACAGGACTAATCAGGGGGCATTGCAGTGGAGGACAACTGGAATGAGAGGCTGACACAGAGAGTAGGCCCAAATCAGTAAGTAGTCGAAATGCAGTTCAAAATTGGCAACCGTAGTAAACAGGCGGCACAGCTTTGTTCAGTGGAGGAGAACAGCAAGGAGTGGCAGACACCGATAGTAGGCCCAAACCCAACTGGTAGGCCAAATGTAGTCTAACATTAACAACTACTTAACAAGAGCCTGAAAATGGAATTTCAGGACAGGAAACCAGGAGAACAGCAAGGAGCGGCAGACACTGTTAGTAGGCCCCAAACCAACTAGTACGCCAAATGCAGTTGTTCCATTTAACCACTATTTAACAAGAGCCTGAAGATAGAAGCTCAGGAAAGGCAACCTGGAGAACACCTTGGAGCGGAAGACACCGTCTCTACACCCCATACCCAATTTGTAGGCCTAATGCAGTGTAGTTTCCAACAACTACTAAACGAGAGTCGGAAGACCGAAGCAATGGCGAGGAAACCTGGGGAACACCTTGGAGTGGAACACACCGTCTCTACACCCCATACCCAATTTGTAGGCCTAATGCAGTGTAGTTTTCACCAACTACTAAACGAGAGTAGGAAGATCGAAGCAATGTGGACGAAACCTGGGGAACACCCTGGAGTGTAACACACCGTCTCTCTACACCCCATACCAAATTTGTAGGCCTAATGCAGTGTAGTTTGCAACAACTACTAAACGAGAGTAGGAAGATCGAAGCAATGTGGGCGAAACCTGGGGCACACCTTGGGGCGGCAGACACCGTTAGTAGGCCCTACCAAAGTTGTAGCCCCAATGCAGTTTTAAAATTCCTAGAGGCTGAAAACAAGACTATTGACGCTCAGCTTTTTTCAAAGGAACACAGCTGTATTGAGTGGCGCAGACAGACACAGGTAGTAGGCCTTAAACCAAAAATGTGGCTCACTGCAGTTTAAAAAAGGTTACAGGGGTACACAGGCAGCATTGCTCTGGGCAGTTGAGGACAATTTCAATAGTGGACCGCAGACAGACTTTGTACGCCTACTATTAAAAAAAGGATGCTCTATGCAATTAAAAATATGTTCCAGGGGTCCACGGGCAGCAGTGGTGTGGTCAGTGGAGGAGTATTAGAAAGAACGGGCCACAGACAGGCTTCGAAGGCCTAGCATAAAAAAATATTGGGCTGTAGGCACTTTAACATTGGTTCAAGGGGTACACGGGCAGCAGTAGACTGGTCAGTGTAGGAGTAGTAGAAAGAACGGGCCGCAGACAGGCTTCGAAGGCCTAACATAAAAAATATTGGGCTGTAGGCACTTTTAAATAGGTTCCAGGGTACATGGGCAGCAGTGGTCTGGTCAGTGTAGGAGTAGTAGAAAGAACGGGCCGCAGACAGGCTTCGAAGGCCTAACATAAAAAAATATTGGGTTGTAGGCACTTTAACATTGGTTCAAGGGGTACACGGGCAGCAGTAGACTGGTCAGTGTAGGAGTAGTAGAAAGAACGGGCCGCAGACAGGCTTCGAAGGCCTAACATAAAAAATATTGGGCTGTAGGCACTTTTAAATAGGTTCCAGGGTACATGGGCAGCAGTGGTCTGGTCAGTGTAGGAGTAGTAGAAAGAACGGGCCGCAGACAGGCTTCAAAGGCCTAACATAAAAAAATATTGGGCTGTAGGCACTTTTAAATAGGTTCCAGGGGTACACGGGCAGCAGTGGTCTGGTCAGTGTAGGAGTAGTAGAAAGAAAGGGCCGCAGACAGGCTTCGAAGGCCTAACATAAAAAAATATTGGGCTGTAGGCACTTTGAAATAGGTTCCAGGGGTACACGGGCAGCAGTGGTCTGGTCAGTGTAGGAGTAGTAGAAAGAATGGGCCGCAGACAGGCTTCGAAGGCCTAACATAAAAAAATATTGGGCTGTAGGCACTTTAACATTGGTTCCAGGGGTACACAGGCAGCAGTGGTCTGGTCAGTGTAGGAGTAGTAGAAAGAACGGGCCGCAGACAGGCTTCGAAGGCCTAACATAAAAAAATATTGGGCTGTAGGCACTTTAACATTGGTTCCAGGGGTACACGGGCAGCAGTAGACTGGTCAGTGTAGGAGTAGTAGAAAGAACGGGCCGCAGACAGGCTTCGAAGGCCTAACATAATAACATATGGCTGTAGGCACTTTATAATTGGTTCCAGGGGTACACGGGCAGCAGTAGACAGGTCAGTGGAGGCCTAGTGGCAGGAGGGACCGCAGACAGGCTTCGAAGGCCTAACATAATAAAATTGGACTGGCTGTAGGCACTTTATAATTGGTTCCTGGGGTACACGGGCAGCAGTAGACAGGTCAGTGGAGGCCTAGTGGCAGGAGGGACTGCAGACAGGCTTCGAAGGCCTAACATAATAAAATTGGGCTGGCTGTAGGCAATTTAAAATTGGTTCCAAGGGGTACACGGGCAGCAGTGGTCTGGTCAGCGGAGGCCGATTGTAATGAGTGTCTGCCAGTTAGTAGTCCAAAACAATAAATGTGAATGTCTCGCATTAAAACAAAACGAAAACACTAAAGGGTGCAATCATTAGGTGCAGGGGTGGGATCCTCTGCGTAGTTTCAGACCTACTAATTTGGCGCAAAGTATTTACTTTGGTAAATAGAGGACACTGCCACTGACTATGTTAAGTACCATCATACATGTCAACACAATGGTATTGTCAGTGGCAGGAATGGAAGGATGTCAGCGCATAGACTAAACATTGGTGGAAGTGTGAGAGATAACTGTGGAAGTGGTAGAGCAATGTTTGACCTAGGGATGGGTGAACTCTCTTGTGGCCGGCGGTACAGGCCCAGGGCCCCTCATGTTACAACAGTGTGTCTGACGTTGGGTGCGCACCACCACCGCCAGAGACACTTTATTGTACTATGAGGGACCCAGTGGCAGTGCTGTCGACCAAAAGCGGGCACACCCACCTCTTCAGACAAACAGCACTCTCACGGGTGCTTGCGCCAAGTCGCGATACCACGGCCCCGTGTGGGGAGTTTGGCCATTTAGGGAGGTGTAAACATGTCGTATGTTGGACAATCAGCTGCAGCAAATAAAGACATTAGAAAAGTAATTCACAGTAGTCCACAGGCAAGAGCTTTTCATAGGAAAGCTAGGTGTCGGCCGGGCAAGGTGGGGCAAAAGAATTCGAAATCCAGTTGTGGTTCATTTTAATGAAGGTTAGATCATCAACATTTTGGGTAGCCAGACGAGTCCTTTTTTCGGTTAATATTGAACCTGCAGCACTGAATACTCTTTCGGATAGGACACTAGCTGCCGGGCAAGCAAGCTCCTGCAATGCATATTCTGCCAATTCTGGCCAGGTGTCTAATTTGGATGACCAGTAATCAAATGGGAATGACGGTTGAGGGAGAACATCGATAAGGGATGAAAAATAGTTAGTAACCATACTGGACAAATGTCTCCTGTCACTTTCAATTGATGCTGCAGTACCTGTCCTGTCTGCGGTCATAGCAAAATCACTCCACAACCTTGTCAGAAAACCCCTCTGTCCAACACCACTTCTGATCTGTGCACCCCTAACACTCCTGGTCTGCTGCCTCCTGGAGCTCGTGTGAGAACGATCACGGGCGCTGTGTGCTGGGAATGCCTGAAGCAAACGGTCAACAAGAGTTGATTGTTTGGTTGCTAATATTAGTTCCAAGTTCTCATGTGGCATAATATTTTGCAATTTGCCTTTATAGCGAGGATCAAGGAGGCAGGCCAACCAGTAATCGTCATTGTTCATCATTTTAGTAATGCGTGTGTCCCTTTTGAGGATACGTAAGGCATAATCCGCCATGTGGGCCAAAGTTCCAGTTGTCAAATCTGCGTTTGTGATTGGTTGAGGAGCAGTTTCAGGCAAATCTACGTCACTTGTGTCCCTCAAAAAACCAGAACCCGGCCTTGCCACGCCACCAATTTCCAGTGCCCCCGGGAAAGCTTCCTCATTAAAAATATACTCATCCCCATCATCCTCCTCGTCCTCCACCTCCTCTTCGCCCGCTACCTCGTCCTGTACACTGCCCTGGCCAGACAATGGCTGACTGTCATCAAGGCTTTCCTCTTCCTCTGGTGCAGACGCCTGATCCTTTATGTGCGTCAAACTTTGCATCAGCAGACACATTAGGGGGATGCTTATGCTTATTATGGCGTTGTCTGCACTAACCAGCCGTGTGCATTCCTCAAAACACTGAAGGACTTGGCACATGTCTTGTATCTTCGACCACTGCACACCTGACAACTCCATGTCTGCCATCCTACTGCCTGCCCGTGTATGTGTATCCTCCCACAAAAACATAACAGCCCGCCTCTGTTCGCACAGTCTCTGAAGCATGTGCAGTGTTGAGTTCCACCTTGTTGCAACGTCTATGATTAGGCGATGCTGGGGAAGGTTCAAAGAACGCTGATAGGTCTGCATACGGCTGGAGTGTACGGGCGAACGGCGGATATGTGAGCAAAGTCCACGCACTTTGAGGAGCAGGTCGGAGAACCCAGGATAAGTTTTCAATAAGCACTGCACCACCAGGTTTAAGGTGTGAGCCAGGCAAGGAATGTGTTTGAGTTGGGAAAGGGAGATGGCAGCCATGAAATTCCTTCCGTTATCACTCAACACCTTGCCTGCCTCAAGATCTACTGTGCCCAGCCACGACTGCGTTTCTTGCTGCAAGAACTCGGACAGAACTTCCGCGGTGTCTGTTGTCGCCAAACACTTCATAGCCAATACAGCCTGCTGACGCTTGCCAGTAGCTGGCCCATAATGGGACAACTGGTGTGCAACAGTGACAGCTGCCGATGGAGTGGTTGGGCGACTGCGGTCTGTGGAAGAGCTCTCGCTTCTGCAGGAGGAGGAGGGGGTGCGAACGCCTACAGCCAACTGCTTCCTAGACCGTGGGCTAGGCACAACTGTCCCGAAATTGATGTCCCCTGTGGACCCTGCATCCACCACATTCACCCAGTGTGCCGTGATGGACACGTAACGTCCCTGGCCATGCCTACTGGTCCATGCATCTGTAGTCAGGTGCACCTTTGTACTCACAGATTGCCTGAGTGCATGGACGATGCGCTGTTTAACATGCTGGTGCAGGGCTGGGATGGCTTTTCTGGAAAAAAAGTGTCGACTGGGTAGCTCGTAGCGTGGTTCAGCGTACTCCATCAGGGCTTTGAAAGCTTCGCTTTCAACTAACCGGTAGGGCATCATCTCTAACGAGATTAGTCTAGCTATGTGGGCGTTAAAACCCTGTGTACGCGGATGCGAGGATAAGTACTTCCTTTTTCTAACCAGAGTCTCATGTAGGGTGAGCTGGACTGGAGAGCTGGAGATCGTGGAACTAGCGGGGGTGCCGGTGGACATGGCAGAATGAGAGACGGTTGGAGACGGTATTGTTTCCGCCGGTGCCCTAGATGCAGTATTTCCTCCTACAAAACTGGTGATTCCCTGACCCTGACTGCTTTGGGCTGGCAAAGAAACCTGCACAGATACTGCCGGTGGTGCGGAAAATGGTGACCTTACAGTGACGGAAGGGATGTAGCGTTACTGACTAGCTTCATTGGCCGAGGGTGCTACAACCTTAAGGGACGTTTGGTAGTTAGTCCAGGCTTGCAAATGCATGGTGGTTAAATGTCTATGCATGCAACTTGTATTTAGACTTTTCAGATTCTGACCTCTGCTTAAGCTAGTTGAACATTTTTGACAGATGACTTTGCGCTGATCAATTGGATGTTGTTTAAAAAAATGCCAGACTGCACTCTTCCTAGCATCGGATCCCTTTTCAGGAATTGCAGACTGAGCTTTAACCGGATGGCCACGCTATCCTCCAACAGGTTTTGGCTTTGCCACGCGTTTTGGGCCAGATACGGGCCCGGCAGATGGAACCTGTTGCGATGTTGATGCCTGCTGCGGCCCCTCCTCCACCTCCGCTTCAGAACTACTGCCGCCTGCACCCTGTTCCCCCAATGGCTGCCAATTGGGGTCAACAACTGGGTCATCTATAACCTCCTCTTCTAGCTCGTGTGCAACTTCGTCTGTGTCACCGTGTCGGTCGGTGGTATAGCGTTCGTGACGGGGCAACATAGTCTCATCAGGGTCTGATTGTGGATCAGTACCCTGCGAGGGCAATGTTGTGGTCTGAGTCAAAGGAACAGCATAGTAGTCTGGCTGTGGCTGTGCATCAGTGCACTCCATGTCAGATTCAACTTGTAATGGGCATGGACTGTTAACTGCTTCACTTTCTAAGCCAGGGACGGTATGTGTAAAGAGCTCCATGGAGTAACCCGTTGTGTCGCCTGCTGCATCCTTCTCTCTTGTTGTTGTTTTTGCTGAAGAGGACAAGGAAGCGACTTGTCCCTGACCGTGAACATCCACAAACGACGCGCTGCTTTTACATTTACCAGTTTCAGAAGAGGAGGCAAAAGAGGCTGAGTCAGCAAGATAAGCCAAAACTTGCTGTTGCTGCTCCGGCTTTAAAAGCGGTTTTCCTACTCCCAGAAAAGAGAGCGTTCGAGGCCTTGTGTAGCCAGACGACGAACCTGGCTCCACAGCTCCAGACTTAGGTGCAATATTTTTTTTCCCACGACCACCTGATCCTCCACTACCACTACCATCATTACCAGCTGACAATGAACGCCCCCGGCTACGGCCTCTTGCACCAGACTTCCTCATTGTTTTAAAAACTTAACCAAAGTAACTTTATTTGTTGCTGTCAAACAACTTACACGGTGAGCTATAACTTCAGTGTGATTTCGATATCCCTTTACAGGTTGGTGAGGGTGCAAGGAAAATCAGGCACAATGTTACACACTCGGTTTTCTGTGGCACCAAATCACAGAGATGCCACACACGCAGGACTGTCACTCAAGCACAAATGTCAATATTAATCTCCCACTTTTTATTTATTTTTTTTTTTTTTCAGGGAGAATTTAGAAACAAAATAAAATAAAATGATTTTTTCAGGAAGAATTTAGAAACCAAACAAAAAAAATTAATAGGCTTTCTATGGCCCACTGAGTGAGAGATGGCACACACAGGAGTCAGGAGTGGCACACAAGCCCAGAGGCCAATATTTATCTCCCACTGATTGATTTAGTGATTTTTTTCAGGTAGAATTTAGAACCCAAATCAACCAAAAAAATAAATAGGCTTTCTATGGCCCACTGAGTGAGAGATGGCACACACAGGGATGGCACTCTAGCAGAAATGTCAATCTTAATCTCCCACAAAAAAAAAACAGGGAGTGTCCTACAATTACTATCTCCCTGCAGTAATCTCAGCCAGGTATGGCAGGCAGCAATAAGGAGTGGACTGATGCACAAATTAAATAAAAAGTGTGGACAAACAAAAATGATAGCTGTGCAGAAAGGAAGGAACAAGAGGATTTGTGCTTTGAAAAAAGCAGTTGGTTTGCACAGCGGCGTACACACAGCAATGCAGCTATCAGGGAGCCTTCTAGGGCAGCCCAATGAGCTACAGAGCTGAGGGGAAAAAATGTAGCCTCCACTGTCCCTGCAAACAAAAGGTGGTGTTGGGCAGTGGAAATCGCTACAGCACAAGCGGTTTGGTGGTTAATGGACCCTGCCTAACGCTATCCCTGCTTCTGACGAAGCGGCAGCAACCTCTCCCTAAGCTCAGATCAGCAGCAGTAACATGGCGGTCGGCGGGAACGCCCCTTTATAGCCCCTGTGACGCCGCAGACAGCAAGCCAATCACTGCAATGCCCTTCTCTAAGATGGTGGGGACCAGGACCTATGTCATCACGCTGCCCACACTCTGCGTTTACCTTCATTGGCTGAGAAATGGCGCTTTTCGCGTCATTGAAACGCAACTTTGGCAAAAGTCGGCAACTTTTGAAAATGAACGACCCGTTTCGCTCAACCCTACTCCTGACGTCTCTGCCTCAGAGCAGACACGCTCACACAGCAGTGCAATGTGGGCGTGACGGTCTGCTGTATACTGGAGTCAGCCAGCAGCCAGGTACAGTGCCGGCACCTATCCTCCCTCGTGCATGAGTTCCTCTGGCTCTCCCCGGTCACTGCCCGCAGTAGTGCAGGGAGATCGTGTCTCCCTGCTCTACAACGGAGCATGGAGATTAACTCTATCGGCGGGCTGTGCACACTGATATAATTAAGTGTAGTGTAGCTCCAGGTGGGCCCCTGTGAGCGGTGGGCCCGGGGCGGCTGCACCCTCTGCCCCCCTGGTAGCTACGCTACTGGTCCCAGGGATATATGTGATGGAGAAATGAAACCGGCAAAAAACAGTGCCCATCTAGCTTGACGGGCATTCAAACGTTTAGCAGCATCCAGGTATATCAGATTCTTATGATCAGTAAAAACCTGTATTGGATGTCTAGCCCCCTCCAAAAAATGTCGCCAGTACTCAAACGCGAGTTTAATAGCCAGCAACTCTGGCAAGAAAAGAAAGCACAGGGATGCACCCTTTCCTCTCCCTCCTGGGACAGAACTGCCCCCACCCCTACTGAAGAGGCATCAACCTCTACCAGAAATGGCTTTGTCTCATCCATCTGGATCAAAACAGGAGCAGAGCTAAACCTCTCCTTGAGATGCTCAAAAGCCTTAACAGCCTCCGAGGACCATTGGACAGTATTAGAACCCTTCTTGGTGAGATCAGTTATAGTGTACCCAAATAACCTATACTCCTAAGAAATATATAACAATTCCTTTATTAATATTAAATGAATCTATAAACACAACCACAGACATAACACGACAAACAACCGTGCTCTCTACATATACCCTATCAGGGGACCCTTGATGCTCACTACCTATCAGTGGAGGTTGGCACCCTACACAAAAAAAATCGAGATTGGCGCCCCCACTCAATGTCGGCTGACCCTAATTCTGTTGATGCCCTATATAAGTGTCACATTTGGGCTACCAAATACTCAACAGGAAATAATTGGATAAAGATAAACTATAGCCAATATTGCCTATTATTTTTCCAGGCACCAAATTTTGCAGGAAGCTCAAATGGAAAAAGTTTTTTACGCACAACAATCAGGTTGAGTGTGAGAGACTTGGTCTGGGTAATGAAGATATGGAGGGCTATATGGCCTTGGTGAGTTTGTTGGAGGAAAATGGTCCTGATAACGGCCTAGGTCCATATACCAAATTAAAGAACAAAAGCAAGAAAATACCACCACAGGGGGACATCACTAGCATAGATATCTTTTTGAAATTGGTTGAGAGGGACCTACGTAAAATTCCTGCGGGGCCTTATGGATCTAATCTGACACATGGTGAACAGGAGTCTTTGTCTAGATTAATGAAAAACAATGACCTGGTCATCAAGCCCTCCGACAAAGGAGGTAACTTGGTGATCATGACAACAGAGGATTATCTGCAAGTATGCTATACCATACTAAGGGATGTTAATACCTATGAAATTGTACAAACTGATCCATCTCTAACATACAAAAATGAACTAGAAAACCTGACAACAGCCAAGATGAATAATCTACCGTATATACTCGAGTATAAGCCGAGATTTTCAGCCCAAATTTTTGGGCTGCAAGTGCCCCTCTCGGCTTATACTCGAGTCAATGTGGGTGCAGGGTCGGCGGGTGAGGGGGTGAGGGCGCTGAGGCATACTTACCTAGTCCCAGCGATCCTCGCGCTGTCCCTGCAATCCCACGGTCTTCTGTGCTGCAGCTTCTTCCCCTCTTCAGCGGTCACGTGGGACCGCTCATTACAGAAATGAATAAGCGGCTCCACCTCCCATAGGGGCGGAGCCGCCTATTCATTCCTCTAATCGGCGGTGCCGGTGACCGCTGACAGGAAGAGCTGCGGCACCGAAGACCAGGCAGAGGGACAGCGCGAGGATCGCCAGGACTAGGTGAGTATGTCATATTCACCTGTCCTCGTTCCAGCCGCCGAGCGCCGCTCCATCTTCCCGGCCGGCGCCTCCATCTTCCCGACGTCTGCGCTCTGACTGTTCAGGCAGAGGGCGCGATGACGCATACAGTGTGCGCGGCGCCCTCTGCCTGATCAGTCAGAGCGCAGACGTCGGGAAGATGGAGGCGCCGGCCGGGAAGATGGAGGCGCCGGAACGAGACGCCGGGAGCTGCAATCAAGGAAGGTGAGTATGTGTTTTTTTTTTTTATTGCAGCAGCGGCGGCAGAGATTTCTATGGGGCACAATGAACGGTGCAGAGCACCGTATATGGCACAGCAATGGGGCACAATGAACGGTGCAGAGCATTGTATATGGCACATCTATGGGGCACAATGAACGGTGCAGAGCACCGTATATGGCACAGCAATGGGGCACAATGAACGGTGCAGAGCACCGTATATGGCACAGCAATGGGGCACAATGAACGGTGCAGAGCATTGTATATGGCACAGCTATGGGGCACAATGAACGGTGCAGAGCACTGTATATGGCACAGCAATGGGGCACAATGAACGGTGCAGAGCACTATATGGCACAGCTATGGGGCAATAATGAACGGTGCAGAGCACTATATGGCACAGCTATGGGGAAATAATGATCTATTTTTATTTTTGAAATTCACCGGTAAATGCTGCATTTCCACCCTAGGCTTATACTCGAGTCAATAAGTTTTCCCAGTTTTTTGTGGCAAAATTAGGGGGGTCGGCTTATACTCGGGTCGGCTTATACTCGAGTATATACGGTAATTTCTAAGAGTGAGTTTGAGTTCCTTTTACCAACTCATCCTCTCACTGCCACCTTCTGTATAACACCGAAGGTGCACAAAGGATTAATTAAATCCAATAAAAGGCCGGCCAATTGTGTCAGGTTCCGACTCCCTAACTAAAAACTGTGGGATCTATATAGAAGAAATATTAAGACCATTTGTTCTAGCTTTCCCGTTGTATATCAGAGACACCTCAGATCTGCTCCTCAATCTGGAAAGGATACATCTAACCGAGGGTTCCTTCTTGGCCCCTAATCACACACTGCTCAGGACCCCGGCACTTGCAATTCTTACCTCTTCCTGCTCCTCTGCTGCGGTGTCTTCTGACTGTGACATTTCAGGTCAGAGGGTGCAGTGACATCATGTCTGTGTGCCCTCTGCCTGAACAGTCACAGTGCAGAGAGCCGTAAGACGCTGACGAGTCTGGAGCAGAGCAGCGGCCAGCGAGGAGAGGTGAGGATTTCAGTTTTTTTTTGTTTTAATGTTTTGAGCAATATATGGGGCCCATCATATACTGGAGCATCATATGGGGGCCATCATATACTGGAGGATCATATGGGGCCCATCATACACTGGAGCATTATATGGAGCATCATATGGGGCATATTATACTGAAGCATAATATCGGGCCCATTAGATACTAGAGAATCATATGGGACCCATTATATATGGAGCATCATTTGGTGCCCATTATATATGGAGTCTCATATGGTACCCATTATATATGGAGCACTTTATGGGGCCATTTCTGTTTGGAGTTTGGAGCATTATATGGGGCACATCGTATTCTGTATGGAGCATTATATGGGGCCCATTCTATATGGAGCAAGGTATGGGGCTCATTATAATGTATGGTGTATTATATGGGGCGCATTATACTGTTTTGAGCATTATATCGGTCTCCTTATACTGTTTGGAGCATTATATAGGGCTCATTATGCTGCATGGAGCAATATATGGGGATCATTAATCTGTATGGAGCAACAAATGTGGCTCATTATACTGTATGGAGCACTATGTGGTACCCATAATTCTGTGTGGAGCATTATATGTGGCTTATAATTTTGTATGGAGCAATATATGGGGCTGATTGTTCTGTATGGAGCAATATATGGGGCTCATTATACTGAATGGAGCACTATGTGGTACCCATAATACTTTTTGGAGCAATATGTGGGGCCATTATACTGTATGGAGCAATGTATGGGGCATATTATTCTGTATGAAGCGTTATATGGTGCCCACAATACTGTATGAAGGAATATGTGGTGCCCATAATACTGTATGGAGCAATATATGGGGCTCATTATACTGTATGGAGCAATATATGGGGCATATTATTCTGTATGGAGCAATATATAGGGCTCATTATACTGTATGGAGCACTATATGGGGCTCATTATACTGTATGGAGCACTATGTGGTGCCCATAATACTGTGTGGAGCAATATATGGGGCTCATTATACTGTATGGAACAATATATGGGGCATATTATTCTGTATGAAGCGTTATGTGGTGCCCACAATACTGTATGAAGGAATATGTGGTGCCCATAATACTGTATGGAGCAATATATGGGGCTCATTATACTGTTTGGTGCACTATGTGGTGCCCATAATACTGTATGGAGCAATATATGGGGCTCATTATACTGTATGGAGCAATATATGGGGCATATTATTCTGTATGGAGCAATATATAGGGCTCATTATACTGTATGGAGCACTATGTGGTGCCCATAATACTGTATGGAGCAATATATGGGGCTCATTATACTGTATGGAACAATATATGGGGCATAATATTCTGTATGGAGCAATATATGGGGCTCATTATACTGTATGGAGTACTATATGGGGCTCATTATACTGTATGGAGCACTATGTGGTGCCCATAATACTGTATGGAGCAATATATGGGGCTCATTATACTGTATGGAACAATATATGGGGCATATTATTCTGTATGGAACAATATATGGGGCTCATTATACTGTATGGAGCAATATATGGGGCATATTATTCTGTATGGAGCAATATATAGGGCTCATTATACTGTATGGAGCACTATATGGGGCTCATTATAGTGTATGGAGCACTATGTGGTGCCCATAATACTGTATGGAGCAATATATGGGGCTCATTATACTGTATGGAACAATATATGGGGCATATTATTCTGTATGGAGCAATATATGGGGCTCATTATACTGTATGGAGCACTATGTGGTGCCCATAATACTGTATGGAGCAATATATGGGGCTCATTATACTGTATGGAACAATATATGGGGCATATTATTCTGTATGGAGCAATATATGGGGCTCATTATACTGTATGGAGAACTATGTGGTGCCCATAATACTGTATGGAGCAATACAGTCATGGCCAAAAGTATTGACACCCCTGCAATTCTGTCAGATAATACTCAGTTTCTTCCTGAAGATGATTGCAAACACAAATACTTTGGCATTATCTTCATTTAATTTGCCTTAAGTGAAAAAACACAAAAGAAAATGAAGCAAAAAGCAAAACATTGATCATTTCACACAAAACTCCAAAAATGGGCCAGACAAAAGTATTGGCACCCTCAGCCTAATACTTGGTTGCACAACCTTTAGGCTAAGTGCACACGTTCAGGAATTCATGCAGAAAATTCCTGTGAAAAACCGGACATTTTCTGCATGAAATCCGGAAGAGAACCGCATGCGTTTTTTGCCGCGGTTTTGACGCGTTTTTGTCGCGTTTTTTCCGCGGTTTTTTCCGGACACTTCCCAATGCATTTTGCAGTGGGAAATCCGCATAAAAACCACAAAAAGAATGAGCATGTCCGGATTTTGTGCCTGATGCGTTTTTCATGCGGAAAAAAAACGCATCATGTGCAAAAAACATGCGGAATTCATTCTAAATGATGGGATGCTTCTTGTATGCGGTTTTTTTGCGGTTTTATAGCGTTTTTATAGGGAAAAACCGCGAAAAAAACGCTAAAAAACCGGAACGTGTGAACACAGCCTTAGCCAAAATAACTGCGACCAACCGCTTCCGGTAACCATCAGTGAGTTTCTTACAATGCTCTGCTGGAATTTTAGACCATTCTTCTTTGGCGAACTGCTCCAGGTCCCTGATATTTGAAGGGCGCCTTCTCCAAGCTGCCATTTTTAGATCTCTCCACAGGTGTTCTATGGGATTTAGGTCTGGACTCATTGCTGCCACCTTAGAAGTCTCCAGTGCTTTCTCTCAAACCATTTTCTAGTGCTTTTTGAAGTGTGTTTTGGGTCATTGTCCTGCTGGAAGACCCATGACCTCTGAGGGAGACCCAGCTTTCTCACACTGGGCCCTACATTATGCTGCAAAATTTGTTGGTAGTCTTCAGACTTCATAGTGCCATGCACACGGTCAAGCAGTCCAGTGCCAGAGGCAGCAAAGCAACCCCAAAACATCAGGGAATCTCATCTGACCAGAGAACATTCTTCCAAAACGTTTTAGGCTTTTTCAGGTAAGTTTTGGCAAACTCCAGCCTGGCTTTTTTATGTCTCGGGGTAAGATTCAGTTTACAGGAGAAAAAAATGAGGCATTTAAAGAAAAGAACACGGTCCCTACAGTCAAACATGGTGGAGGTTCCCTGATGTTTTGGGGTTGCTTTGCTGCCTCTGGCACTGGACTGCTTGACCGTGTGCATGGCATTATGAAGTCTGAAGACTACCACCAAATTTTGCAGCATAATGTAGGGCCCAGTGTGAGAAAGCTGGGTTTCCCTCAGAGGTCATGGGTCTTCCAGCAGGACAATGACCCAAAACACACTTCAAAAAGCACTAGAAAATGGTTTGAGAGAAAGCACTGGAGACTTCTAAGGTGGCCAGCAATGAGTCCAGACCTGAATCCCATAGAACACCTGTGGAGAGATCTAACAATGGCAGTTTGGAGAAGGCACCCTTCAAATATCAGGGACCTGGAGCAGTTTGCCAAAGAAGAACGGTCTAAAATTCCAGCAGAGCATTGTAAGAAACTCATTGATGTTACCGGAAGCGGTTGGTCGCAGTTATTTTGGCTAAAGGTCGTGCAACCAAGTATTAGGCTGAGGGTGCCAATACTTTTGTCTGGCCCATTTTTGGAGTTTTGTGTGAAATGATCAATGTTTTGCTTTTTGCTTCATTTTCTTTTGTGTTTTTTCATTTAAGACAAATTAAATGAAGATAATAATACCAAAGAATTTGTGTTTGCAATCATTTTTAGGAAGAAACTGAGTATTATCTGACAGAATTGCAGGGGTGTGAATACTTTTTTGGCCATGACTGTATATGGGGCTCATTATACTGTATGGAGTACTATGTGGTGCCCATAATACTGTATGGAGCTTTATATGGGGCTCATTATACTGTATTGAGCAATATATGAGGCTCATTATTCTGTATGGAGCCATATATGGGGCTCATTATTAGGTATAGAGAGCTACAGTTAGGTCCATATATATTTGGACAGAGACAACATTTTTCTAATTTTGGTTATAGACATTACCACAATGAATTTTAAACAAAATAATTCAGATGTAGTTGAAGTTCAGACTTTCAGCTTTCATTTGAGGGTATCCACATTAAAATTGGATGAAGGGATTAGGAGTTTCAGCTCCTTAACATGTGTTACTCTGTTTTTAAAGGGACCAAAAGTAATTGGACAGATTTAATAATTTTAACTAAAATGTTCATTTTTAGTACTTGTTTGAAAACCCTTTGTTGGCAATGACTGCCTGAAGTCTTGAACTCATGGACATCACCAGACGCCGTGTTTCCTCCTTTTTGATGCTCGGCCTTCACTGCAGTGGTTTTCAGTTGCTGTTTGTTTGTGGCCTTTCTGTCTGAAGTTTAGTCTTTAATAAGTGAAATGCTGCTCAGTTGGGTTGAGATCAGGTGACTGACTTGGCCATTCTAGAATATTCCACTTCTTTGCTTTAATAAACTCCTGGGTTGCTTTGGCTTTATGTTTTGGGTCATTATCCATCTGTAGTATGAAACGACGACCAATCAGTTTGCTGCATTTGGCTGGATCTGAGCACACAGTATGGCGGCTCTGAAGACCTCAGAATTCATTCGGCTGCTTCTGTCCTGTGTCACATCATCAATAAACACTAGTGACCCAGTGCCACTGGCAGCCATGCATGCCCGCGCCATCACACTGCCTCCGCCGGGTTTATGTATGCCCGCGCCATCACACTGCCTCCGCCGGGTTTATGCATGCCCGCGCCATCACACTGCCTCCGCCGGGTTTATGCATGCCCGCGCCATCACACTGCCTCCGCCGGGTTTATGCATGCCCGCGCCATCACACTGCCTCCGCCGGGTTTATGCATGCCCGCGCCATCACACTGCCTCCGCCGGGTGTTACAGATGATGTGGTATGCTTTGGATCATGAGCTGTACCTCGCCTTCACCATACTTTTCTCTTTCCACCATTCTGGTAGAGGTTGATCTTGGTTCCATCTGTCCATAGAATGTTCTTCCAGAACTGTGCGGCTTTTTTAGATGTTTTTTCGCCTTTTTCTTCTTGACGCTTATGAGTGGCTGCACCGTGCAGTGAACCCTCTGTAGTTACTTTCATGCAGTCTTCTCTTTATGGTAGATTTGGATATTGATCCGCCGACCTCCTGGAGAGTGTTGGTCACTTGGTCGGCTGTTGTGAAGGGGTTTCTCTTCACCATGGAGATTATTCTGGGATCATCCACCACTGTTGTCTTCCGTGGGCGCCCAGGTCTTTTTGCATTGATGAGTTCACCAGTGCTTTCTTTCTTTCTCAGGATGGACCAAACTGTAGATTTTGCCACTCCTAATATTGTAGCAATTTCTCGGATGGGTTTTTTCTGTTTTCGCAGCTTAAGGATGGCTTGTTTCACCTGCATGGAGAGCTCCTTTACCGCATGTTTACTTCACAGCAAAACCTTCCAAATGCAGCACCACACCTCAAATCAACTCCAGGACTTTTATCTGCTCAACTGAGAATGACATAACGAAGGAATTGCCCACACCTGTCCATGAAATAACCTTGGAGTCAATTGTCCAATTACTTTTGGTCCCTTTAAAAACAGGGTGGAGAGGCCTGGATGTCTTCCTGGAGCAGAACAATATTGTATCATACAATTAGGTTCTGTAGAAGGACGTAGATCTGGGGATTTATTATGATGGAATATAGGCTGAACTGGATGGACAAATGTCTTTTTTCGGCCTTACTAACTATGTTACTATGTTAGGGTGGCACATGTTAAGTAGCTGAAACTCCTAAACCCTTCATCCAATTTTAATGTGGATACCCTCAAATGAAAGCTGAAAGTCTGAACTTCAACTGCATCTGAATTGTTTTGTTTAAAATTCATTGTGGTAATGTCTTTAACCAAAATTAGAAAAATGTTGTCTCTGTCCAAATATATATGGACCTAACTGTATGTAGTGCTCATAATACTGTATGGAGCACTATATGTGCTCATTATACTGTATGGAGCACTATGTGGTGCCCAGAATACTGTATGGAGGACTATGTGGTGCCCATAATACTGTATGGAGCAATATATGGGGCTCATTATACTGTATGGAGCACTATGTGGTGCCCATAATACTGTATGGAGCAATATATGGGGCTCATTATGCTGTATGGAGCACTATGTGGTGCCCATAATACTGTATGGAGCAATATATGGGGCTCATTATTTGGTATGGAGAGCTATGTGGTGCTCATTATACTGTATGGATGACTATGTTGTGCCCATAATACTGTATGGAGCAATATATGGGGCTCATTATTTGGTATGGAGAGCTATGTGGTGCTCATAATACTGTATGGAGCACTATATGTGCTCATTATACTGTATGGATGACTATGTTGTGCCCATAATACTGTATGGAGCAATATATGGGGCTCATTATTTGGTATGGAGAGCTGTGTGGTGCTCATAATACAGTCATGGACAAAAAATTTGAGAATGAGACAAATGTTAATTTTTCCAAAGTCTACTGCTTCATTTTTTCTAATGGCAATTTGCATATACTCCTGAATGTCAGAGTGATCAGCTTAACAGCAATTACTGTACTTGCAAAGTCAATATTTGCCCAGAAAATGAACTTTAACCCCCAAAACACATTTCAACATCATTGCAGTCCTGCCTTAAAAGGAGCAGCTAACATGGTTTTAGTGCTTGATCCATTAACACAGGTGTGGGTGTTGATGAGGACTGGGATGGCGTTCAATCAGTCATGATTAAGTAAGAATGACATCACTGGACACTTTAAAAGGAGGCTGGTGCTTGGTATCATTGTTTCTCTTCAGTTAACCATGGTTATCTCTAAAGAAACACCTGCAGCCATCATTGCACTGCACAAAAATGGCCTAACAGGGAAGAGTATCGCAGCTGCAAAGATTGCACCTCAGTCAACAATCTATCGCATCATCCAGAACTTCAAGGAGAAAGCTTCCATTGTTGTCAAAAAGGCTCCAGGGCGCCCAAGAAAGACCAGCAAGCGCCAGGACCGGATCTTAAAACTGTTTCAGCTGCGGGATCGGACTACCAGTGCCGAGCTTGCTCAGGAATGGCAGCAGGCTGGTGTGAGGCTTCTGCACGAACTGTGAGGCGGAGACTCTTTGAGCAAGGCCTGGTTTCAAGGAGGGCAGCAAAGAAGCCACTTCTCTCCAGAAAAAACATCAGGGACCGACTGATATTCTGCAAAAGGTACAGGGAGTGGACTGCTGAGGACTGGGGCAAAGTCATGTTCTCTGATGGACCCCTTTTCGATTGTTTGGGACATCTGGAAAACAGCTTATTCGGAGAAGAAGAGGTGAGCGCTACCACCAGTCTTGTCTCATGCCAACTGTAAAGCATCCTGAAACCATTCATGTGTGGGGTTGCTTCTCAGACAAGGGAATCGGCCTAAAAACACAGCCATGAATAAAGAATGGTACCAGAATGTCCTCCAAGAGCAACTTCTCCCAACCGTCCAAGAGCAGTCTGGCGCCCAACAATGCCTTTTCCAGCATGATGGAGCACCTTGCCATAAAGCAAAGGTGATAACTAAATGGCTCATGGAACAAAACATAGAGATTTTGGGTCCATGGCCTGGAAACTCCCCAGATCTTAATCCCATTGAGAACTTGTGGTCAATCATCAAGAGACGGGTGGACAAACAAAAACCAACAAATTCTGGCAAAATGCAAGCATTGATTATGCAAGAATGGACTGCTATCAGTCAGGATTTGGTCCAGAAGTTGATTGAGAGCATGCCAGGGAGAATTGCAGAGGTCTTGAAGAAGAAGGGTCAACACTGCAAATATTGACTTGCTGCATTAACTCATTCTAACTGTCAATATAACCTATTGGTACTCATAATATGATTGCAATTATATTTATGTATGTGATATAAACATCAGACAAACACTAATCAAAACCAGAGGGCAGCAGATCATGTGAAAATAGAATTTTGGTGTCATTCTCAAAAATTTTGGCCATGACTGTACATTGGGTTGGAAATTGCACTTGCAGTGGAGTATATTCACTCCCAAAACATTTTACATCAAGATATCAAACCTGCAAATGTAATTGTAAGTATGTTCTCTATTTTTTCCTTTCCTTTAATCTTTTGTTTGGTTTAATTTAGAATATTCTAAAATGTAAGAGGTTTGTAGACTTAAACAATGCTGCTGAAGACATGTTTGTAGCTTTACATGCTGCATTGACCCCCAAAGCAGCGTTACAGTGGTCGACACATGATAGGTCTACCTTGTCAGTTCTTCATCATATTGTTCTTTTTTTTAAAGAGTATGCTGGATCAGCAAGAGATTTGATAATTCACTATTTAGTTAAGGGTATTTGAAAGTGAATTTTCCTTTTTTTTTATTACTCAGCTTTTATGCAGGACACCTCACGTCCGCCTAATATGACACTTTTGATGGAGGAATGGCATTTTACAGCCAATCTTCTCTCAGCATGTGCATATCATGCAAATGTGTTATGTAACAATTTCAAGACCTACTCACTTTCACATCTTTGAGTTTTAATTTTTACTCATGGAGAATAAAAATGTCAGTTCTCTAATCACATAGCCAAACGAGTTACTATTGGTCAAAAGACAAGTTTAACTTTGGAGCTATATCATTTAAGATAGTATCTAGTTTATTTGAATGACAAAATAAAATGCAATTTGTCAAAGGTTTACCGGTATTTGAATTTGTTATGGTTTTCCCTATGCATTAACACTGACCTGTCCTTTTCAATCTTCACTTCAATACAGTTATTGCATTAGCATTACAGTGTTAATGAACATATTATTTGGAAATAAGACGTTCTTTATTTTGCCTTAATTAGGGAGGAAAATAGATGTGCATCTTATATAATCCACATGCACCTGGCTCTCTTGGTGTGTGAGTGGTGGAGGTGGGTCACTGGAGGCAGGACCAGGGTTGTCAATGCAGGAAGCCAGCTACAACAGGAACAGTGAATATTCATTTCACAATTAAAGGAAAACTAATATGCACTGTTCACCACCCCGCTACTTCTCACCATCTATCAACACTAGGATCATTATTCACTCTTCTGTTAAGGTACCGTCACACTGAACGATATCGCTAGCGATCTGTGATGTTGCAGCGTCCTGGATAGCGATATCGTTCAGTGTGACAGGCAGCAGCGATCTGGATCCTGCTGTGCCATCATTGGTCGGCGCAGAAAGTCCAGAACTTTATTTCGTCACTGGACTCCCTGCAGACATCGCTGAATCAGCGTGTGTGACGCCGATTCAGCGATGTCTTCACTGGTAACCAGGGTAAACATCGGGTTACTAAGCGCAGGGCCGCACTTAGTAACCCGATGTTTATCCTGTTTACCAGCGTAAACGTAAAAAAAGCAAACACTACATACTTACATTCCGGTGTCTGTCCCCCGGCGCTGTGCTTCTCTGCACTGTGAGCACCGGCCAGCCAGAAAGCACAGCGGCGACGTCACCGCTCTGCTTTCCGGCTGGCCGGCGCTCACAGCGCAGGAAAGCAGAGCGCCGGGGGACAGACAGCGGAATCTAAGTATGTAGTGTTTTTTTTTTTTACGTTTACGCTGGTAACCAGGGTAAACATCGGGTTACTAAGCGCGGCCCTGCGGTTAATAACCCGATGTTTACCCTGGTTACCAGGGGACTTCGGGATCGTTGGTCGCTGGAGAGCGGTCTGTGTGACAGCTCTCCAGCGACCACACAGCGACGCTGCAGCGATCGACATCGTTGTCGGTATCGCTGCAGCGTCGCTTAGTGTGACGGTACTCTTAGTGTTTCCAGCATTAGAACATAATGCAGCACAGGTGGGGAGCGTAAAGAAGGTCAGTAGTATAATTTGTTTATGTGTGTGCTGCATAACGTGAGGCATATTAACCCATATGTGCCCACGATTTGGAATCTAAGGTATATACCAGGATGGGTAACATACATACCAGGATGATGACATGCATACCAGGCTGGGGACGTATAGACAGTCCTACACTATTTGGGGACATTACCCTCATAACAGTTTCATCAAGAGATCCCACCCCTTAACAGTACATCATTCTTGGCTTCACATTTTTTTTTCCTATGTTACTACTCCAAAACATAGGTGCTAGGTGCGTCTTTCAGTATGAAAAAAGGTATGTTCCTGTGTGGGCCTGCCTGTGGTCTCCACCCAATAAAGTTTATGCAGCTCAGGGTTGCTCCAGACAGTGAATGACTACCCCCATCACCAGTGAGTGGGTCATTTCAGGCCCGAGAGCAAGGTCGTAGTTTTATACATCTCAGATGCAGACTTCACATTTTTGGACGACATGTTACGAGTTAAATGTTTGAAATCGGCATTATTGACCAAATGTAGACAATAGGCAAGAGTATCTGCTGTTTCAAACAGCATAAACTTTGCAGATATGCCCAATGCATCCATAAGCAAGCACCATCTGTAAAACCACCACTTTTTCCATACATGAATGGCAGTGATGTTGAAGTAGAACAAATGATTGAGACCCATGCATAAACACTGTCATTAAAATATTACATAAATAAAGTTTTATTATTACATGCTGATTAAACAATATATGTACCTAACTATTTTTTGAGGTGAACAAACTGTTCTATTGTTTCGCCTGAGGTTTTTAAGTGTATTGTCTAACATTTTTTAAACATAATTGGTGTAGAGAAAATATTAGACATAAAAAATTAGCACAATCATTTATTTCAACTGTTTGTATTCATTCTCAATTTCAACTGCTAATTTCTTAGAATTACTAAAAATGTGTAAAAGCCAGTTTTGTTCATACTGAAATACTATTGTATATTTATGCTAACTTATTGTAAAAGAATAATGCTTTTGTATTAAATATATTCTTCACTTTTTCAGATTGACCAAAAAACAAAAAAAGCCTTCTTAACAGACTGGGGAATGGCGAACATAAGAGATACAGTTATTCTGAAAGTAGGAAGCCGATCCTATTCTCAGAAAATTGGACCTATTGGAGGAACTGCCATGTATATGGCACCAGAAGGCGGGATTGATTATGAGCTTCCAAGCATGAAGACTGACGTGTGCTCACTTGGGGCAACACTGCTTGAGTTATTTAGTAACCAAGCACCATGGAACACAAAGAATGCCAGGGAATTATGTGTTGCAATGACATCTCAAATACCACCACATGCAACGGCATTTGTAAATAGCAGAATTGTAACTATTATCCAAAGTTGTTTTGCATACAATGCTGATGACAGACCCACCCTTCAGATCTAATAGGGCAAATAAAATGTCTTGAGGGTGTTAACTTACAATCACATTATGGCTATTCATGGTAGCATTATGACATGATTTACAACATTTTTGTTTACTGAGGGTGTATTAAGTTTTTTTTTTTGGGGGGGTTGCTATCTGTTGGATGTGCTGGTAAGGCTCCCAGCACATATACATAAACATAGGCCCCAATTAATGTAAAATATTATAAGAGAGTGTCTCTTCAGGACTTCCTCAGGTATATACAGTATATATATATGTCAATCACAAAAAGAAAAAAAGCAGGTAGCACCACCAGCTTAACCAGATGTCGGGCTTCAATCGTGCTTGGTGTTTGCCAGGAATTCGCCTTTGGATGGCAGGTGCTTGCATGGAAATAACAATCTTACCATCCACGAGTAAGAAGAAAAGCAGCAGCACTGACCGATCATTTAAGTTGTGTGGTTCCTTTATTCAATCATAATAAAAAGCCTTTACACGGCTCGGGGGTGTGCAATACAAAGAAGTGTGCAGGTACCGACGTCGGCCGTTTCGCGCTCGTCACAGCGCTTCCACGGGTCAGTGGTTGAAAGGACGTGACGTGGTGAGAAATACACCTGTGTAAACAGAAACTCCTCCCACTCTACCCCGAAACACCCACTTATCAAAGTGCATAAAAACATATTAAAAAGAAAGCAATATGCATATCCCTGACAAACAATACTGCGTACATATTGTCCCCACTAATCTATAGTACTTTTGTTGAGAAATAAAAGGGAGAGGGATGAAAATAACAAATTGGTTGCCGTTAACTATCTATCTTATTTCTCTTTATTTCCCTTTTCTATTGGCAGCGTCCGCAACGATAGTTTCCTTTGGGGATGCGCTGTTCTAACCAATTAGATTTTTTCTTAGTGATACGATTTCGTACCAAAATATCCCTTATTCATGTGCTACGTCTGTTTTAAATCAATGGACCTCCCAGTGTATTTCTTACCACATCACGTCCTTTCAACCACTGACCTGTAGAAGCGCTGTGACGAGCGCGAAACGGCCGCCATCGGTACCTGCACACTTCTTTGTATTGCACACCCCCGAGCCGTGTAAAGGCTTTTTATTATGATTGAATAAAGGAACCACATAACTTCAAGGATCGGCGAGTGCTGCTGCTTTTCTTCTTACTCGTGGAGATATATATATATATATATATATATATATATGTATTTATTAAGCTATATTTAAAGGGGTTGCACAATACTTGTACAACCACTTTTAATTCCCATTTGCATTTTTTTTTTTTTTTTTTAAAAGCCTAGACTCACCTATATGTAACAGAGGCACACTTTACATAGTTATGACACTCGAGCAACACAACCAATCGCCGCGTGGTGTTTGCCTCCCCACCTTTAGACGCTTAACAGGAAGTAAGCATTTCTGGTCACTTCCTGTTCAGCTTTCCAAGGCGGGTAGGCAAATGCTGTACGGTGATTGGTTGCTGGGCTAGCATGTCGTAACTATATAAAGTTGGCCCCTGTTACCTAGGTGAGTCTAGGTATTTTTTTTTTAAATGATGCAAATGGGAATTAAAAGTGGATGTACAAGCATTGCACAACCCCTATATACCTGAAGAAGTCCTGAAGAGACACTCTCTTGTGTGACTTCAGACATTGCTGGAACCATGCCTGTACCAGAGTTGAGATTTTTTTTTTTTTTTTGTTATGATGGCCAAAACAGCTAACACGTTCCCTTTAAGACTAAAAAATGCATATTTATGTTTTTATTACTTATTTAGATTATTATGACATAAAAATAACTCTTTGGCTATCCGACTGTTTACCAAAAACAAAATGTAACAATAGAACATTACACTCTCAAATTCTGTTCAATAAATGTATAGACAGAATTGGCTTCACTAAAGTTCTTCAGAATGTCTGCTTTCATTATCTTGAGTTTGTTCATAAAATAAGATGCTAGATGGATATAGCAAGTTGTGGCATTTTGAATTGTCGATCGATCCTCAAATGTTGTTCCATGAAGTTGTGTGCTGCACAGCCATCTAAAAGATTTATTTCCAACTTGAAAAGGCTCATCTGCATCACAACAATAGTTTGTGGCATATTCCAGGAGGTCCTTGTCAACACGTTGTAATTGATTGTTTGAACCTAAGAAAAGATAGAGTACAGTATATGACCTAATGTCCAATCAGATTGGTTGCAATTAATACATTTACTCCGAAAGTGCGTACAATTACACTGGCATATTTTAGCACCCATAACACAATTTTCCCATGATGAAGCAAGAGCGAAACATGTGTCGGGGCCTCGGCGTGACGCACAGGCAACTACATTATTGAACCATGGGTAAGAGGGTTTGTTATTTGGATTTATGGTAGCACTAAGGGCCTTTTCTTAACATGTAGCTGGCTAGTGATATGTGATGTTACGATTCCTTGTCAAATGTATATAGACAAAGGAACTTGTGCATTATACACCTGCAAATGATTATTTCACATAACGTAGCTCAGATTCACTAGCGTGTCCCGCTTTGGCTCCTTTTCTTTTTTCCACGTAGGTTTTCGGTTCAGGATATACAATATGGCTGTTATGCCACTTCAATGGAATTTTTTCCTGTTCTGATTATTACTTTTTGCCTGTGTGGTTGCACCATGGTTGCCGCGTCATTCTCTGGTTTTAAGCCATTATTATTCTGTTGTGTGATGCAATTTATTTGTATAGGAATTTTTGAATTTTCTTGCCCTGTTATTATTGTAATAAATAAAGTTCTTTTTGCAGTTTTGTACTAACTGGGCTGTTATGACATTCTTTATCTATAGATAAGTATGTTTACTTGATTAGACATTTAAGCTCCCTCAGGTTCAACATTGCCAAACACAACTTTCTATTAGTTTTTAGCTTTATTTCATTGGGTATGGAAGTATCATACTTTTCTTACTTCCTTTGTGAAATCGGTTGATGGGAACCAGCTACTTTAACATTGTATATCTTTAATACAAATTCAACATGAAGAATAAATAACATGATTTCATAATATAATAACTTTTCTTTAATGTCATATTTCAGACAAGTGATAAATTTAAAAGATAGTCAAATTTAAACTTTTGGACAAGTGTACCCTTTAATACAGATGTGTCACTTCAACAAATGGCATTCATCATGTACAGAAATATAATACAAGGCACTTAGTAATATCTTGTGATTTTGCATATTGGCTCCTATGGGGGCTTGATTAATTTTTCAATCACATCATACACTGCTCATATCCAGGGATTATAATGAGCCTGGAATCCAATGGTTGTCATGCTTGTACACTACAAAAAAATATCCCTCTGTGCTACAGAAATTATAACTTTCTGTGTATGCCGGCACTCACCGGACACCCACAGGAGGTGAGTCAAGACAGCGTCGGAGGTACTTAGCTGATCCCACAATATCATGGCAATGTATCGGCAACCCCTGATTGCGTCCTGGGGTCAGCGATGGTGGAGGGGAATGGAGCATTCCCTGCTGGTGCGTCTTAGATCGCGTTGTCAGTGTTTTACAGTGCAAACTAAGAAGTTAACAGAGATATGCCTGTACATGAAGGTTGATGAGATCAGCTGCCATTCATGGGGAATGATATAAGCTCAGTGAGTGAGCCCACATGTAAGGGAGGCAGACAACTAAGGACGTACTCCTACAGTACATCCAATTTGGGAACATAACTTTTTGGATCTGTGTTGTGAATTCCGTTCTTGGGCTCCCTCCTGTGGTTTTTAGTGGTATGGCTGCTTCTTGAATTTAGCTTCAGCAGCTGTTTTCACTGATCGTCTTTCTGGCTCGGCTATATTAGTCTGGCCTTTTCCCTCATTCAATGCCAGTTGTCAATTGTTCCTGCCCGGAGTCATTGCTCTTAGGACTTTCCTGACACTCTGACCAGTTCATCAAAGCTAAGTCCTTGCTTGTTCTTTTGCAGTTCTCTTGATGTTGTCTTGTGGTTCTCCGCTTTCTATGTTTTGTTCATTTGTCCAGCTTATCAGTATGGATCTATTCAGCTAGGCTGGAAGCTCTGGGCAGCAGAGTTTGCCCTCCACACCTTTAGTCAGGTGTGGAGATTTTTGCATTTCTCTGCGGTGGACTTTTTCTAGTTTTTATTACTGACCGCACAGCGATCTGTCCTGTACTTTTTTCCTATCTAGCTAGAAGTGGCCTCCTGTGCTAAATCTTGTTTCATACTGCGTATGTCATTTCCTTCTCCTCACAGTCATTATTTGTGGGGGGCTAATCTATCCTTTGGGAATTTTCTCTGAGGCAAGATAGGTTTCCTGCTTCTATCTTTAGGGGTAGTTAGTTCTCCGACTGTGACGAGATGCCTAGGCAGAGTTAGGAGCATTCCACGGCTGCTTCTAGTGTTGTGTTGAGCTTAGGGACTGCAGTCAGTATAGTTGCCACCTGCTCAGAGCTAGACGCATGTCGCTCCTTAATCACCAGACCATAACAGATCTGTTCACTATTATCCTGTGCTATATGTGAGGCACTTACATTACAGTTTCCATCTATATCTTCAAAATGCGTGATTCAGGTGAAACCCCCCACAAATCCATTCACAAATGAGCTAGCAGACTTACTCTGGAATCTGTTCACCCTTTTAATCATTGCAATACTGTGCTGCTATCAAAGCTGCACTGTATGAATCTTCCGTGATGATGCTGCCCGTTACTGATCATGATGACCTTGGATCACGATGGTGGCGATCAGGCCCTCACGATCGAAGGGGCTACCGATCGTAGGAGAGAGGTAGCGCAATCCCTCTCAAAATTATATAAATGCCGCATTCCATACAGATCGCGTCAATAAGGTGTTTAAATCACAAGAGACGACACGGCAACTGTACTAGGCTCTGAGACGCTAGGCACAGCTATCAGGAAAGCCAAGTGCTTTTCAATGCAGTACCACATAGGCAGCTGATAAATTCTTGAAGATTAACCCCTTAGGCTAGGTTCACACTAGCGTTGCGCCGCCCTGCGTCGGCGACGCAACGCGCGACGCACGTAAAAACGCGCGCAAACGCGCGCAAAAACGCGCGCGTTTTGCGACGCGTGCGTCGTTTTTGACGAAAATCGGACGCACAGAAAATGCTACAATGTAGCGTTTTCTTGCGTCCGACGCTAGCGTCGGAAACGACGCACGTGGCGAAAAACGCCACCAAAACGACGCACGCGTCCCCTATGTTAAACATAGGGGCGCGTCGCCGCTGCGTCGCCGCTGCGTCGCCGGTGCGTCGCCGGCGCAACAGCGACGCACATTGGCGGAACGCCAATGTGAACGTAGCCTTAGTGACGGAGCCAAATTATTTAAATCTGACCAGTGTCAGTTTATGTGGTAATAACTCTGCAACGCTTCAACAAATCCCAGTGGTTTTGAGATTGTTTTTTCATGACACATTATACTTTATGATAATGGTAAAATTAGCTCAATATGTTTTGTATTTATAAAACAATATCAAAAATTTGAGAAAAATGTAAAAAAATTAGCAATTTTCAAAGTTTAAATGATTATCCCTTTAATCCAGATAGTCATACCACAGCAAAATATTAATAAATAACATTTCCCACATGTCGGCTTTACATCAGCACCATTTGTAAAATGTTATTTTATTTTGTTAGCATTTTAGGAGGAATTTTTCATTTTTTCAAGGAAATGTACTAAATTTATTTTTTTAGGGACTTATCCATGTTTGAAGTGACTTTAGGGGTCTCATATATTGGGAAACCCCCAAACGTGATACCATTTTAAAACAGCACCCCCTGACATATTGAAAACTGCAGTGAGGTAGTTTATTAACTCTTCAGATGCTTTACAGTAATTAATGCAAAGTGTTATGACAGAAATGAAAATGTGTATATTTACCACCTAAATGTCTCTAACTTCTGAACAGATTACTAGAGCTGTCAGACTGTAAGGCCGCTATTTGGACGTGAATTGCCATGGCAAACATCAGGACCACACAATCATGATCTGAGGGCACCAATTTGGATAAAGAAGAAGCCCCCACAGTCTGTTAACCATTTATAATGATGTAGTCACTATTTGCAGCATCTAAGGGGTTAATCAGACTTGGACTGTGCAAACAGTGATCGTGGCTGATGCAGCAAGTTGTCAGCTATAGTGCACAGCCGACAGCTGCTGGATTGTCACCTGTATGGGGAGGCTATTCTCATATCTTAGGTCAGTTAAAAGACGTATTGTGTTATGATCTGATGGCCTAGGAGCAGCATGAGGCGTACTCTGGAGAAGGTGGTCCCTGTACTGACCGCAGACCCTGAACTTAACACCACAACTAGAAGTAGCCGTGGGATGTACCTAACACTCCCTAGACACCTCGACACAGCCGGAGGACTAAATACCCCTAGAGATAGAAACGGGAAAACTATCTTGCCTCAGAGAAAATCCCCAAAGGATAGACAGCCCCCCACAAATATTGACTGTGAGAGGAGAGGGAAATGACATACGCAGATATGAAATCAGGATTTAGCAAAGGAGGCCAGTCTAGCTAAAAAGAAAGGAAAGGACAGAGTACTATGCGGTCAGTATTAAAACACGAGAAAATATCCACCACAGAAAATACAAAATCTCCACATGTAACTAAAGATATGGAGGGTATATCTGCATCTCCAGAGATACCAGCTTGGCTGAAAAAATCCTTCACAGACAAAGCTGGACAAGACAAAACATGAAAATGCACAGAACTATAAGGCCCACAGCATGTGGACAGCAAAAACAAAGCCAGAACTTATCTTTGTTGATATGAATAGCAAAGTAGGAGAGACCAGGCAGGGATGTGAATCCTCCAGAAACAATGGACAACTGGCACTGACTAAAGAATCAAGCAAGACTAAATAGCCCAGTCCGAATTGCAATAAGTGGACACACCTGATGAATGCTGCGATCCAAAGACAGCAGCACTACCACTCATAACCACCGGAGGGAGCCCAAGAGCAGAATTCACAACAGTATTGGCTGTCATTAAGGGGTTAATCTTAATCAAGGAATAATTAAATAAATTCACATTTGGCTGATAAATAGATACCACAGTGTTGAGATCAATGTTGTCCATTATGAGGAGAGTCAAGTTCCCAGTTGTGGGCCTCAAGTATCTGTACTTGATCCTATTCATTTTTATGCTTTTGCAAGTGACATAAGAGAAGGTGTAGAAGTCAAATTGTACCTGTTTGCTGATGATACAAATGTGTTTAACAGGGTACATATTACTGTATGCATTATTAACATGGAAATATATTTCACTTGACTGGATAAATTGTCATAACAATGGAAAGTGCAGATCAATATGTCCAAAATAATTAACATAGTAAGTCCTTGGATTTTGGTCTGGTTCTGTTGGGGCAAATTCCTTAGTTGATGTAAAAAGACATAAATCCATGCGACACATTCATTCCTGCACTACGACTGTCAAAGGTCGTTATCAGTTTATATTCCCATACTGTTCTGTCTCTCTTAGATTTGAAGCTACCTTTTAACACAATTAATTCCATGTCCATAATGTTATGATTTGTGAGACAAAAATGTATTGCCACAGGTAGATCCATTCTTTTTTCTCTTATTGTGTGGCGGTGAGAATTCATTCTTGTTCTAAGGTTTTGCCCTGTCTCCCCCACATACAGACCCCCCATTGGACATTTAGTACAAATAATTAGGTACACCACATTAGAAGTGACGCAGCTGAAAGTACCTGGTATCTTGTAGTCTTGTAATTCTGCTTCATGTCACCTGTCTTTTCCATGTGTTTTTTTTGTTTGTTTTTTTCTCTGTGCTATATTGTGCATAAATATGTGATTCTTCTGAATTTGTATTAGTCTGTGCTCGATGAAGAGACCTGCGAAATCTCAAAAGCTTTCAATATGTAACCATCTTTTCAGTTAGCCATTAAAAGGTATTAACCACTGAGGACTCTCAATTCTAAAGATTTTTCCATCTCAGATAACATGAAGAAGATACCTTAACATAACATAGTAACATAGTAACATAGTTAGTAAGGCCGAAAAAAGACATTTGTCCATCCAGTTCAGCCTATATTCCATCATAATAAATCCCCAGATCTACGTCCTTCTACAGAACCTAATAATTGTATGATACAATATTATTCTGCTCCAGGAAGACATCCAGGCCTCTCTTGAACCCCTCGACTGAGTTCGCCATCACCACCTCCTCAGGCAAGCAATTCCAGATTCTCACTGCCCTAACAGTAAAGAATCCTCTTCTATGTTGGTGGAAAAACCTTCTCTCCTCCAGACGCAAAGAATGCCCCCTTGTGCCCGTCACCTTCCTTGGTATAAACAGATCCTCAGCGAGATATTTGTATTGTCCCCTTATATACTTATACATGGTTATTAGATCGCCCCTCAGTCGTCTTTTTTCTAGACTAAATAATCCTAATTTCGCTAATCTATCTGGGTATTGTAGTTCTCCCATCCCCTTTATTAATTTTGTTGCCCTCCTTTGTACTCTCTCTAGTTCCATTATATCCTTCCTGAGCACCGGTGCCCAAAACTAGACACAGTACTCCATGTGCGGTCTAACTAGGGATTTGTACAGAGGCAGTATAATGCTCTCATCATGTGTATCCAGACCTCTTTTAATGCACCCCATGATCCTGTTTGCCTTGGCAGCTGCTGCCTGGCACTGGCTGCTCCAGGTAAGTTTATCATTAACTAGGATCCCCAAGTCCTTCTCCCTGTCAGATTTACCCAGTGGTTTCCCGTTCAGTGTGTAATGGTGATATTGATTCCTTCTTCCCATGTGTATAACCTTACATTTATCATTGTTAAACCTCATCTGCCACCTTTCAGCCCAAGTTTCCAACTTATCCAGATCCATCTGTAGCAGAATACTATCTTCTCTTGTATTAACTGCTTTACATAGTTTTGTATCATCTGCAAATATCGATATTTTACTGTGTAAACCTTCTACCAGATCATTAATGAATATGTTGAAGAGAACAGGTCCCAATACCGACCCCTGCGGTCCCCACTGGTCACAGCGACCCAGTAAGAGGCTATACCATTTATAACCACCCTCTGCTTTCTATCACTAAGCCAGTTACTAACCCATTTACACACATTTTCCCCCAGACCAAGCATTCTCATTTTGTGTACCAACCTCTTGTGCGGCACGGTATCAAACGCTTTGGAAAAATCGAGATATACCACGTCTAATGACTCACCGTGGTCCAGTCTATAGCTTACCTCTTCATAAAAACTGATTAGATTGGTTTGACAGGAGCGATTTCTCATAAACCCATGCTGATATGGAGTTAAACAGTTATTCTCATTGAGATAATCCAGAATAACATCCCTCAGAAACCCTTCAAATATTTTACCAACAATAGAGGTTAGACTTACTGGCCTATAATTTCCAGGTTCACTTTTAGAGCCCTTTTTGAATATTGGCACCACATTTGCTATGCGCCAGTCCTGCGGAACAGACCCTGTCGCTATAGAGTCCCTAAAAATAAGAAATAATGGTTTATCTATTACATTACTTAGTTCTCTTAGCACTCGTGGGTGTATGCCATCCGGACCCGGAGATTTATCTATTTTAATCTTATTTAGCCGGTTTCGCACCTCTTCTTGGGTTAGATTGGTGACCCTTAATATAGGGTTTTCATTGTTTCTTGGGATTTCACCTAGCATTTCATTTTCCACCGTGAATACCGTGGAGAAGAAGGTGTTTAATATGTTAGCTTTTTCCTCGTCATCTTAAGTTACCAAAAGATTAAAAAAACACAAAAAAAAAACTGATGCACGTTATTGATTTCCACTAAACTCTCCTTGTGTGCTTGCAGAAGAGGGCAGTGATGTAAGTACATGAATATTGATTCCTTGGGGAGTGGGCAGCACAGAAGTAAGGGATCACTCACTGTGATTGACAGATGGGGTGAATCTTTTAGTTTTTTTTGCAGTTTACACAGGATAGGGGGTGAGTATAAATACAAGGAATACATACACAGAAAGCGCTTCATCAGAGGAATAGGAAACACGGGTATTACATATCTGGTAATGTGTTTTTTTCATGAGACATGACGGCACCACGAGAGAGGGGATCCGCCCATCAAGGACAGGAAACCTTCAAGATAAAAGGGGCGGCTCCTCTCTCCACATCAGTTGGTTTACAGAGTACGAGAGGAACTCCGCTGGTTAGTGTACACATAAATAATACATCCTATACGGTTCTATTCACCGATACCCCAGGGAGTGTATAATACAAATAATGCTAATAATGCACCCAACTAATGACGTAATCAAAAGGTGGGAATATAAGGGTGCCGTCATGTCTCATGAAAAAACACATTACCAGGTATGTAATACCCATGTTTTTCCATCATACATGACGGCACCACGAGAGAGTTAGAGATTTGTATTCTCTTCTAGGGAGGGATCACTGCTTGTAACACTCTTCTCCCAAATGTGAGATCAGAGGTAGCAGATAGGTCTAGCCTATAATGTTTAAAAAAGACAGGCCAAGTGGCCGCCTTACAGATTTGGTCGATGGTAGCATCTGCTCTCTCCGCCCACGACGTCGCCATGGCCCTTGTGGAGTGGGCTTTCAGACCCTGTGGAACAACCCTGCCTGCACTACTATACGCTAGAATAATGGCCTCTCTCACCCATCTAGCTATAGTTTGTTTTGAGGCTTTAAGGCCCTTCCTTGACCCCTGAAATGAAACAAATAAAGCCCTCTGCTTCCTCCAGGATTTTGTCATCTCTAGATACTGTAGGATACATCTCCTGAGGTCTAGGCAATGGAGTCTCTCCTCTTTCTTGTTACTAGGATTGGGACAGAAAGAGGGTAGGGTTATATCCTGAGCCCTATGGAATCTCGATACCACTTTGGGGAGATATGCCGGATCTAATTTTAATACAACCCTATCGTCCATAATTTGTGTGTAAGGGGGGTCAGCTGACAACGCTTGTAAATCCCCCACTCTACGGGCCGATGTAAGTGCCACTAATAAAGCTGTTTTTAATGTTAGTATTTTATCTGAAGTTGTATTTAACGGCTCAAAGGGGCTTTCAGTCAGAGCTGTCAACACTAAATTTAGATCCCATGGTGGAGGAGTAGGGGATGGAACAGAGTCAGCTCTACTACAGGCTCGGATAAACCTCACCACCCACCTATTGCTTGCCAGGTCACAGTTGAATAGGGCTGCTAAGGCTGAAATGTGTACTTTGAGGGTACTAACAGCTAACCCCAGAACTAAGCCCCTTTGCAGGAACTCCAGTATTGCCACTATCGGGACCTCCCCTTCCCGTATTGGCCCTGAACTGGAGAGGAATTTCTTCCATATCCTCCCATAGATCTTGGTCGTTACTGGTTTTCTGCTGCTGAGCAAGGTGGATATTAACCCAGCTGAGAACCCCTCTTTCTCTAGTAACGACTGTTCAAATGCCAGGCTGTCAAATATAGCCTGGAATTCTGCGGGTGGTTGAAGGGACCCTGCGTTAGAAGGTCCTGGTCTTCCGGGAGAACCCACGGGTACGTCACTGACATCACTCTCAGCCAGTAAAACCATGGTCTTTTCGGCCACAAGGGGGCTATCACAATCACTCTGGCCTTGTCTTCCCTGATCTTCCTCAGAACTGCTGGGATTAGACATATCGGTGGGAAGGCACACAGGAGTCCTGACGTCAATTCTATGCTGAAGGCGTCTACTGCCAACGGCCTGTCTGCTGGGTTCAGGGAGCAGAACTTTTGAACTTTTTTGTTGGCTTTTGAGGCAAAGAGGTCTATACTGAGTCTTCCCCACATGTGTACTATCCGTTGAAAAACTGACTTTTTTAGGGACCATTCCCCTTTCCTCAAGTGGTTCCTGCTTAAAAAGTCTTCCTTTATATTGTCCACACCTCGGATATGCAGGGCCGATAATGAAAGGAAGTGCCTTTCGGCTAGAGACATGAGCCTTGTGGTTATGTGCATCAGTGACCGAAAACGTGTGCCCCCCTGGTGGTTCACGTATGCGACCGCTGTTCGGTTGTCCGATAGGACTCTCACATGATGCCCTGCCAAGTGTGGAAGTAACCTCTCTAGTGCCTTTTCTATTGCTAAGAGCTCCCACTCGATTGAGGATAAATTTTCTTCCTCTTGAGCCCAGGGGTCTTGGACCCATAGTGTGTCTGAATGAGCTCCCCACCCCCATGGACTGGCGTCCGTTGTGATCACTTTGGAGGCTGTATATGTCCAGGGAACTCCTCTTGGGGATATAGAAGTTTAACTGCTGACTTTATGGTTTCCATCTTGAATGATGGTATTACAAGAAATTTGTTGAGGCCTTTTAAATTTATTATTGTCCTCCAGGAATTGTCTGGTTTTTTTTATGAGAAAAAAAGGGGAATAAAATCCTTCCCTCCTTTCCTCTATAGGAACTTCTTCCAAGACGTGCTTGTCTAGGAGTGATGTTACTTCCCCCTCCAGACTGTCTTTTTTCTCTTGAGAGGACTGTACCGGGGTGTGCATATATCTTCTTGGAGGCCAGTGGTGAAATTGTAGTTTTAGGCCTGATCCTACGATCTGTCGGATCCAAACGCTGGATGAGATCCTCTCCCAAGCTGGAAACAAGTGAAAGAGCCTCCCACCTGAGAAGGACGGTCACTGGGAGGGTTTTTTGGTGTCTCTGGGGGATTTGACAAAATAGAAGCCCTTTCCTCCCCTGGGTCGCTTGTCCAGGTTGCTCCTGTCTCGGTCTCTATACTGCTGCCTTTGGAATTTTTGGCCTATCCAAAAGGAGCGATGAAAGGGCTGAAATGGCTTTTTTGGAAAGTTTTTCTTTTTATCACCGGCTTTCTCCAATACCTCGTCTAATGCTGGTCCGAACAGGAATTTCCCCTCACAAGGCAAAGAGCAAAGCTTGATCTTTGCATGAGTATCCCCTGACCAACATTTAAGCCATACAGCACTGCATCCTGTGTTGGCTAAAGCTGCTGATTTTGCTGCTAGCCTAGCCGAGTCTTCTGATGCTTCAGCTAGAAACACAGCCGCTGCTCTCATGGTTGGTATTGCCTCTAGGATAGCTTCTCTGGGAACTTTTTGCTCTACCTGTTCCTCCAGGTTGTCTATCCAGATTTTAAGGGATCTGGCTACACAAGTGGCCGCGATAGCTGGCCTTAGTGCTCCTGCTGAGGCTTCCCATGCTGTCTTCAGGGAACTGTCCACCTTCCTATCCAGAGGTTATTTTAGAGAACCTAGGTCCTCGAACGGCAGGGAGGATTTCCTGGCAACGTTTGAGACTGCCACATAAATTTTTGGGGCTCTATCCCAAGATGAGGACGCCTCCTCTTCAAAAGGATACCTTCTTTTTAGGGAGGTGATTATTTGGGACCTTTTTTCTGTTTTTTTCCATTCACTTTTAATCAGTTCTTGTAGCTGTTCATTAACAGGGAATGACATCCGTTTTTTATTTTGTAGACCACTGAACATAAGTTCTTGGGCTGTCTTCTTGGCCTTCTCATCTACCAGCCCCATGGTAGAGCGAACAGCTTTTATAAGCTTATCCGTAGCCTCTGCTGGAAATGTATCCTCCTCCTCTGAGCTACTATCTGAGCAGCGAGCTGTATCCGAGTCCCCCTCTGACTCCGAGGAATCTCTTTGGGATGCTATTGAGGGGCTGGATCTGTCCCTAGATCTGGCATCCGTGTCAGCTGTCTGTAATGCAGACTTTGGACTGAATCAGAGATCTTAGGCTGTCCGTAAAGGAGGGTGTTTCCTCCGCCACAGTCTGGCTGATACACTCCTGACACAGACTTTTACCCCAAGATGTCTTTAAAGGCTTTTTACATAAGGGACATTCTTTATTTTTAGTCTTCGCCTTAAACTTTTTAGGGACCTCCTATTCTCCACCCCCCAATATATGTAAGAAAAGAGGGGAAAGATGGAGGCAAGAGAAGAGAAAAGAACAGACATTAGCGTGCTGGACTTTCTCGAAGTTCACTTACCACTCGGACGCTTTCAAAGTACGGGTACCGGATCCGGAGGTTGATTGGTTTTCTCCATGTCTCCCAATGAGACTAGGGACCCCTCCTTGGTATGCCAATCTGTCCGTATGCTGTCCGAGCGGCTTCTGGTGCTACCATGGCAGGTCTGGCTCTTTTCGCTTGAGCAAGATCGCCTATCCTGTATCTCTTGCTGTGGCATCAAATGTTCTGGTGAAAAATTCTCCATCATACACACCACCACGCAACAAGAGTAGTCACCTTCAACCTGACCTGGTTTAGTGACACAGGGCAGCGCATCTGGGTCGTTTAAATAGATTCCCCTTTTTTTTCCCTAATGGATCACCTGGTTGATCCTGCCTTTACTGGTCGCTTCAGAAATCAGGTGTATGATCGCACCTGTCATGAATGATTACCTGGCTGATCGTGCCTGCAACACTTCCGGTGCTCCTTTAAGCAATCAAACACCTGGTTGATCCTGCCGCCGCAAGCGCAACGCCTGCGCTGTATAATTATGCCAGACCGCGCACCCGGTAACCACTTCCGGTGTGCACTCACCATTTACCTGGTTGATCCTGCCATCTGAATACCACCGACAGCCTGCGCGTGCACCCGGACGTACTTCCGGTGCGCGCTGCTGAACTGTGTTCCAGGTACGCATCACTTCTGGTGTGCGCCGCCTTTTTCGATCCCCCTGCCCCTTAGCTCCCTACAAATGTTCCAAGTGCTGCCGCCGGGTAATGCGCGCCATGTGCCTACCTCCATTTCCGGGTACCCGGCGCCGGCTGGAGGGAGGCTCGCAGCGCCGACGGTGTCCACGCCATGGATGACAGGAAGATAGCGCAGCACTTACCCGCAGCGTCCCTCATCGCCAGACACTGCTCCATGCTTCTCCCCTCAGGTACCGACCAGGAAGGAGGGGAGGGGAAGGAGGGAGGGGGAGACCTGCTCTTCACGCTCGACAGGGAGGGCCCCAATACCTCCGAGGAGCTTACCTAGCCTGGGCACCGATGTGCCTCACGGGCTGCATGGCCACCATTAGTCAACAGGGGGGGCACCAAAAGGTGATCCCCGTGGACAGCAGGATTTCTAACTCGACAGGGGGGAAGCGCCACCTGCGGCCCCCGTGGAGAATCTTCACCCGGGTGTTCACCTCATGGGCTGTGGCCATGCTTCGCTCAGGGGGACATGGTATACATTGACCCCCGAGGCGACTACCGGTACCTGGCGACGGGTGCAGTAGACCAGCGCCTGCCCAAATCCACCCGACCCAGGCATCTTCTTCTATCTTCATCAGAAGTCTTCCATCTTGAGGGTTCCCCGTCAAGGACAGGAAACCAACTGATGTGGAGAGAGGAGCCGCCCCTTTTATCTTGAAGGTTTCCTGTCCTTGATGGGTGGATCCCCTCTCGTGGTGCCGTCATGTATGATGGAAAAAATTAGATCCGATACATATGTTTTTTTGACCTGACAGATTCCCTTTAAAGAACTGAATCTGTTTTGTCTCAATGAAAGAAGGGAATGGGTGACCAAACTAAAACGGTTAAATATGTTACATGACAAAAGAAGGAAAGTAGTTAAAGGCTTGAAAGCTTTACAGATATTTAAAGCAGAAATAATGTTCAGGGGGTTATTTTGTCACTAAAACACCTCCACGCAAGAACAAGGAAGCATCAACTTAAGATACTCACTGGAAGGATCAGACTAAAACTCTGGAAATAGTTTTAGACTGAACCATTACTTCATATACTTACCAACCAGCGCTGATGTTAGATAGTATTAAGTCGACAAGAAGTAAATTCAAACATGTCTATGATACGTGCAAGTCTATCCTAACATAAGTATTAATGTAAATGCAGACTACTGGGGCCAGGGTAGTTTTTCAATTTTAATTTTGTATGTGATGTGTTATGATAGGCAATTCAGTACCACAATGGACATAGCGGTCAGAGCACATACAGTGATCTGACAATAACCCAAAATAATAGAACGAGCTCTGAGACGTGGGAACTCTGCAGACCGCAATCCCTGATCCTCTCCAAACACAACTAGAGGCAGCCGTGGATTGCGCCTAACGCTCCCTATGCAACTCGGCACAGCCTGAGAAACTAACTAGCCTGAAGATAGAAAATAAGCCTACCTTGCCTCAGAGAAATACCCCAAAGGAAAAGGCAGCCCCCCACATATAATGACTGTGAGTAAGATGAAAAGACAAACGTAGAGATGAAATAGATTCAGCAAAGTGAGGCCCGATATTCTAGACAGAACGAGGATAGGAAAGATAACTTTGCGGTCTACACAAAACCCTAAAGAAAACCACGCAAAGGGGCAAAAAGACCCTCCGTACCGAACTAACGGCACGGAGGTACACCCCTTGCGTCCCAGAGCTTCCAGCAAAACAAATAGACAAGCTGGACAGACAAAATAGCAACAAATAGCAAAGAAGCACTTAGCTATGCAGAGCAGCAGGCCACAGGAATGATCCAGAGATACACAAGTCCAACACTGGAACATTGACAGGAAGCCAGGATCAAAGCATTAGGTGGAGTCAAGTAGAGAAGCAGCTAACGACCTCACCAGATCACCTGAGGAAGGAAACTCAGAAGCAGCAGTACCACTTTCCTCCACAAACGGAAGCTCCCATAGAGAATCAGCCGAAGTACCACTTGTGACCACAGGAGGGAGCTCTGCCACAGAATTCACAACAGTGATGCTCCTTTCCAATATACAAATAAAACACAATTTAAAAATATTTTTTTTAATACACAAGTGTATAATTGAAATGAGTAAGTTTACCTTCTGGTGGAGAATAATATAACAGTTCTGGTTTCCCAAATGGGCCAACAACACCTCTTTGTTTTCGTATGTTGTGGTTGTTCCACTCCATAGCCTCCAGTTTGAGTTCATTTTGTATCAACTGCAGAAAGCTGAACTGCAAACAATGTCTGAAAAGAAAGTCTCAAATTTATTTTAGATACTGAGGGCACCCCTGTCGATTTACAAGTAAAATATATCTATATATATCTTCACAGTAGAACTTACATGTGGACGGGGTTTGATATATCCAAAATGTCACTTCCAACCATCTTCTACAAAAAGGAAATAGTAATGTCTCGTAACATTTAGATATATAGCATTATATGTGACTGTGTATAAGCAATATGTGAATTTTCCATTGTATAATAGACAGTTTTCTTCATATTCATTTTGCTTTATGAAAGTTATGTGTAAGTTTGATAGGATGTTTTCATAAACAAAGTATGAAAATAATTATGTTTACCTCAAATCTTTCTTGCCATAGACAAATCCAAGATTTTTTCAAATATGAATGAAAACATTCCGCTCTCTAAAAATTAAAAAAAGGTAATTAATTTCAGTTATATACATGTACAAAATAATTATGCAATCATTTTAAAAATGACATGTCTTCAGTATAGTTTATCATTATGACACCATGCAGTCCAAAATTACTTGATGAGTAATGTAAGCAGTGAGTGGGCAGTGATCAATAACAAGTGGGTTTAATGTGGAGCACAAAGAAGCTTGGACACACAGAGACAAACATATATAACACAACTTTACAGGTCAATAGCTAACTAGAACCTATTGCTCAGGCACCCTCCTATGTGGGAAGTTTCTTTACTTACCGTATATATAAAGATCCCATATCTGCCGAATAGTGGATAATTATGAGATTAGTGGTTGTCCAATCATTGGGACCACCATGATCACAAGAACAGGGGCCATATATCTTGGGAAGTCCCTATCCTGAAGTGGATAAAGCAGGAATGACATGATAATAGAATAATTTCTGTGGGAGTTTTGAAGATGGCAATTGTAGTGCTTGTATTATTAGGGTATGTGCACACAATCAGTGTTTGCCACGTTTTGGGCATATTATGTTTTTGCTACATCACCAACATTTTTTGTTATACAGGTCGAATGCAGTGGATGGACTTATAAATATATCAAAAGGAATAGATATTTCCACATATAAAAAGGTGTAGTTCATGTTAGCTATCCAAAAAGTATCAGTTCTTATTCCGGATATTCACATGCTAAGCATGCAGAGATGAGGAGACTTAAAGCCGTAATACTCCTCTGGGAAATATGCAAATTGTCTCTTCAGAGAGGAAGAGGACTAGAACTCTAGTGCCACCTCACACTTTGCTCTGATGAGGGGCAGTACCCCAGAACACAGTGTCTGCAAATTGAGATTCTAGTTTAACTTTTATCCGAAGTCATGTGACAAGGCTCGTTAAAGGGTCGACATTGACTTCTAGGATTCCCAATTCCATTAGGTGGCACTACTGTTCTAGTTCTCTTCCTCTTTGAAGAGACAATTTGCATAGTTCATGTTAGCAAAATGGGTTTGAGTTTTGGCAGCCACCTTGCATAAAAATTAAAGAATCATGACTAGTGTTGAGCATTCCGATACCGCAAGTATCGGGTATCGGCCGATATTTGCGGTATCGGAATTCCGATACCGAGTTCCGATATTTTTGTGATATCGGGAATCGGTATCGGGATTAAGATTCATGTGTAAAATAAAGAATAAAAATAAAAAACTATTGATATACTTACCCTCTGACGCGCCCTGGTTGTCACAGCTGCAACCGCCATGCTTTTGTTCCTAAGAATGAGCGCGTTAAGGGCCTTCGATGACGTCGCGGCTTGTGATTGGTCGCTGAGCGGTCATGTGACCGCTCACGCGACCAATCACAAGCTGCGACGTCATCGAAGGTCATTAACACGCTCATTCCTAAGAATGATTCAATGTAAAAGTTAAATCAAATAGAATTAATAAGTATACTTAAAGACAATAGCAATAATTTTGTAAGAATGGTACACAAGTTTCTCATTAACATTTGTAAATATACTGTCACAAATTGCAAACATATAACTGTTACCTGATTGTGCACCAATTTTCCATATCGAAAACTGTTGACTCCAGCCAAACTGTCACAATGGCGTTGTCTAAATGAGGTCTGCAACAATGCCACCAATTTATTCTCTTTTCCTCTGTCTGCCCTCACAAGTTGAGGACAACCTTAGAAAAGAAAAATGATAGAAGGAAATATAGTTTTTAAATGTTAAAATAATTTAGAGTTATTACATTCAGGAAGAAAGGTTTTTGATATAAGGAGTTATTCAGATTTCAAGATTGTTGGAAAGGAATGATTTCCTTAAAGAAGCTTTCCGAGTATTCAATAACTCTGACCTATCTCCAGGATAGTTCACTAGTAAGATATCAGTGCAGAAATCTATCTCCCATCAACCCAACCAATCAGATGTTTTCATAGACTAGTTAGTGCCATGGCCTGTTCCAAGGACAACAAAATCACACTCATGATATAGACGTAGTTCAGCTCCATTCAAGCAAATAGGGACGAGCTACAATATCAAGCAGAGACGCTGACAATGTATTATTTAAGCTGCAAGGAGGTTGTGGCGCTTACCATAGTGATACAGCCTATTCAGAGTGTTAATTCTTGGGAGCACCAAGCTATAATAGTCTATGAGAAAGCAGTTTATCAGCTTTACAAATAATGTTACTCTATTAACAGATTTTCTAAATTAGTAAACATCACCATTTTCTCGAATAACAGCATCCAGATAGTATCTCGCTATGAATCCAGGTTTTCGGTTTGAGGTTCCAGCTTGTAACCAAATGATGCGACGGGAAAACCTATAGAAATATTTAAATACGGCTTGTTTACTTTTTAAATGAAATCCTCAAAAAGTTTTAAAAAAAAAACTATAACTTACCCATCAATACCCAAGTGAACCCAAATTCCATAAAATTTTAACTTCTCATTGCCTGAGGAAAGAAATATAGACATTATATGCCCCTTTTCACATGTAGAGTGCTATGGAACACATGGTGTCACAATAATTACGTATATACTCGTGTATAAGCCAATTTTTTTAGCACCTTTTTGTTTTTTTTCTGAAAACGCCCCCCTTGGCTTATACACAAGTCACTGTGCAGAAAGCTGGCAGGGCAGGGGGCCACGGAGCAGCGCCAGGAGCCGGCGGCTGTGGCACAGTGACAACTGCAGCTGCAGCCGGCGGCACAAGACATCATACTCACCCACCTCGTGCCATCTCTGCATCTCTGTCCCTGCATCTCCGTTGTCCCGGCAGCTCTCTGCTCCTGTGTTGAGTGGTCACGTGGTACCACTCATTAAGGTAATGAATATGTCTGCATCTCCAATCCCATAGGCGGAGCGCATATTCATTACTTTAATGAGCGGTAGCAAGTGATCGCTCAGCACAGTCAGGAAGAGCTGCCGGCGCCGTGACAACAGAGATGCAGGGGCGATGATGCAGCAATGGCGCAAGTAGGACAGGGGGGGATGTGATCAATGCATAAAAGGATAGGACGGTGGGGGAGCCGAGCCATGAGGGATCGGGGGAACAGAGCCATGAGGGATCGGGGGAACAGAGCCATGAGGGACCGGGGGAGCAGAGCCATGAGGGACCGGGGAAGCAGAGCCATGAGGGACCGGGGGAGCAGAGCCATGCGGGACCGGGGGAGCAGAGCCATGCAGGACCGGGGGGAGCTATGCATACAACAGGGGGAGCCACACATACCAGGACAGGACGGGGGAGCCACATACCAGGACAGGATGGGGGAGCCACACACCGGGACAGGACAGGGGAGCCACACACCAGACCAGGATGAGGGGACAGTGCATACCGGCTTATACTCGAGTCAATAAGCTTACTCAGTTTTCCATTGTTAAAGTAGGTGTCTCAGCTTATACTCTGGTCGGCTTATACTGGAGTGTATACGGTATATACATATATATATATATATATATATATATATATATATATATATATACACACACACTGTATATATATTGTAGCATAGCGACTGGTCATGTGAATGATGGATGGTATGTATCGCAGAGGTGGGTGGCCCTGTGATGGAAGCCTGGGTATGTTTTGCTCAAGCAGATCTACTGCTTAGGGGTTTGTTTACATTGTGAAGGCTTCCAGGTGATTGGAGAGATGGGTGGGTTCAGTCACCTACAAACCCAGCCAAAGAGGCGTGTCTGAACACGTAAGATGGTTTTGTGTGTAAGGACCTGTGGTGATGTCACGCTCACCTGACTAGCCATGTGACAGGTACCTGGGTGTGGTTACACCTATGTAAAGGAGGTGTGTGTAGCACATGGAGAGAGAGAGAGATTGATTGAGATTGAGTGAGTGTCTGTCAGGGTGGACACACTTTCGTGTGTCCTGGCAGGACACTGCAGAATGGCCTGTGTGTTGGACGGTTCCAATTGGGGACATCCTGGAAGCACACAGAGACCATTCCAGGCTGGAGAGCCTGCTTGCTGGACATAGCACGGACGGTCGGTGTTGGAGGCTCTTGGGAGTGGAGTCGTCCTGGAAGCACCTGGAGACCGTAGACCTGGACGGTTAGTGTTGAGGACCTGGGACTGACCTGAAGTCAGTGTAAGAAGTGGAACTTCTGAGCGGTAACCCCGGACAACGAGATTATAATATACAGCAGAGAAGCCCATCTGCTACATGAACTGTCTAATGTTTCATGGCTGTAATGAAATGGACTGTACCCTGTCTGGTTTATGCGGAGTTTAAATAAACCATATGGACTGATATGTGTGAGATATCGTGCCTAAAGTGTTTATCCTGCTGCCAAGCGAGTATCCCCAAGACCCGTAGCGGGTGAAACGCTACAATATATATATATTTACACACACACACACACACACACTGTGTATATATATATATATATATATATATATATATATATATATATATACATGAGAGAGAGAGAGATATCTATATACAGTGGGGCAAAAAAGTATTTAGTCAGTCAGCAATAGTGCAAGTTCCACCACTTAAAAAGATGAGAGGCGTCTGTAATTTACATCATAGGTAGACCTCAACTATGGGAGACAAACTGAGAAAAAAAAATCCAGAAAATCACATTGTCTGTTTTTTTAACATTTTATTTGCATATTATGGTGGAAAATAAGTATTTGGTCAGAAACAAAATTTCATCTCATTACTTTGTAATATATCCTTTGTTGGCAATGACAGAGGTCAAACGTTTTCTGTAAGTCTTCACAAGGTTGCCACACACTGTTGTTGGTATGTTGGCCCATTCCTCCATGCAGATCTCCTCTAGAGCAGTGATGTTTTTGGCTTTTCGCTTGGCAACACGGACTTTCAACTCCCTCCAAAGGTTTTCTATAGGGTTGAGATCTGGAGACTGGCTAGGCCACTCCAGGACCTTGAAATGCTTCTTACGAAGCCACTCCTTCGTGCCCTGGCGGTGTGCTTTGGATCATTGTCATGTTGAAAGACCCAGCCACGTTTCATCTTCAATGCCCTTGCTGATGGAAGGAGGTTTGCACTCAAAATCTCACGATACATGGCCCCATTCATTCTTTCATGTACCCGGATCAGTCGTCCTGGCCCCTTTGCAGAGAAACAGCCCCAAAGCATGATGTTTCCACCACCATGCTTTACAGTAGGTATGGTGTTTGATGGATGCAACTCAGTATTCTTTTTCCTCCAAACACGACAAGTTGTGTTTCTACCAAACAGTTCCAGTTTGGTTTCATCAGACCATAGGACATTCTCCCAAAACTCCTCTGGATCATCCAAATGCTCTCTAGCAAACTTCAGACGGGCCCGGACATGTACTGGCTTAAGCAGTGGGACACGTCTGGCACTGCAGGATCTGAGTCCATGGTGGCGTAGTGTGTTACTTATGGTAGGCCTTGTTACATTGGTCCCAGTTCATTCACTAGGTCCCCCCGCGTGGTTCTGGGATTTTTGCTCACCGTTCTTGTGATCATTCTGACCCCACAGGGTGGGATTTTGCGTGGAGCCCCAGATCGAGGGAGATTATCAGTGGTCTTGTATGTCTTCCATTTTCTAATTATTGCTCCCACTGTTGATTTCTTCACTCCAAGCTGGTTGGCTATTGCAGATTCAGTCTTCTCAGCCTGGTGCAGGGCTACAATTTTGTTTCTGGTGTCCTTTGACAGCTCTTTGGTCTTCACCATAGTGGAGTTTGGAGTCAGACTGTTTGAGGCTGTGCACAGGTGTCTTTTTATACTGATATCAAGTTTAAACAGGCGCCATTACTACAGGTAATGAGTGGAGGAAAGAGGAGACTCTTAAAGAAGAAGTTACAGGTCTGTGAGAGCCAGAAATCTTGATTGTTTGTTTCTGACCAAATACTTATTTTCCACCATAATATGCAAAAAAAATTATAAAAAAAACAGACAATGTGATTTTCTGGATTTTTTTTTCTCAGTTTGTCTCCCATAGTTGAGGTCTACCTATGATGTAAATTACAGACGCCTCTCATCTTTTTAAGTGGTGGAACTTGCACTATTGCTGACTGACTAAATACTTTTTTGCCCCACTGTATACACACACACATATTATATATAGATAGATACACATATATTTGTATGGATGCGTATATATATATATATATATATATATATACACACACACACACACACACACACACATACAATGTGTGCCTTTATAAGAATTGATATCAAGTAGAAAATAAAGCTTACCATCTATATGCCAAACATCATTGGGACCTTTCGAGAAATAATTTTTTCTCTCTATTTTGCATTTCCCTGGTGTTCTCATCCGCAATCCAGTAGCATCAAATTGTTTCATTGCCTGATTTACATCATTTCTGTAAATGCAATTATATATGCATTAAAATATATTCAACGAGTTGCTATTATAAATTGCGTTATTTTTCGCTCATAACACACTTTGGGGTACAAAAAGGAAATGTGACTTATGAACCAAAGGAGTCAGGCAGTGGGGAAGTGTTGGCCTCTTGGAGCAGTGGAGCTGGGAGCTATTAGCACTGTGCCTGAACTAGAGACAGATAAGCAGTGAGAGGGGAAGTAGGATTCTTACCTCTCTCAGGTTTTCCTCCCAACCACCTTAGGCTGGTTTCACACTTGCGTTTTTGAACGCATGCGTTTTTTTAAAAAAACGCATGGTACAAAAACGCATGTAAACGCGTGTAAACGCTGCGTTTTTTACGCACGCGTTTAACACGTGCGTAAAAAAAACGCGTTTACACGCGTTTACGTATGCGTTTGCATTTTTTTGAGCAATTTTCAGAAAAAAAACAAAACAAAAAAAAGGTCACCAGTAACACAACCAATGGGAATAGAGAGGGCGTATGTGATTTTCTCTCAATATATTGACCCTAGGGGTACCGAAATGTTCACAGCTTGCTACTGTTTCCGGTGTCATGATGGATCTTTCAATGGGAGCAAGACTGAAACCGCCAAAGATGGAGAAGGAGACAGCGTCGGCGGTTTTGGAGGCACCCCATCATTGAAGTGCGTGAAACCCGTGGAGCATATCACACGCTCTATGCGGAGCTGAATGCCAACCCGGAGAAATTTCAGGATTATACCAGAATGTCTCAAGATTCTTTACAGGATTTACTGGCTCGTGTCGAAGTATCCATAAGGCGACAGGACACACGGCTCCGTAGAGCAATTCCACCTGAGGAACGTCTGTTAGTGACATTACGGTACGTTCCAAAACTAAACCAATGACCGTGCAATTTTGTTGTTATGACATGTTTTCTATGTGTGTGTTTTTGTTTTTTTTTTAAACACACCATTAAGAGCCGATTTTAAATTTTTTTTGTTTCTTTTTCTTCTAGATTTCTTGCCACAGGAGAGAGTTTATCTTCCCTGCACTTCCAATACCGCCTTGGAATCTCAACCCTCTCCGGAATTGTTGTGGACACCTGTCGTGCGTTATGGAATGTACTCCGTGAGGAGTTTATACCCGTACCCACCGTGGACATGTGGCGGGAAATATCAAAAACATTTTTGAACGTGTGTGATTTTCCAAACTGTTTAGGGGCGGTGGATGGGAAGCACATCCGCATTGTCAAACCTGCCAGAACCGGATCTGAGTTTTTAATAATAAAAAATATTTTTCGGTAGTGCTCATGGCAATAGCGGATGCGGAGTGTCGCTTCATCGCCGTGGACATTGGAGCTTTTGGCCGTGGCAATGATTCCCAGACCTTCAAGAGCTCGGATATGGGCCGTCGTGTGTATGGCAACAATTTTAATTTCCCCCCTCCACAGCCTCTCCCCAACACTCAAGGCCCACCGCTGCCATTTGTTATGGTTGGGGATGAGGCCTTCCAGATGTGTGAAAATCTCCTGAAGCCCTATTCTAGTAGGGACTTGGACCACACTCGAAGAATCTTCAACTACAGACTGACCAGGGCCAGAAGAACCGTAGAGTGCAGCTTTGGCATTCTGGTTGCTAAATGGCGCATTCTTGCAACAGCCATCAATCTAAAAGTGGAAACAGTGGACGAGGTGGTCAAAGCCTGTGTGGTTCTACACAATTATATAATGGCTAAGGAGCGACCCCACATTGAACTTGATGAACCAGTTTCACACCCATTGCCAGATTTTCAGCATCACCCGATGCGGTCAACTGCAGCCGTTGGTCTTATGCGGGACCAATTTGCGGCCTATTTTGTGTCCGATATTGGACGGGTGTCATGGCAGGACAATGTTGTGTAAATGTCCTGTTGTATGTTTATCTTTACCAATTATTAAATACTGATACAAATTTTTCTAATTAATAAACTTTTTTGTGTTCACCATGTCTCCTATCTTTTTCCTCTCTAAACAAAGGTTGACCAAAGATGGGCAGTAGATATGTATATCATAATTTGTAATCCAAAACCAGGAGTGGGTGATAGTTGATGAGGTAATAATTTTTATTTTTTCATCATAATTGACCTCAGTTGCACTCCCTATTTTGGTTTACAAAGAATGATATAAACACGGGCCGCCTACTTATAATAATGTAACCAGATTTAAATTTATTTATTGGTAATCTTCTTGACGTCATTGCGTCAAGACTGGCACGCTCTCTATACCCATCAAGTCAAGTGTAAGAAATAATGAATTCATGATGAACATATACATGATCATGAATTCAAAATTTCTTACACCTGCCCAGGTGAGCATAGATATGTAGCGTGTGACAACCATTGTCCTATCAGTTTGACAACCATTGTCACATAATGTGCTATATAGAATATGGTGAATATACAAGTCAGTAATCAACTAAACAGGTCAGGTGTCTATTTTGACATCTGACCGGTTCAGTTGAGTTCTGAACTTGATTTCCACCATTTTCTCTTTGGACAGTGACACTACGCTAGGTACAAAAATAGGAGTATGGAAATAACTACAATTTTTTTGGCCAACTCATATCTGTATGCTAAAGAAACACATATAGATGTTGTCTGGTATTTTATACTACTAGAGATATGTTTTGGCCAAAAGAATAAGTGTGTGGCGAAGTTTATTGGTGTGTATTGAGAGCGGTGAAAGACACAATAAACCAAGCATAATTGTTGCAAATAAACTTTTTTTTTATTGAGGAAACACAACCAAATTTATTTTTTTGTACCGCGGCGGGTTGTACCACGCCGGCTTGGGGTTGAGTGACGTAACTGGGGGGTATTCAGAACTGAAGCCTGGCTCACCGTGGAGGAGGCAGAGGTGGCAGGAGAAGGGGCAATAAAACTTGAAGGGTCTGGAAGTTCGGGATGGGGCTTAAAACATGAGGGTCTTAAGACACACTGGAAGGTTGAGACACAACAGACAATAGAGACACATCGGTAGGTGATGGGGGATGAATAATCAGAGTTTTTTGTTTTTTTATGCGTTTTGCCTGTTTTCCGTTGGGTTTTCCTGGTTGGGGGATGTCTTCTTGGGCTAGGTTGTAAAGTGTTTGCGGGAGACACGTCAGGACCCGGCTCCACAATTACACAGTCCGTCTCCATTGTGGAGCGCTCGGCAATGTCTGAGTCCAACACCATTGTAGTGGGGGGGAAAGATAAAGTCCCGCCTGGGTCCTGGTGCCTCGTTGGGGGGGGGGGAAACAAAAACCCTCCCAGGATCCTGGTGCCTCGTTGGGGGGGGGACATAAAACCCTCCCAGGGTCCTGGTTCCTCGTTGGGGGGGGGGGGGGAACATAAAACCGTCCCAGGGTCCTGGTGCATCGTTGGGGGGGGGAAACAAAGCCCATACCAGTGTCCTGCTGCATTGCTGGTGGGGGGGAACATAAAGCCATGGATGGGTCCTGCTGCATCGGGGTGGGTCCTGCCCGGAAAGCTATGGCTTGGTCCTGCTGCATAATGGGGGGGCCGGTGCAATACGCCATGCCTGGGTCCTGCTGCTTGGGGGGGTGGGCCATCCTATACGACTGGCCTGGGTCCTGCTGCATCAGGGGGTGTCCTGGCCGGAAAGCAGTGCCTCGGTCCTGCTGCATCGGGGTGGGGCCGGTCCGATATGCCAGGCCTTGGTCCTGCTGCATCGGGGGTGGGCCGGTCCGATATGGCATGGATGGGTCCTGCTGCATCGGGAGGGGGCCGGGCCGATAAGCAACGCCAGGGTCCTGCGTCATCATGGTGTCAGCAGAGGAGGTCCAAGCCGGAGCAGCGGTTGTCACGGTGGTGGCGGTGGGATGTCCAACAGCACTCGTCATCGTGTTGGCACTGTAGTGGAGTACACCTGTGGATGGAATAGAGGTGGCCGTGCAGTGGTATGCAGCAGAGGTAGGAATGGTGTTTAGTGACAGTGACAGCACAGTTGGATATGCCGTCACATTACGACTTTGACTCTGCTGCATAGCCTGCACAAAAGCAACATTGCAGGCCTGCATCACACTCAGCTGGAGATCAGGGCTAAGGTGTTCCGACATTCCCTGTTGGATTTGATTAAAAAAATGATATGCTGGCCTCTGGAGGTCGGCTTTCACTTGATCAACGCTTTTGGCGACATCCTGGATGCGGCAATGTAAGAGGTTATGGGACACATCCATTCTGTCACCTAAAGCCTTGATAGCATTGTGTAAAACCGAGCTCAAGTGCAAAAACTCGGGCATGAGGGACCTATCCGAAGCCCTCTGTCGCTGCCGGGATGAGCCCGCAAAAATGGGTGCAGCGAAAGAGGACTGCGAAAGGGGAAGACCTGATGGGCCAGCCCCCTGGTCTCCAGTGAGTGTGGAAGACCCACCTGGTGCTGCGCTGCTGGATGGCTGGGACGGGTCCGTGGCTGCCGGCTGAAGGACCGCTCCAGAACCTGTGGCGACAGTCGTGCAGTGTGTGCTGTGAAAAAAGAAAACAGAAAATTAATACCAAACTATAACAAGACGGTACATCCTGTGGAATTAAAAATGACAGATTATCTCAATGCAATACAACCGGAGGCATGTGAGAAATACTTACGTTCTCATGAGAAGGACTGGTCTCAGGAAGGCCAGCACACGGTGATATTTGTAGAGCCGGTGCCTTGCTCCGGAACCACTTGCTGCACGATTCTCAGCACGAAGGTCCTTGTTGAAGCGGTCCTTCATGGAACGCCAACGTGTTCTTACTTTGTCCACTGTGAAATAACAATAAAATATAATGGTCAGAAAAAGGACTTTTGGCCATGCTCTCGTGACTGTGTGTGATGACAGAAACTACGAAAAGTTTCTTTCATCACACACAGTCAAGAGAGCATGACCAAGGTCTGTTGCTTCACACTGCCGTGCAATACTTACCAAATGCATTACGGACCCGTGGCGGGGAATTCTCCCAGCCATCCCACAAAGCTTGGGCCACCTCACTCCACAAACGACGGAGAACACTATTGACGGCGTGCTGTGGATCCCGGCTGTCCCACAACGGGACTCACTCATGGACCAGAGTGATCAGGAGGTCATTATCAATCCGGTCGTTGTCCCGTTGTGAACCCTAAAATTAAAAGAAAATCATTTAAGTTTGCTCAACCACATTGGGAAAAAAAAAGACAAGAAGATGAGAAAGGGCAGGAATATGAAAGACAACTTTCAGAAAAGGATGATACAAGAAAAATTTAAAGAAAAACAAGGGTACAGAAAGGAAGATTCAATAATATTACAATAAGGACAGTCTGCCTGGTATACATACCCGCTGCCGTCTTCCACCTGGACCTTGACTCCGCTGCTCAGTACCTCTCTGTCCCTCAGTAGAAGAGCTCTATAAAATAAAAAAAAACAAATTGTCTCATGTGTCGATGTGACAGTCAATACTTACCAAGCTGATGGACAAAAAACTTACCTCGCTCACGTGATCCACTTCTGACTGACGTGGCTGGAACTCCTCATCAGACGAAGACTCCGTAGAAGACATTCTGATGCGTGTTGAAATAAAAAAATAGAAGAAATTAGGACATGTAGATCCAAAAAATTGAAAATGAATGCATTGGATAGGATATACTCACATTGCTCTGGGTCTTGTCCAACAATGCGTCCGGGCAGGGTCTTGTCTTCTTTGGAGTCTGATGAGAAGTGACAAGAAACTTCCCCCAACCTTCCTTTTATAACCCTGCTGCTATGGGGGAGGTTTATCAGTGTCTAGACAACCTTATCTACAGTTAATTCAATCTTTTTTTAAAAAAAGCATGCGTCAAAAAAACGCATGCAAACGCATGTACAAAAAAACGCATGCGTCCCCATTGACACCAATGCATTTTTTGACCCAAACAAAAAGCATGTAAACGCATGAGTTTTTTTGGGTCAAAAAAAGCCCCTCAAAAATACTACAAGTTGCATTTTAAAAAATGAACGCATGCAGTAAAAAAACGCATGCGTTCATAAATGCGTGCAAACGCGTACACCAAAAAACGCATGCGTTTTCAATGTTAAATGTAGGGGAAAAAAACGCATGCTTTTTTTGGTAAAAAACGCTGCAGACAAAAACGCAAGTGTGAAACCACCCTTAGAGCATAAATTGGCCAATTAATGTGTGCCCATCAACCACGGCAAGGTGATCTCCCCCTGATGGGTCCTACTCTACTGTACATGCCACTCTTGGGCAACCAGCCTACAACTTCGGACAAACATGTCACTCTGGGCTAAACCTACAATTTATGGGCAGGTAGAGTTGATTACCGCCACCTGCAAGGTCAATGGGGGGAGTGCAAGATAAGTCTGGATGTTGCCACATCCATACAAATAGAGGAAAAAAACAAAACAAATCAGCACCCCCAATGTGAATACGTGCAAGCTGCAAACTGCAACACACAGATAAAAAAGACCACAGCAGCACATGTACATGAATTGACCATGTGAAAACACAGACAAATATACATTTCACAAAAATATTTTTTCATAAAAAATTTTTCAAAATTTTTTTTTTCATAAAACTTAGTTAAAATGGATATTCTTAGCGCATAAATTGGCCAATTAATGTGTGCCCATCAACCACAGCAAGGTGATCTCCCTCTGATGGGTACTACATAGTTGATGGGCACACATTAATTGGCCAATTTATGCGCTAAGAATCTCCATTTTAACTGTAAGTTTTATGAAAAAAAAACATTTTTGAACATTTTTTTATGAAAAAATATTTTTGTGAAATGTATATTTGTCTGTGTTTTCACATGGCCGATTCATGTACATGTGCTGCTGTGGTCTTTTTTATCTGTGTGTTGCAGTTTGCAGCGTGCTGATTTGTTTTTTTTCCATATATATATATATACATATATATATATATTGTGTCAGTGTATCACAGATAAAGATGGCTGTGAACTCAAAATCTGTCAATACTCAGGGATTGATAAAAATGTTCCTACAAGAGCTTCCAATCTAAAGAGACATTTACAACACTTACACCCAGAATTTTTCAAAGCTGTGATTGAAAAAGATCGCAGCAGCACCAAGAAACCAGAGCCCAGCACTTCCCGCCATGGAAAGGAGGAGGAAAGAGCGTCACAAACATCAGTTACAAGATATTTTGTAAGTGATAAAGTTACTGTGTTAATGACAGCAGATATGTGTAAAAGCTCACAGAGCTTGTTGTGAAAGATGGTGGACCATCATCATTATCTGCACCACCAGCATTTACAGTTCTTAATGAAAAAATGGCCGCAAACTTGGTGCTTCTCTGGAAAGAGAAAGTATTAGAAGATTAGTGACTGAAGAAGCCCTCAACCAAGAGGAGGTTCCTAAAGACTCATGAGACGTTTTATATTTCTTAAAATGAATGCTGCACATGTCACAGAGTGAACTATTTTGCTATTAACGTTGAATTTGTTTGTGACAAGAAAATTGTTACCAAGACACGGGCAGTAAAAGGTACTAAAGCTCCTCACACCAGCCAGGTTCTCCAGACCTTAGTGGAAAACGTTCTGCAGCCAGTGTCTCCAGACCGTAGTGGAAAAAGTTCTGCAAAATTATGAGCTCAAAAGAGAACAGGTTCTTGTTATTGTCACCGACAATGCTTCGAACATGATAAGTACAGTTACACTGATGGATTAGAATAATGAAGGGGAACAGCAGCTAGAAGAAAACGTCAGATTCAGTATGTCTAAGATGGAGGACGCAGTCCTGTAACTGAGGAACAAACAGATATTACTACAGAAGATGATACTTTACAATTAGATAATCTTGTTGATGCTGCTTGTGAAGGATCACCCAGTTCGTCCCATGTCACCAATCTGTGACGTCTCTACACAGGCACAGCTCTCCGGCGCCCCCTTTGTCTCTCAGGTCAATAAGGAACTGCACCTAGAGCAAATGGCTGCCGGGGAGACTGCCCTGTTACCCACACTGGGTATTCTAAGATTCGCAATCAGAGTAAAAGGATCAGCCCAAAATTAATTTATGATTTAATTGCCTTAAGGGCGCACTAGGTAATTACAAGAAATATACAATCACAATATATCAAGAGTTACAGTCAGAGTACAATATAACAATATAACATAAGGCTTAAAGGTATAAAGCTGGAGGTCAATTTACCAGGTTGAAGGTCGCTTGTGGAAGCCAGGGGGCTCTGCGCTCCACAGGTAGACAGCTTAGTTGCTGGGCAGCCCCCAGAAAGCATGTGCTTGCCCCCCTCTGACTGGCCTGCCCTCTTTTGTAGTTCCTCAGTTAGTCATCTTCTTCTGTGTGTCAGACTTCTCCAAGTGTCCTCAGCTCTTAAACCTTGCTGGGTTCCTCCGCCTGTAGCTGGGTGGGCTTAGCAATCTCCACCCCTCTGCCCACCTGCAAGATTTATTCCAATATCTAATAAATGGGATAACTTCTCTCAGGATGATCGGATCAGCACACGGGCAGTACCAGCGCCGGTGGTTTGTTCTGCCGGTCGTACTTGGATCAAACCTGGACCCATTCGGTCCCTGTGGGAGGCTGATCCCTATATCTCGGGTTTCAGACCTCCCACGGACACGGGAGTTGCACTGTTAGATGCGCAATTTCTTTAGGGCGAGGGGGATATTTTTTATGAGCCGGTACCTCGGATGATGCATCCATAATCCACGATTCCATGTTGGAGACGGTTTGACTGGACGGCCATAATAGATGTGTATCCTGTGGCCACTCGACATGCGTGCTTTAATTAAGCCCCCAGGCACCTCCATGTCCCCTGCTGGTGTGGCTTCCTCACTCAGGCTTTGAAATGCCATCTACCTGCCACACTGTGCTCAGCCCATTACCATACTAATAGGAACTTTATCCATTAGAAAAGGTGGGGGCCAGGAGCACTCCTCTCTGCAGACCTGTGACCAGGAGACAAAATGGAGTCACGCCAATCTCTGTTAGTATGCCCGTCTAAGATGGCGGCTGTTCCCTCGTCACACTGCTTCACAACTTTCTCCCATTCATCACATGCGTTGTGTTGTGCACACGCTGCAGCCGGCAATAAGAGATCGTCTGCAAGACTCCTTCTACACCCCCTGAACCACAGTCTGTCAACACTCCTTCTACACCCCCAGGACCGCAGTCTGTCCACGCTCCTTCTACACCCCCTGGACCGCGGCCCGTCCACGCTCCTTCTACACCAGGGGTGTCAAACTGCATTCCTCGAGGGCTGCAAACAGGTCATGTTTTCAGGATTTCCTTGTACTGCACAGGTGATAATTTAATCACCAACTCATTATTTGTGTAGGTGATTAAATTATCACCTGTGCAGTACAAGGAAATCCTGAAAACATGACCTGTTTGCAGCCCTCGAGGAATGCAGTTTGACACCCCTGTTCTACACCCCCTGGACCACAGTCCGTCCACGCTCCTTCCACACCCCCTGGACCATGGTCCGTCCACGCTCCTTCTACACCCCCTGGACCACAGTCTGTCCATGCTCCTTCTACACCCCCTGGACAACGGTCCGTTCACGCTCCTGTTGTCGCAGGTCTCGACCTGCTCTCTGATGAGTCCACCTTAGGGATGACGTCACGGCACCGGAGAGATAAGACAGAGTACACCAGGCATGTATCTGAAGTATCTCTAGTTTACTTGAGCTTACACACTTTTTATGCATTCTTATGTCAGAGGCGGATTCTCCATATATGGGCTAAGCGTTGGAGAGTTTACTTCCTTGCCTCCCTATGGTTTCGCAAACATATTTTTCTATACAAAACATTATTCGTTATCTTTCAAGGACATTTCATCCTCCATGCTCTGCTACAATTAGTTAAATGACAGCAATATCAGCGGTATGCAGAATAATGAAAAACAACTTGTTTATCTGACCTTTAGTAACACTTACATAAAATGGATCCTGCTATAACACTCCTTCTACACCCCCTGGACCGCAGTCCGTCCACGCTCCTTCTACACCCCCTGGACCACGGTCCATCCACGCTCCTTCTACAACCCCTGGACCGCAGCCCGCCCACGCTCCTTCTACACCCCCTAGAACGCAGTCCGTCCACGCTCCTTCTACACCCCCTGGACCACGGTCCATCCACGCTCCTTCTACACCCCCTGGACCGCAGCCCGCCCAAGCTCCTTCTACACCCCCTGGACCGCAGTCCGTCCACGCTCCTTCTACACCACCTGGACCGCAGTCCGTCCACGCTCCTTCTACACCCCCTGGACCGCAGTCCGTCCACGCTCCTTCTACACCCCATGGACTGCGGTCCGTCCATGCTCCTATTACACCCCCTGGACCCCAGTCCGTCCACGCTCCTTCTACACCCCCTGGACCGCAGTCCATCCATGCTCCTTCTACACCCCCTGGACCGCGGTCCGTCCACGCTCCTTCTACACCCCCTGGACCACGGTCCATCCACGCTCCTTCTACACCCCCCGGACCACAGTCCGTCCATGCTCCTTCTACACCCCCTGGACCGCGGTCCGTCCACGCTCCTTCTACACCCCCTGGACCGCAGTCCGTCAATGCTCCTACTACACCCCCTGGACCGCGGTCCATCCATGCTCCTTCTACACCCCCTGGGCAACGGGCCGTCCACGCTCCTTCTACTCCCCCTGGACCACAGTCCGTCCATGCTCCTTCTACACCCCCTGGACAATGGTCCATCTACGCTCCTTCTACACCCCCTGGACCGCAGTCCGTCCATGCTCCTTCTACACCCCCTGGACCGCAGTCCGTCCACGCTCCTTCTACACCCCCTGGACAACGGTCCGTCCACGCTCCTTCTACTCCCCCTGGACCGCAGTCCGTCCACGCTCCTTCTACACCCACTGGACATTGGTCCATCCACGCTCCTTCTACACCCCCTGGACCGCAGTCCGTCCACATTCCTTCTACACCCCCTGGACCGCAGTCCGTCCACGCTCCTTCTACACCCCCTGGACAACGGTCCGTCCACGCTCCTTCTACTCCCCCTGGACCGCAGTCCGTCCACGCTACTTCTACACCCCCTGGACAACGGTCCGTCCACGCTCCTTCTACTCCCCCTGGACCGCAGTCCGTCCACGCTCCTTCTACACCCCCTGGACAACGGTCCGTCCACGCTCCTTCTCCCCCTGGACCGCAGTCCGTCCTCGCTCCTTCTACACCCCCTGGACTGCAGTCCATCCATGCTCCTTTTACTCCCCCTGGACCACAGTCCGTCCATGCTCCTTCTACACCCCCTGGACAACGGTCCGTCCACGCTCCTTCTACTCCCCCTGTACCGCGGTCCGTCCATGCTCCTTCTACTCCCCTTGGACCGTGGTCCGTCCACGCTCCTTCTACACCCCCTGGACCGCGGTCCGTCCACGATCCTGCTACACCTCCTGGACCGCAGTCCGTCCACACGCTCCTTCTACACCCCCTGGAACACGGTCCGTCCACGCTCCTTCTACACCCCCTGGACCGCAGCCCGCCCAAGCTCCTTCTACACCCCCTGGACCGCAGTCCGTCCATGCTCCTTCTACACCACCTGGACCGCAGTCCGTCCACGCTCCTTCTACACCCCCTGGACCGCAGTCCGTCCACGCTCCTTCTACACCCCATGGACCGCGGTCCGTCCATGCTCCTTCTACACCCCCTGGACCGCAGTCCGTCCACGCTCCTTCTACACCCCCTGGACCGCAGTCCATCCACGCTCCTTCTACACCCCCTGGACCGCGGTCCGTCCACGCTCCTTCTACACCCCCTGGACCACGGTCCATCCACGCTCCTTCTATACCCCCCGGACCACAGTCCGTCCATGCTCCTTCTACACCCCCTGGACCGCGGTCCGTCCACGCTCCTTCTACACCCCCTGGACCGCAGTCCGTCAATGCTCCTACTACACCCCCTGGACCGCAGTCCGTCCACGCTCCTTCTACACCCCCTGGACAACGGGCCGTCCACGCTCCTTCTACTCCCCCTGGACCGCAGTCCATCCACGCTCCTTCTACACCCACTGGACATTGGTCCATCCACGCTCCTTCTACACCCCCTGGACCGCAGTCCGTCCACGCTCCTTCTACACCCCCTGGACCGCAGTCCGTCCACGCTCCTTCTACACCCCCTGGACAACGGTCCGTCCACGCTCCTTCTACTCCCCCTGGACCGCAGTCCGTCCACGCTACTTCTACACCCCCTGGACAACGGTCCGTCCACGCTCCTTCTACTCCCCCTGGACCGCAGTCCGTCCACGCTCCTTCTACACCCCCTGGACAACGGTCCGTCCACGCTCCTTCTACTCTCCCTGGACCGCAGTCCGTCCTCGCTCCTTCTACACCCCCTGGACCGCAGTCCGTCCATGCTCCTTCTACACCCCCTGGACAACGGTCCGTCCACGCTCCTTCTACTCCCCCTGTACCGCGGTCCGTCCATGCTCCTTCTACTCCCCTTGGACCGTGGTCCGTCCACGCTCCTTCTACACCCCCTGGACCGCGGTCCGTCCACGATCCTGCTACACCTCCTGGACCGCAGTCCGTCCACACGCTCCTTCTACACCCCCTGGAACACGGTCCGTCCACGCTCCTTCTACACCCCCTGGACCGCAGCCCGCCCAAGCTCCTTCTACACCCCCTTGACCGCAGTCCGTCCACGCTCCTTCTACACCACCTGGACCGCAGTCCGTCCACGCTCCTTCTACACCCCCTGGACCGCAGTCCGTCCACGCTCCTTCTACACCCCATGGACCGCGGTCTGTCCATGCTCCTTCTACACCCCCTGGACCGCAGTCCGTCCACGCTCCTTCTACACCCCCTGGACCGCAGTCCATCCACGCTCCTTCTACACCCCCTGGACCGCGGTCCGTCCACGCTCCTTCTACACCCCCTGGACCACGGTCCATCCACGCTCCTTCTACACCCCCCGGACCACAGTCCGTCCATGCTCCTTCTACACCCCCTGGACCGCGGTCCGTCCACGCTCCTTCTACACCCCCTGGACCGCAGTCCGTCAATGCTCCTACTACACCCCCTGGACCGCAGTCCATCCACGCTCCTTCTACACCCCCTGGACAACGGGCCGTCCACGCTCCTTCTACTCCCCCTGGACCACAGTCCGTCCATGCTCCTTCTACACCCCCTGGACAATGGTCCATCTACGCTCCTTCTACACCCCCTGGACCGCAGTCCGTCCATGCTCCTTCTACACCCCCTGGACCGCAGTCCGTCCACGCTCCTTCTACACCCCCTGGACAACGGTCCGTCCACGCTCCTTCTACTCCCCCTGGACCGCAGTCCGTCCACGCTCCTTCTACACCCACTGGACATTGGTCCATCCACGCTCCTTCTACACCCTCTGGACCGCAGTCCGTCCACGCTCCTTCTACACCCCCTGGACCGCAGTCCGTCCACGCTCCTTCTACACCCCCTGGACAACGGTCCGTCCACGCTCCTTCTACTCCCCCTGGACCGCAGTCCGTCCACGCTACTTCTACACCCCCTGGACAACGGTCCGTCCACGCTCCTTCTACTCCCCCTGGACCGCAGTCCGTCCACGCTCCTTCTACTCCCCCTGGACCGCAGTCCGTCTTCGCTCCTTCTACACCCCCTGGACCGCAGTCCATCCATGCTCCTTTTACTCCCCCTGGACCACAGTCCGTCCATGCTCCTTCTACACCCCCTGGACAACGGTCCGTCCACGCTCCTTCTACTCCCCCTGTACCGCGGTCCGTCCATGCTCCTTCTACTCCCCCTGGACCGCAGTCCGTCCACGCTCCTTCTACACCCCCTGGACAACGGTCCGTCCACGCTCCTTCTACTCCCCCTGGACCTCAGTCCGTCCTCGCTCCTTCTACACCCCCTGGACAACGGTCCGTCCACGCTCCTTCTACTCCCCCTGGACCGCGGTCCGTCCATGCTCCTTCTACTCCCCCTGGACCGCAGTCCGTCCACGCTCCTTCTACACCCCCTGGACAACGGTCCGTCCACGCTCCTTCTACTCCCCCTGGACCGCAGTCCGTCCTCGCTCCTTCTACACCCCCTGGACAACGGTCCGTCCACGCTCCTTCTACTCCCCCTGGACCGCAGTCCGTCCTCGCTCCTTCTACACCCCCTGGACCGCAGTCCATCCATGCTCCTTTTACTCCCCCTGGACCACAGTCCGTCCATGCTCCTTCTACACCCCCTGGACAACGGTCCGTCCACGCTCCTTCTACTCCCCCTGTACCGCGGTCCGTCCATGCTCCTTCTACTCCCCTTGGACCGTGGTCCGTCCACGCTCCTTCTACACCCCCTGGACCGCGGTCCGTCCACGATCCTGCTACACCTTCTGGACCGCAGTCCGTCCACACGCTCCTTCTACACCCCCTGGAACACGGTCCGTCCACACTCCTTCTACACCCCCTGGACCACGGTCCATCCACGCTCCTTCTACACCCCCTGGACCGCGATCCGTCCACGCTCCTTCTACACCCCCTGGAACACGGTCCGTCCACGCTCCTTCTACACCCCCTGGACCGCAGTCCGTCCACGCTCCTTCTACACCCCCTGGACCGCAGTCCGTCCACGATCCTTCTACACCCCCTGGACCGCAGTCCGTCCACGCTCCTTCTACACCCCCTGGACCGCAGTCCGTCCACGCTCCTTCTACACCCCCTGGACAACGGTCCGTCCACGCTCCTTCTACACCCCCTGGAACACGGTCCGTCCACGCTCCTTCTACACCCCCTGGACCACGGTCCATCATAGTAACATAGTAACATAGTTAGTAAGGCCGAAAAAAGACATTTGTCCATCCAGTTCAGCCTATATTCCATCATAATAAATCCCCAGATCTACGTCCTTCTACAGACCTAATAATTGTATGATACAATATTGTTCTGCTCCAGGAAGACTGTTGTGAATTCTGTGGCTGAATTCACTTCTGTGGTCACAAGTGGTATTGCAGTCTCTGGGCTTCCTCCCTCAGGTGTTTTGGTGAGCTCGTTGGCTGCCTCCTTCTACACCCCCTGGACAACGGTCCGTCCACGCTCCTTCTACTCCCCCTGTACCGCGGTCCGTCCATGCTCCTTCTACTCCCCTTGGACCGTGGTCCGTCCACGCTCCTTCTACACCCCCTGGACCGCGGTCCGTCCACGATCCTGCTACACCTTCTGGACCGCAGTCCGTCCACACGCTCCTTCTACACCCCCTGGAACACGGTCCGTCCACACTCCTTCTACACCCCCTGGACCACGGTCCATCCACGCTCCTTCTACACCCCCTGGACCGCGATCCGTCCACGCTCCTTCTACACCCCCTGGAACACGGTCCGTCCACGCTCCTTCTACACCCCCTGGACCGCAGTCCGTCCACGCTCCTTCTACACCCCCTGGACCGCAGTCCGTCCACGATCCTTCTACACCCCCTGGACCGCAGTCCGTCCACGCTCCTTCTACACCCCCTGGACCGCAGTCCGTCCACGCTCCTTCTACACCCCCTGGACAACGGTCCGTCCACGCTCCTTCTACACCCCCTGGAACACGGTCCGTCCACGCTCCTTCTACACCCCCTGGACCACGGTCCATCATAGTAACATAGTAACATAGTTAGTAAGGCCGAAAAAAGACATTTGTCCATCCAGTTCAGCCTATATTCCATCATAATAAATCCCCAGATCTACGTCCTTCTACAGACCTAATAATTGTATGATACAATATTGTTCTGCTCCAGGAAGACTGTTGTGAATTCTGTGGCTGAATTCACTTCTGTGGTCACAAGTGGTATTGCAGTCTCTGGGCTTCCTCCCTCAGGTGTTTTGGTGAGCTCGTTGGCTGCCTTGCTATTTAGCTCCACCTGAGTCTGTCTTCCTTGCTCCTTGTCAATGTTCCAGTGTTGGATCTGAGCTACTGCATCTTTCCTTGGGCCTGCTGCTCTGCTAGATAAGTGCTTCTAGTTTGTTTTCTGTTTTTTCTGTCCAGCTTGCTATTAACTTTTGCTGGAAGCTCTGAGAAGCAAAGGGGTGCACCGCCGTGCTGTTAGTTCGGCACGGTGGGTCTTTTTGCCCCTTTGCGTGGTTTTCGTTTTAGGGTTTTTTGTAGACTGCATAGTTCTCTTTGCTATCCTCGCTCTGTCTAGAATATCGGGCCTCACTTTGCTGAATCTATTTCATTCCTACGTTTGTCTTTTCATCTTGCTAACAGTCATTATATGTGGGGGGCTGCCTATTCCTTTGGGGTATTTCTCTGAGGTAAGTCAGGCTTGTATTTCTATCTTCAGGCTAGTCAGCTCCTCAGGCAGTGCCGAGTTGCATAGGTAGTGATAGGCGCAATCCACTGCTGCTTATAGTTGTGTGAGGATAGATCAGGTACTGCAGTCTACAGAGATTCCACGTCTCAGAGCTCGTCCTATTGTTTTTGGTTATTGCCAGATCTCTGTATGTGCGCTGATTACTGCACGCTGTGTTGCCTGATTGCCAGCCATAACAGTACAAGGAGCCACACCAATGATTCCCAATAGAGGGAAAAAAGAAATCCTGACAGCATTTTTTTTTCTTAGCTCTGTCTTCAGTCTTTTTTTTTCCCCTAGACATTAGAGTGCTTCAGGACACAGCTGTGGACATGGATATTCAGGCTCTGTGCTCCTCAATGGATAATCTCGTTGTAAATGTACAAAAGATTCAAGATACTATTGATCAGAAATCGATGCTAGAACCAAGAATTCCGATTCCTGATTTGTTTTTTGGTGACAGAACTAAGTTCCTGAGCTTCAGAAATAATTGTAAGCTATTTCTGGCCTTGAAACCTCATTCTTCTGGTAATCCTATTCAACAGGTTTTGATTATTATTTTTTTTTTGCGCGGCGACCCACAGGACTGGGCGTTTTCTCTTGCACCAGGAGATTCTGCATTGAGTAGTGTCGATGCATTTTTCCAGGCGCTGGGATTGCTTTACGATGAGCCTAATTCAGTGGATCAGGCTGAGAAAAATCTGCTGGCTTTATGCCAGGGTCAGGATGATGTAGAAGTATATTGTCAGAAATTTAGGAAGTGGTCAGTACTCACTCTGTGGAATGAATCTGCACTAGCGGCTTTGTTCAGAAAGGGTCTCTCTGAAGCTCTTAAGGATGTAATGGTGGGATTTCCTATGCCTGCTGGTTTGAATGAGTCTATGTCCTTGGCCATTCAGATCGGTCGTCGCTTGCGCGAGCGTAAATCTGTGCACCATCTGGCGGTATTGTCTGAGAGTAAACCTGAGCCTATGCAGTGCGACAGGACTATGACTAAAGTAGAACGGCAAGAACACAGACGTCTGAACAGACTGTGTTTCTATTGTGGTGATTCTACTCATGCTATTTCTAATTGTCCTAAACGCACTAGGCGGTTCAATAGCTCTGCCGTTATTGGTACTGTACAGTCCAAATTCCTTTTGTCCATTACCTTAATGTGCTCTTTGTCATCGTATTCTGTCATGGCGTTTGTGGATTCAGGCGCTGCCCTGAATCTGATGGATTTGGATTATGCTAAACGTTGTGGATTTTTCTTGGAGCCTTTGCGGTGTCCTATTCCGTTGAGAGGAATTGATGCTACACCTTTGGCCAAGAATAAGCCTCAGTACTGGGCCCAGCTGACCATGTGCATTGCTCCTGCACATCAGGAAGTTATTCGCTTTCTGGTACTGCATAATTTGCATGATGTGGTCGTGTTGGGGTTGCCATGGCTACAAACCCATAATCCAGTATTGGATTGGAACTGTATGTCGGTAACCAGCTGGGGTTGTCAGGGAGTACATGGTGATGTTCCATTTTTGTCTATTTCGTCATCCATTCCTTCTGACATCCCAGAGTTCTTGTCGGACTTTCAGGATGTATTTGAAGAGTCCAAGTCTGATGCCCTACCTCCGCATAGGAATTGTGATTGTGCTATCGATTTGATTCCTGGTAGTAAATTCCCTAAGGGTCGTTTATTTAATTTGTCCGTACCTGAACACACCGCTATGCGCAGTTATGTGAAGGAGTCCCTGGAGAAGGGACATATTCGCCCATCGTCGTCACCATTGGGAGCAGGGTTCTTTTTTGTAGCCAAGAAGGATGGTTCGCTAAGACCGTGTATTGATTACCGCCTTCTTAATAAGATCACTGTTAAGTTTCAGTATCCCTTGCCATTGATTTCTGACTTGTTTGCTCGGATTAAGGGGGCTAGTTGGTTTACTAAGATTGATCTTCGTGGTGCGTATAATCTGGTGAGAATCAGGCAGGGAGATGAATGGAAAACGGCATTTAATACGCCCGAGGGTCATTTTGAGTATCTGGTGATGCCGTTCGGACTTGCCAATGCTCCATCTGTTTTTCAGTCTTTTATGCATGACATTTTCCGTGAGTATCTGGATAAATTCTTGATTGTTTACTTGGATGACATTTTGATCTTCTCGGATGATTGGGAGTCTCATGTGAAGCAAGTCAGAATGGTTTTCCAGGTACTGCGTGCTAATTCCTTGTTCGTGAAGGGATCAAAGTGTCTCTTCGGTGTGCAGAAAGTTTCATTTTTGGGGTTCATCTTTTCCCCTTCTACTATCGAGATGGATCCGGTTAAGGTTCAGGCCATCCAGGATTGGACTCAGCCGACATCTCTAAAAAGTCTGCAGAAATTCCTGGGCTTTGCTAATTTTTATCGTCGCTTCATCTGTAATTTTTCTAGCATTGCCAGACCATTGACCGATTTGACCAAGAAGGGTGCTGATTTGGTTAATTGGTCTTCTGCTGCCGTGGAAGCTTTTCAGGAGTTGAAGCGTCGTTTTTGCTGTGCCCCTGTGTTGTGTCATAGTAACATAGTTAGTAAGGCCGAAAAAAGACATTTGTCCATCCAGTTCAGCCTATATTCCATCATAATAAATACCCAGATCTACGTCCTTCTACAGAACCTAATAATTGTATGATACAATATTGTTCTGCTCCAGGAAGACATCCAGGCCTCTCTTGAACCCCTCGACTGAGTTCGCCATCACCACCTCCTCAGGCAAGCAATTCCAGATTCTCACTGTCCTAACAGTAAAGAATCCTCTTCTATGTTGGTGGAAAAACCTTCTCTCCTCCAGACGCAAAGAATGCCCCCTTGTGCCCGTCATCTTCCTTGGTATAAACAGATCCTCAGCGAGATATTTGTATTGTCCCCTTATATACTTATACATGGTTATTAGATCGCCCCTCAGTCGTCTTTTTTCTAGACTAAATAATCCTAATTTCGCTAATCTATCTGGGTATTGTAGTTCTCCCATCCCCTTTATTAATTTTGTTGCCCTCCTTTGTACTCTCTCTAGTTCCATTATATCCTTCCTGAGCACCGGTGCCCAAAACTGGACACAGTACTCCATGTGCGGTCTAACTAGGGATTTGTACAGAGGCAGTATAATGCTCTCATCATGTGTATCCAGACCTCTTTTAATGCACCCCATGATCCTGTTTGCCTTGGCAGCTGCTGCCTGGCACTGGCTGCTCCAGGTAAGTTTATCATTAACTAGGATCCCCAAGTCCTTCTCCCTGTCAGATTTACCCAGTGGTTTCCCGTTCAGTGTGTAATGGTGATATTGATTCCCTCTTCCCATGTGTATAACCTTACATTTATCATTGTTAAACCTCATGTTTAACCATGTGTCAACCTGATGTTTCTCTTCCGTTCCAGGTCGAGGTTGATGCTTCTGAGATTGGTGCAGGGGCGGTTTTGTCACAGAGAGGTTCTGGTTGCTCAGTGTTCAAACCATGTGCTTTCTTTTCCAGGAAATTTTCTGCTGCTGAGCGTAATTATGATGTGGGCAACCGAGAGTTGCTGGCCATGAAGTGGGCATTCGAGGAGTGGCGTCATTGGCTTGAGGGTGCTAAGCATCGCGTGGTGGTTTTGACTGATCATAAGAACCTTACTTATCTTGAGTCTGCCAAGCGCTTGAATCCTAGACAGGCCCGTTGGTCGTTGTTTTTTGCTCGTTTTGATTTTGTGATTTCATACCTTCCGGGCTCTAAAAATGTGAAGGCGGATGCTCTGTCTAGGAGTTTTGTGCCCGACTCTCCGGGGTTATCTGAGCCGGCGAGTATCCTCAAGGAAGGAGTCATTGTGTCTGCCATCTCCCCTGATTTGCGGAGAGTGTTGCAGAAATTTCAGGCTAATAAACCTGATCGTTGTCCGGCCGAGAAACTGTTCGTCCCTGATAGGTGGACTAGTAAAGTTATCTCTGAACTTCATTGTTCGGTGCTGGCCGGTCATCCAGGAATCTTTGGTACCAGGGAGTTGGTTGCTAGATCCTTCTGGTGGCCATCTCTGTCGCGGGATGTGCGTGCTTTTGTGCAGTCCTGTGGAATTTGTGCTAGGGCTAAGCCCTGCTGTTCACGTGCCAGTGGGTTGCTTTTGCCCTTGCCGGTCCCGAAGAGGCCTTGGACACATATTTCGATGGATTTCATTTCTGACCTTCCCGTTTCTCAAAAAATGTCGGTCATTTGGGTGGTCTGTGATCGCTTTTCTAAAATGGTCCATCTGGTGCCCTTGGTTAAATTGCCTTCCTCCTCTGATTTGGTGCCTTTGTTCTTCCAGCATGTGGTTCGTTTACATGGCATTCCTGAGAATATTGTTTCTGACAGAGGTTCCCAGTTTGTCTCGAGGTTCTGGCGAGCCTTTTGTGGTAGGATGGGCATTGACCTATCTTTCTCCTCGGCCTTCCATCCTCAGACTAATGGCCAGACCGAACGAACCAATCAGACCTTGGAAACATATCTGAGATGTTTTGTTTCCGCTGACCAGGATGATTGGGTGTCATTTTTGCCGTTGTCTGAGTTCGCCCTTAATAATCGGGCCAGCTCGGCTACCTTGGTCTCTCCATTTTTCTGCAATTCTGGGTTCCATCCTCGTTTCTCTTCAGGACAGGTTGAGTCTTCGGACTGTCCTGGTGTGGATTCTGTGGTGGACAGGTTGCAGCAGATCTGGACTCAGGTAGTGGACAATTTGACTTTGTCCCAGGAGAAGGCTCAGCTTTTCGCTAATCGCAGATGCCGTGTGGGACCCCGACTTCGTGTTGGGGATCTGGTTTGGTTATCTTCTCGTCATATTCCTATGAAGGTTTCCTCTCCTAAATTTAAACCTCGTTTTATTGGTCCGTATAGGATTTCTGAGATTCTCAATCCGGTGTCTTTTCGTCTGATCCTCCCAGACTCCTTTTCCATACATAATGTATTCCATAGGTCGTTGTTGAGGAGATACGTGGCACCTATGGTTCCATCTGTGGAGCCTCCTGCCCCTGTTTTGGTGGAGGGGGAATTGGAGTATATTGTGGAGAAGATTTTGGATTCTCGTGTCTCTAGACGGAAACTCCAGTATCTGGTCAAATGGAAGGGTTATGCTCAGGAAGATAATTCCTGGGTTTTTGCCTCTGATGTCCATGCCCCAGATCTTGTTCGTGCCTTTCATGTGGCTCATCCTGGTCGGCCTGGGGGTTCTGGTGAGGGTTCGGTGACCCCTCCTCAAGGGGGGGGTACTGTTGTGAATTCTGTGGCTGAATTCACTTCTGTGGTCACAAGTGGTATTGCAGTCTCTGGGCTTCCTCCCTCAGGTGTTTTGGTGAGCTCGTTGGCTGCCTTGCTATTTAGCTCCACCTGAGTCTGTCTTCCTTGCTCCTTGTCAATGTTCCAGTGTTGGATCTGAGCTACTGCATCTTTCCTTGGGCCTGCTGCTCTGCTAGATAAGTGCTTCTAGTTTGTTTTCTGTTTTTTCTGTCCAGCTTGCTATTAACTTTTGCTGGAAGCTCTGAGAAGCAAAGGGGTGCACCGCCGTGCTGTTAGTTCGGCATGGTGGGTCTTTTTGCCCCTTTGCGTGGTTTTCGTTTTAGGGTTTTTTGTAGACTGCATAGTTCTCTTTGCTATCCTCGCTCTGTCTAGAATATCGGGCCTCACTTTGCTGAATCTATTTCATTCCTACGTTTGTCTTTTCATCTTGCTAACAGTCATTATATGTGGGGGGCTGCCTATTCCTTTGGGGTATTTCTCTGAGGTAAGTCAGGCTTGTATTTCTATCTTCAGGCTAGTCAGCTCCTCAGGCAGTGCCGAGTTGCATAGGTAGTGATAGGCGCAATCCACTGCTGCTTATAGTTGTGTGAGGATAGATCAGGTACTGCAGTCTATAGAGATTCCACGTCTCAGAGCTCGTCCTATTGTTTTTGGTTATTGTCAGATCTCTGTATGTGCGCTGATTACTGCACGCTGTGTTGCCTGATTGCCAGCCATAACAGAAGACATCCAGGCCTCTCTTGAACCCCTCGACTGAGTTCGCCATCACCACCTCCTCAGGCAAGCAATTCCAGATTCTCACCGCCCTAACAGTAAAGAATCCTCTTCTATGTTGGTGGAAAAACCTTCTCTCGTCCAGACGCAAAGAATGTCCCCTTGTGCCCGTCACCTTCCTTGGTATAAACAGATCCTCAGCGAGATATTTGTATTGTCCCCTTATATACTTCTACATGGTTATTAGATCGCCCCTCAGTCGTCTTTTTTCTAGACTAAATAATCCTAATTTCGCTAATCTATCTGGGTATTGTAGTTCTCCCATCCCCTTTATTAATTTTGTTGCCCTCCTTTGTACTCTCTCTAGTTCCATTATATCCTTCCTGAGCACCGGTGCCCAAAACTGGACACAGTACTCCATGTGCGGTCTAACTAGGGATTTGTACAGAGGCAGTATAATGCTCTCATCATGTGTATCCAGACCTCTTTTATGCACCCCATGATCCTGTTTGCCTTGGCAGCTGCTGCCTGGCACTGGCTGCTCCAGGTAAGTTTATCATTAACTAGGATCCCCAAGTCCTTCTCCCTGTCAGATTTACCCAGTGGTTTCCCGTTCAGTGTGTAATGGTGATACTGATTCCTTCTTCCCATGTGTATAACCTTACATTTATCATTGTTAAACCTCATCTTCCACCTTTCAGCCCAAGTTTCCAACTTATCCAGATCCATCTGTAGCAGAATACTATCTTCTCTTGTATTAACTGCTTTACATAGTTTTGTATCATCTGCAAATATCGATATTTTACTGTGTAAACCTTCTTCCAGATCATTAATGAATATGTTGAAGAGAACAGGTCCCAATACTGACCCCTGCGGTCCCCACTGGTCACAGCGACCCAGTTAGAGACTATACCATTTATCACCACCCTCTGCTTTCTATCACTAAGCCAGTTACTAACCCATTTACACACATTTTCCCCCAGACCAAGCATTCTCATTTTGTGTACCAACCTCTTGTGCGGCACGGTATCAAACGCTTTGGAAAAATCGAGATATACCACGTCCAATGACTCACCGTGGTCCAGCCTATAGCTTACCTCTTCATAAAAACTGATTAGATTGGTTTGACAGGAGCGATTTCTCATAAACCCATGCTGATATGGAGTTAAACAGTTATTCTCATTGAGATAATCCAGATAACATCCCTCAGAAACCCTTCAAATATTTTACCAACAATAGAGGTTAGACTTACTGGCCTATAATTTCCAGGGTCACTTTTAGAGCCCTTTTTGAATATTGGCACCACATTTGCTATGCGCCAGTCCTGCGGAACAGACCCCGTCGCTATAGAGTTCCTAAAAATAAGAAATAATGGTTTATCTATTACATTACTTAGTTCCCTTAGTACTCGTGGGTGTATGCCATCCGGACCCGGAGATTTATCTATTTTAATCTTATTTAGCCGGTTTCGCACCTCTTCTTGGGTTAGATTGGTGACCCTTAATATAGGGTTTTAATTGTTTCTTGGGATTTCACCTAGCATTTCATTTTCCACCGTGAATACCGTGGAGAAGAAGGTGTTTAATATGTTAGCTTTTTCCTTGTCATCTACAACCATTCTTTCCTCACTATTTTTTAAGGGGCCTACATTTTCAGTTTTTATTCTTTTACTATTGATATAGTTGAAGAACAGTTTGGGATTAGTTTTACTCTCCTTAGCAATGTGCTTCTCTGTTTCCTTTTTGGCAGCTTTAATTAGTTTTTTAGATAAAGTATTTTTCTCCCTATAGTTTTTTAGAGCTTCAATGGTGCCATCCTGCTTTAGTAGTGCAAATGCTTTCTTTTTACTGTTAATTGCCTGTCTTACTTCTTTGTGTAGCCACATTGGGTTTTTCCTATTTCTAGTCCTTTTATTCCCACAAGGTATAAACCGCTTACACTGCCTATTTAGGATGTTCTTACACATTTCCCATTTATTATCTGTATTCTTATTTCTGAGGATATTGTCCCAGTCTACCAGATTAAGGGCATCTCTAAGCTGGTCAAACTTTGCCTTCCTAAAGTTCAGTGTTTTTGTGACTCCCTGACAAGTCCCCCTAGTGAAAGACAGGTGAAACTGCACAATATTGTGGTCGCTATTTCCTAGATGCCCGACCACCTGCAGATTTGTTATTCTGTCAGGTCTATTAGATAGTATTAGGTCTAAAAGTGCTGCTCCTCTGGTTGGATTCTGCACCAATTGTGAAAGATAATTTTTCTTGGTTATTAGCAGAAACCTGTTGCCTTTATGGGTTTCACAGGTTTCTGTTTCCCAGTTAATATCCGGGTAGTTAAAGTCCCCCATAACCAGGACCTCATTATGGGTTGCAGCTTCATCTATCTGCTTTAGAAGTAGACTTTCCATGCTTTCTGTTATATTTGGGGGTTTGTAACAGACCCCAATGAGAATTTTGTTACCATTTTTCCCTCCATGAATTTCGACCCATATGGACTCGACATCCTCATTTCCTTCGCTAATATCCTCCCTTAAAGTGGACTTTAGACAAGACTTTACATAGAGACAAACCCCTCCTCCTCTCCGATTTTTACGATCCTTTCTAAACAGACTGTAACCCTGTAAGTTAACTGCCCAGTCATAGCTTTCATCTAACCATGTCTCGGTTATTCCCACTATGTCAAAGTTACCTGTAGATATTTCTGCTTCTAGTTCTTCCATCTTGTTTGTCAGGCTTCTGGCGTTTGCGAGCATGCAGTTTAGAGGATTTTTGTTTTGTTCCAATCTCCTCGCTGTGGATTGTTTTAGAAATGTTCTTACCTCCCTTCTGAGTATGTTTTCCTGGGTCTTCTTTGTTCGAGTCTAATGTTTTTCTTCCCGTCCCCTCTTCTTCTAGTTTAACGCCCTCCTGATGAGTGTGTTTTGTGTTTTGAGCGAGCGCCTAAAACTATGCAAATTGTGGATGGTCCTAATATCTTGGGGTAGAGCATTCCAGAGGATTGGCGCAGCACGGGAGAAGTCTTGGAGTCGGGAGTGGGAGGTACGGATTAGTGCAGAGGTTAGCTGAAAGTGATTTGCAGAGCGCAGCGGTCTCTTAGGCCGATAGACTGAAATGAGGGAGGAGATGTAAGGGGGTGCCGCACTGTGGAGAGCTTTGTGGGTGAGAACAAGTACCGTATTTTTCGGACTATAAGACGCACCGGACTATAAGGCACACCTAGGTTTTAGAGGTGGAAAATAGGGAAAAAAAATATTTGAAGCAAAAAAATGTGGTAAAATATTTAATAACATAAATAACATACTATTATATGTGGTGTTATTATATATAATAGTATGTTATTATGTTGGAAGCTGCGGGACCAGTGTGGTGTCTGTACAGTACTATATGAACATGCTGGAGGGTGAGTATAAGAATGGGGGCACAGGGCTTATATTGAAAGCACCACTTCAGCACTGCAAAATAACACTGGAGTGCTGCTTTAAAATCTCATGGGAGAACTATAACTCCCAGCATGTCCTGCAGATCCTATGACATGCTGGGAGTTATAGTTCACCAAAGGAGTGGCAGAGTGCTTTATTGTGTTTTGTAAAGACTAACCTCTTAAATGTGGCAGCCAGCCACACTGTGGTGAGGTAAAAGCATCCCATGACTGCACACAGAGCCTTCCCTCGTTTCCTTTCCACAGCACAGGTTATGAGGAAGCTGCAGATTCTAGTGGAGAGCCTGAAGGACCTGTGATGATGTCAAGAAGAGGGAGGGCTCTGAGCTGCCATGTGATGATCCAGCCCGCCCACTCCTGACATCAAACAGGTCCTGTTTGTGCACAGCACTTGATGTCCAGCCCAGGCATGGCAGGCAGGTATGCAGCGATCTCCTCTCTCCTCTGGCCCCTGCTGCTTCTGCCTCCTCCTCCCCCGGACACACAGACCTCCCCAGCTGCTGCAGGAATCAGCACTGGAGAAGCCATGTGTGTCCCTGCTTAAGTGCAGTATTCATTTGCTGCTCAGCTGATAGGTGGGCGGGGAGCCGCTAATGAATATTCACTGCACTTAATCATCCGGACCACATGGTCTCCCCAGCGGTGATTCTGGGCAGCGGGGACATCCTGAAGTGGAATAGCAGTGCGATCCCACTCACTGCTGCCCCCCTCCCCACGTGCTACATCCTTACCATAAGACGCACCCACACTTTCCTCCAAAATTTTGAGGAAAAAAAGTGAGTCTTATGGTCAGAAAAATACGGTACTTTGAATTGTATCCTGTAATGAATGGGCAGCCAGTGTAATGACTGGCGAAGAGCGGACGCGTCCGAGTAACGATTAGCCAGATGGACAACCCTGGCTGCTGCATTAAGGATAGACTGGAGAGGGGAAAGTCGCGTGAGGGGGAGGCCAATTAATAGAGCATTGCAGTAGTACAGGCGGGAGTGGATCAGGGCGACAGTGAGAGTTTTTGTTGTCTCCATGATGAGAAAAGGGCGGATTCTAGAGATGTTCTTTAGGTGTAAGCGGCAGGAGTGGGCAAGAGATTGTATGTGGGAGGTGAAGGAGAGATCGGAGTCAAACATAACACCCAGACAGCGTGCCTGCTGCCGGGGTGTTATTATGGTGCCACCCACGGAGAGGGAAATGTCAGATTTAGGGAGGTTAGTAGATAGTGGGAGCAGAAGAAGTTCAGTTTTGGAGAGGTTGAGTTTCAGATAGAGAGCGGACATGATGTTGGAGACTGCGGACAGACAGTCAGTAGCGTTATGTAGTACAGCGGGGGTAAGGTCAGGGGAGGATGTATATAATTGTGTGTCATCAGCACAAAGATGGTACTGAAAGCCAAATCTGCTGATGGTCTGTCTAATTGGGGCCGTGTAGAGGGAGAAGAGAAGGGGGCCAAGGACTGAGCCCTGAGGTACCCCGACAGCGAGAGGAAGAGGAGATGAAGTGGAGCCAGAGAACAGAATACTGAAGGAGTGGTCAGAAAGATAGGAGAACCAGGAGAGAGCAGTGTCCTTAATGCCTAGTGACTGGAGCCTAGAGAGTAGGAGAGGGTGGTCAACAGTGTCGAAAGCTGCAGAAAGATCGAGGAGAATGAGAGTGGTCACTGTTACATTTTGCTGTCAGAAGGTCATTGGTCTCCTTGATGAGTGCAGTTTCTGTCGAATGTAGGGGGCGGAACCCGGACTGTGAAGGGTCTAGGAGGGAATGAGTGGAGAGGTAACAGGTAAGGCAGGAGTAGATCAGGTGCTCCAAGAGTTTAGAGATGAAGGTGAGATTGGAGACCGGTCTGTTGTGTAGGATGGGTCGAGGGTGGGTTTTTTTAGTAATGGAGTAATGATAGAGTGTTTGAAGGAGGAGGGGAAAATGCCAGAGGAGAGGGAGAGATTAATAATTGTAGTTAGGTGAGTTGTGACGACTGGAGAGAGAGACTGGAGGAGGTGTGAGGGAATGGGGTCGGTGGTGCATGTAGTCGGGCGAGAAGAGGAGAGGAGCCTGGAGACTTCTTCTTCTGTGATGGGATTGAATGTGGAGAGTGAGCCAGGGGAGATGCAGGGAGGAATGGGAGTCATTGCACTTGGTGTCTGGGAGCGGATTTCCTGACGGATATTGTCTATTTTCTCTATAAAGTGGGAGGCCAGGTCATCAGCACAAATGTCTGTGATAGGGGCTTGTGCTTTTGGCCTGAGGAGGGAGTGAAAGGTGTTAAACAGTTTCTTGGGGTTGTTGGATAGTGAGGAGATCAGGGTGGTGAAGTACGTCTGTTTGGTGAGGTGAAGGGCAGAGTCCTTAACATAAATTTGAAGTGTATGAAGTCTTCTGGGGTGCGAGTTTTCCTCCATAAGCGTTCAGCACTCCTAGAGCATCGCTGGAGAAATCGGGTTTGCAATGTAAGCCAGGGCTGTTTCACTCTGTGTTTGGAGGTTCTGAGGGTGAGAGGAGCTACTTGGTCCAGGGTGCTTCTAAGAGTGTCATTGTAGTGGTGTACCGCCAGATCAGGACAGGAAAAAAAGGAGATTGGGGACATTGATGAGTGTAGGGAGTCTGAAAGTGTATGAGGGTTAATGGCTTGTAGATTTCTGAATGTGTTGTAGGTAGGAGAGTGCTTGGGTGGACGAGGAATTGTGAGTGTGAAGGAGAGAATGTTGTGGTCAGAGAGGGGAAGTGGTGAGTTATCTAGGTAGGAGATTGAACAGAGCCGGACAAAGACCAGGTCCAGGGTGTTACCGTCTTTGTGTGTCTCAGAGGTTGAGAGCTGTGAGAGGCCGAGAGAAGTGGTTAGTGATAGAAGCTGGGATGCAGATGTGAAAGTGGGGCCATTAATGGGAATGTTGAAGTCTCCCAGGATAAAGGTTGGTAGTTCTGAGGACATGAAGTGCAGCAGCCAGGCAGAGAAATGGTCCAGGAAGTGGATGGGCGAGCCTTGGGGCCGGTATATGACCGCTACTCTGAGAGAAAGGGGACGGAAGAGCCTGATGGTGTGGACTTCAAAAGAAGGTAATGAGAGTGATGGAACTGAGGGGATTACCTGGAAGGTGCATTGTAGGGACAGGAGTATGCCGACTCCACCACCAGGTCTGTTTGTGGGTCTTGGGGAATGGGAGAATTGTAAGCCACCATGGGAAATGGCAGCAGGGGTGGCAGTGTCAGAGTCCTGGATCCAGGTTTCAGTGAGGGCCAACAGATTCAGAGAGTTGTTCACAAAGTAGTTGTGTAGGAAAGGAAGCTTGTTACATACAGACCGTGGATTCCAAAGGGCATAATTGAAAGAGAGAGATGAGGGAGTGCAAGTGATATTAATATGGTTAGTGTGGTTTTGATATGAGGTAGGGTAGCGGTTGAGGTTGGGGGATGGGGGACCGGGGTTGGGGGATATGTCCCCCGAAATCAGTAGGAGTAACAAGATAAAAAGCAAGTAGTTTTTGGAAGTGTAAGAAGTTTTTTTGTGCAGTGTGTTTGGGTAAGACGGGCTGAGGTTTTTCAGGAAGGTGAGAAGTGCATGGGAGCTGTACATGGGAGAGGGAAGGAGTGAGGAATTGATGTATATGAGTCGTGGTGGAGGGGAGATTGGGCGGTGAATGTGGATTGCAAGGGAGCATAGGAGGATAGGAATCAAGCACATGGATAGAAGGGAGAAATGCTCAAGGACCTTTAGCAGAGGGCAGAATGTCAAAAATTTAAATACAATGTGCATGCGTAGACATTTAACCAGCATGCACTTGCAAGCCTGGACTAACTACCAAACGTCCCGTAATGTAGGTGCACCCGCTCAGAATGAAGCTAGTCAGCAACGCTACATTGCTTCCCTCACTGTAAGCCCACCGTTTAGGACACCACCTGCAGCAAATGTGGAGGTATCGTCGCAAGGCCAAAGCAGTCAGGGAATCACCAGGTTCTTGGTAGGAAACACTGTATGCAGGCCAACAGCAAGAATACCATCACCAACCCTCTCTCAATCTGCCATGTCCACCACCACCCCCGCTAGTTCCACCATATGCAGCTCTCCAGTCCAGCTCACCCTACAAGAGACTCTCGTTAGGAAAAGGAAGTACTCATCCTCTCATCCGCATACACAGGGTTTGAACGCCCACATTGCTAGACTAATCTCGTTAGAGATGATGCCCTACTGGTTGGTTGAAAGCAAAGCTTTCAAAGCCCTGATGGCCTACGCAGTACCACGCTATGACCACGCTATGACCTACCCAGTCGACACTTCTTTGCGAGAAAAGCCATCCCAGCCCTCCACCAGCATGTCAAAGACCGCATTGTCCATGCACTGAGGCAGTCAGTAGAAAGGTGCACCTCACAACAGATGCATGGACCAGTAGGCATGGCCAGGGACGTTACGTGTCCATCACGGCACACTGGGTTAATGTGGTGGATGCAGGGTTCACAGGGGATAGCCATAGTGGGACAGTTCTGCCTAGCCCACGGTCTGGGAAACAGTTGGCTGTAGGCGTTCGCCACCCCTCCTCCTCCTTCTCTAGCAGAAGCGAAAGCTCGTCCACAGAGCGCAGTCGCACAACCACTCCATCCGCAGCTGCCACTGTTGCACACGAGGTGTCCCATTATGGAACAGCTAGTGGTAAGCGTCAGCAGGCTGTGTTGGAAATGAAGTGTTTGGGCGACAACAGACACACTGCGGAAGTTCTGGCCGAGTTCTTGCAGCAAAAAACTCATTCATGGCTGGGCAGTGTACATCTTGAGGCAGGCAAGGTAGTCAGTGATAACGGAAGGAATTTTATGGCTGCCATAGCCCTTTCACAACTGAAACACATACCTTGCCTGGCTCACACCTTTAACCTGGTGGTGCAGTGCTTCCTGAAAAGTTATCCGGGGTTACCAGCCCTGCTCCTGAAGGTGCGAAGACTTTGCTCACACATCCGCCGGTCGCCCATACACTCCAGCCGTATGCAGAACCATCAGCAATCGTTGAAGCTTCCCCTGCACCGCCAAAAAATAGACGTTGCAACAAGGTGGAACTCCACACGGCACATGTTGTGAATTCTGTGGTCAGGCTCCCTCCTGTGGTCATGAGTGGTACGGCTGGTTCTGTCCATGAGCTTCCTTTGGTGGATGTGAGTGGGGCTGCGGCTTCTGAGTTTCCTTCCTCAGGTGACGAGGTTAAGTCGTTAGGTGCTGCTCTATTTAACTCCACCTAGTTCTTTGTTCCTGGCCTCCAGTCAATGTTCCAGTATTGGTCTTGCTCTCTCCTGGATCGTTCTTGTGGCCTGTCTGCCCTGCATAAGCTAAGTTCTGCTTGTGTTACTTTTGTTTGCTATTTTTTTTCTGTCCAGCTTGCTATATTGGTTTGTTTTGCTTGCTGGAAGCTCTGGGACGCAGAGGGAGCACCTCCGTACCGTTAGTCGGTGCGGAGGGTCTTTTTGCGCCCTCTGCGTGGTTGTTTGTAGGTTTTTGTGCTGACCGCAAAGCTATCTTTCCTATCCTCGGTCTATTCAGTAAGTCGGGCCTCACTTTGCTAAAATCTATTTCATCGCTGTGTTTGTATTTTCATCTTTACTCACAGTCATTATATGTGGGGGGCTGCCTTTTCCTTTGGGGAATTTCTCTGAGGCAAGGTAGGCTTATTTTTCTATCTTCAGGGCTAGCTAGTTTCTCAGGCTGTGCCCGAGGCGCCTAGGTCTGGTCAGGAGCGCTCCACGGCTACCTCTAGTGTGGTGTGATAGGATTAGGGATTGCGGTCAGCAGAGTTCCCACGTCTCAGAGCTCGTCCTATGTTATTAGTAACTATCAGGTCATTTTCAGTGCTCTTAACCACCAGGTCCATTGTGGTTCTAAATCACCAGTTCATAACAGGCACATGCTTCAGAGGCTGTGCGAACAGAGGCGTGCTGTAATGTTTTTGTGGGAGGATACACATACACGGGCAGGCAATTGGATGGCAGACATGGAGTTGTCAGGTGTGCAGTGGTCGAAGCTACAAGACCTCTGTCAAGTCCTTCAGTGTTTTGAGGAATGCACACGCCTGGTTAGTGCAGACGACGCCATAATAAGCATGAACATCCCACTAATGCGTCTGCTGATGCAAAGTTTGACGCACATAAAGGAGCAGGCGTCTGGAGCCGAGGATGAGGGAAGCCTTGATGACAGTCAGCCATTGTCTGCTCAGGGAACTCTCCTGGACGAGGTGGCAGACGAAGAGGAGGAGGAGGCGGATGATGGGGATGAATATTTATGGGAGGAGGAAGCTTCTCAGGGGGCAATAGAAACGGTGGCGTTGCAAGGTCAGGTACAGGGTTTTTGCGGGAGACAAGTGATGTTGATTTGCAAGAAAGTGCTCCTCAACCCAGCACAAGCAGTGATTTGACACCTGTAACATTGGCCCGCGTGGCTGATTATGCCTTGCGTATCCTAAAAAGGGACCCCCGCATTATAAAAATGATGACCGATGACGATTACTGGTTGGCCTGCCTCCTGCATCCACGATGCAAAGGAAAATTACAAAATATCATACCACATGAGAACCTTGAGCAAATATTGGCTACCAAACAAGCAACTCTTGTAGACCATTTGGTTCAGGCATTCCCAGCACACAGCGCCGCTGATGGTTCTCACACGAGCTGCAGGGGGCAGCAGGCCAGAGGTGTTAGAGGTGCACAAATCCGAAGTGGTGTTGGACAGAGGGGTTTTCTGACCAGGTTGTGGAGTGATTTCGCAATGATCGCTGACACGACAGGTACTGCTGCATCGATTCAAGTGACAGGAGACAGCATTTGTCCAGTATGGTTACCAACTATTTTTCCTCCCTTATCGATGTTCTCCCTCACAGGTCATTCCCCTTTGATTACTGGGCATCTAAAATAGACACCTGGCCTGAATTGGCAGAATATGCATTACAGGAGCTTGCTTGCCCAGCTGCTAGTGTGCTATCAGAAAGAGTATTCAGTGCTGCTGGTTCAATATTGACCGAAAAAAGAACTCGTCTGGCTCCCCGAAATGTTGATGATCTAACCTTCATTAAAATGAACCAGTCATGGATTTCTAATTATTTTGCCCCACCTTCCCCTGCTGACACGTAGCTTGCCTGAAAAAGGTCTTGCTTTTGGCCTCCTCTTACTGACTGCTCCAATTCCTACATTTGCAGCTGCTGAATGTCCACCATAGGCCACTTTAACACCTCCCTAAACGGGCTGACTACCCCCACGGGGCCGTGGTCAGTGTCACCACTTGGCACAAGCACCCGTGCGAGTGCAGTTTGCCTGGACCGGTGGGTGTGCCCACTTTTGGGCGACGGCACTGGCACAGGGTCCCTCATAGTACAATGAAGTGTCTCTGGCGGTGGTGGTGCACAACCAACGTCAGACACACCGTCGTAATATGAGGGTACCGCCAGTACCGCCGCCCACAAGAGAGTATTCCCCCCCAGCTCAAACGGTGGTCTACCACTTTCAAAATTACCTCTCACTGCTCCACCACTGTTTAGTCTGTGCTGTTAAATCCTTCAATGGGACTTGGAAAACAAATTTGTTGAAATGATAGATGATAGTAAAAATATACAGGGCCCGGTCCTTCATCTAGAACAGTTAAGACTTTGCGCCAACTACCATTGTCTGCTACTCAGCAGAGGAGCCCACCCCTGTACCTAGCTATGCCACCTGTTTATTTGTGAACATTTTTTGGCCAGACATTAACCTCACTTTATTATTTAGGCCTACTGACTGTGTCTGCCACTCCTTACAATCGTCCTCCGCTGAACAACGCTATGCCGCCTGTGTACCCCTGTAACCTATTTTAAACTGCATTGAGCCTACTTTTTTATTTTAGGCCTAGTAAGTCTGCGTCACTCCTTACAATCGTCCTCCGCTGACCAAACCAATGCTGCCTGTGTACCCCTGTAACCTATTTAAAACTGCATTGAGCCTACTTTTTTATTTTAGGCCTAGTAAGTCTGCGCCACTCTTTGAAATCGACCTTCTTCCCTGACCAAACCAATGCTGCCTGTGTACCCCTGTAACCTATTTTAAACTGCATTGAGCCTACTTTTTTATTTTAGGCCTACTGCCTGTGTCTGTCTGCACCACTCAATACACCTGTCCTCCACTGAACAAAGCTGAGCTTCAATCTTCAGGCTTTCGGCCTATATTTTGAATATGAAAATGCATTTGGCCTACTTGTTTGGTTGGGCCCTAGTAACGGTGTATACCGCTTCTTGCTTTTCTCCTCCACTGAACAAAGCTGAGCTTCAATCTTCAGGCTTTCGGCCTGTATTTAGAATTTTAAACTGCACTTGGGCTACTAGTTTGGTTGGGTCCTACTAACGGTGTCTGCCGCTCCTTGGTGTTCTCCTGTGCTTTTCTCCTGAGCTTCAATCTTCAGGCTTTCCGCCTGTATTTAGAATTTTAAACTGCATTTGGGCTACTAGTTTGGTTGGGCCCTACTAACGGTGTCTGCCGCTCCTTGGTGTTCTCCTGTGCTTTTCTCCTGAGCTTCGATCTTCAGGCTTTCGGCCTGTATTTAGAATTTTAAGCTGCACTTGGGCTACTAGTTTGGGTGGGCCTACTAACGGTGTCTGCCGCTACTTGGTGTTCTCCTTTTCTTTTCTCCTGAGGTACAATCTTCAGGCTTTCGGCCTGTATTTAGAATTTTAAACTGCATGTGGGCTACTAGTTTGGCTGGGCCCTACTAACGGTGTCTGCCGCTCCTTGGTGGTGTCCTCCACGGAAAAAAGCGAGCTTCAATCTTCAGGCTTTCGGTCTATAGGAAATTTTAAACTGCATTTGGGCTACTAGTTTGGTTGGGCCTACTAACGGTGTCTGCCGCTCCTTGGTGGTGTCCTCCACAGAAAAAAGCTGAGTTTCAATCTTCAGGCTTTCGGTCTATAGGAAATTTTAAACTGCATTTGGGCTACTAGTTTGGTTGGGCCTACTAATGGTGTCTGCTGCTCCTTGATGTTGTCCTCCACAGAAAAAAGCTGAGCTTCAATCTTCAGGCTTTCGGCCTGTATTTAGAATTTTAAACTGCATTTGGGCTACTAGTTTGGTTGGGCCTACTAACGGTGTCTGCCGCTCCTTGGTGGTGTCCTCCACAGAAAAAAGCTGAGTTTCTATCTTCAGGCTTTCGGTCTATAGGAAATTTTAAACTGCATTTGGGCTACTAGTTTGGTTGGGCCTACTAATGGTTTCTGCTGCTCCTTGATGTTGTCCTCCACGGAAAAAAGCTGAGCTTCAATCTTCAGGCTTTCGGCCTGTATTTAGAATTTTAAACTGCATTTGGGCTACTAGTTTGGGTGGGCCTACTAACCGTGTCTGCCGCTCCTTGGTGGTGTCCTCCACAGAAAAAAGCTGAGTTTCAATCTTCAGGCTTTCGGTCTATAGGAAATTTTAAACTGCATTTGGGCTACTAGTTTGGTTGGGCCTACTAATGGTGTCTGCTGCTCCTTGATGTTGTCCTCCACGGAAAAAAGCTGAGCTTCAATCTTCAGGCTTTCGGCCTGTATTTAGAATTTTAAACTGCATTTGGGCTACTAGTTTGGTTGGGCCCTACTAACGGTGTCTGCCGCTCCTTGGTGTTCTCCTGTGCTTTTCTCCTGAGTTTCAATCTTCAGGCTTTCGGCCTGTATTTAGAATTTTGGACTGCATTTGGGCTACTAGTTTGGTTGGGCCCTACTAACGGTGTCTGCCGCTCCTTGGTGTTCTCCTGTGCTTTTCTCCTGAGCTTCAATCTTCAGGCTTTCGGCCTGTATTTAAAATTTTAAACTGCATGTGGGCTACTAGTTTGGGTGGGCCTACTAACAGTGTCTGCTGCTCCTTGGTGTTGTCCTCCACTGAAAAAAGCTGAGCTTCAATCTTCAGGCTTTCGGTCTATAGGAAATTTTAAACTGCATGTGGGCTACTAGTTTGGTTGGGCCTACTAACGGTGTCTGCCGCTCCTTGGTGTTGTCCTCCACGGAAAAAAGCTGAGCTTCAATCTTTAGGCTTTCGGCCTGTATTTAGAATTTTAAACTGCATTTGGGCTACTAGTTTGGTTGGGCCCTACTAACGGTGTCTGCCGCACCTTGGTGTTCTCCTGTGCTTTTCTCCTGAGCTTCAATCTTCAGGCTTTTGGCCTGTATTTAGAATTTTAAACTGCATTTGGGCTACTAGTTTGGGTGGGCCTACTAACGGTGTCTGCCGCTCCTTGGTGTTGTCCTCCACTGAAAAAAAGCTGAGCTTCAATCTTCAGGCTTTCGGTCTATAGGAAATTTTAAACTGCATGTGGGCTACTAGTTTGGTTGGGCCTACTAACGGTGTCTGCCGCTCCTTGGTGTTGTCCTCCACGGAAAAAAGCTGAACTTCAATCTTCAGGCTTTCGGCCTGTATTTAGAATTTTAAACTACATTTGGGCTACTAGTTTGGTTGGGCCCTACTAACGGTGTCTGCCGCTCCTTGGTGTTGTCCTCCACGGAAAAAAGCTGAGCTTCAATCTACAGGCTTTCGGCCTATAGGAAATTTTAAACGGCATTTGGGCTACTAGTTTGGTTGGACCTACTAACTGTCTGCCACTCATTACAGTTGTCCTCCACTGAACCCAGCAATGCCGCCTGTTTAGTCCTGTTACCAATTTTGAACTGCATTTAGCCTACTTTATTCTTTGGGCCTATATCTGTGTTTCCTCCTCATTCTGCCCATTGCCCAGCCACTGCTAGATGAGTCTGCTGGTACATTTACCCATACCACTACATTCCCCTTGTACTCTACACAGCCAGAATCTGACCCTCCTGAAAGTCTGGTTCCCCTTCCCGCATACTATACCACCTTACACGGGGACAAAGAGGAAGGCGCAGATGAAAGTGCAGGTTCCTTCATCAGGTGGGGAGGGCATAGTCGTTGGCGACGTCACTGGCACAGGGCCCCTCATAGTACGCAAAAGTGTCTCTGCCGGTGGGAGGCGACCCCACCGTCAAACACACCGCCGTACTTTGAGAGGCCCTGTGCCAGTGCCAATGCCAATGCGAAAGTTGAAATACTGACCTCTCCCTGCTCCACCGCCGTGACGTAGTCCGTGTGTCCTGGGCCCACGAAAAACTTGAGCCAGCCCTACCCCCCTCCCCACAACTTTTGCCAAATGACCCCCAATTTTCAATGCCTAACTATTATTATAAGGTAAATTAAGATTGACAAGCTTCAGTAACAAGAATGGATGATTTTGGCATTAAAATGGGCACTGTAGGTGTTTTGCTGTCCTCCACTCACTGCCGACTATGCTCCCCCATTGACTTGCATTGGGTTTCGTGTTTCGGTCGATCCCCGACTTTTCGCGATAATCGGCCGATTCCACTCGACTCGACTTTTGAGATAGTCGGGTTTCGCGAAACCCGGCTCGATCCTAAAAAAGTTGCTCAACCCTAGTAACGAGCAAGGTGTTGACCCCAATGTGTAACCCATCTACTTTTTTAAGAAACTCAGTAGTATCCCTGGTAAACGATGGGAGACATTCCACCAAAGGTTGTAGTTTGTTATCTATAAACCTATTCACATTTTTAAAATAGTTACACGTCCCAGAGACAATGCAAGTACAATGTAAGGATTGTAGGTTCCATTACGTGCAGTGCAGTGAATAGTTCTTTGGAGATTATATTATTATCTTTTGCCAGCGTGAGCAAACTACGTGTATGAAGCTGTGTACAAAAACTAGTAGAAGGATTGTGAATTTTTAAAGCAATCCTTAGGCCACGTACAGTATTTTTCGCGTTTTTTTCGCCTTTTTTTCGCTATAAAAACGTGATAAAAACGCAAAAAAAAGCTTACATATACCTCCTATTATTTACAGTGTATTCCGCATTTCTTGTGCAAATGTTGCATGTTTTTCCGCAAAAAAATCGCATCGCGGAAAAAAAAGCAACATGTTCATTAAATTTGTGGAATTGTGGGGATTCCGCACACCTAGGAATGCATTGATCTACTTACTTTCCGCATGGGGCTGTGCACACCATGCGGGAAGTAAGCAGATTATGTGCGGTTGGTACCCAGGGTGGAGGAGAGGAGACTCTCCTCCACGGACTGGGCACCATATAATTAGTAAAAAAAAAGAATTAAAGTAAAAAAAAGTGATATACTCACCCTCTGATGGTCCCGGAGTCTTCCCGCCTCTCATCGGAGCACGCTGCCGCTTCCGTTCCTAAAGATGCTCTGTGTGAAGGACCTGCGATGACGTGGCCGTCTTGTGATTGGTCGCGCGACCGCTCATGTGACCGCTCACGTGACCGTGACGTCATCGAAGGTCCTGCACACACACCATCTATAGGAATGGACGCCGCTGAGGAGATCGGCTGTCTGCAGAGGGTGAGTATAACCATTTTTTTAAATTTTTTTTAATTATTTTTAAACATTCTATCTTTTACTTTTGATGCTGCATAGGCAGCATCTATAGAAAAAAGTTGGTCACACTTGTCAAACACTATGTTTGACAAGTGTGACCAACCTGTCAGTCAGTTTTCCAAGCGATGCTACAGATCACTTGGAAAACTTTAGCATTCTGCAAGCTAATTACGCTTGCAAAATGCTAAGAAAACTGCAAAAAAAACGAGAAAAAAACGCAAAAAAAAAAAAATGCGGATTTCTTGCAGAAAATTTCCGGTTTTCTTCAGGAAATTTCTGCAAGAAATCCTGACGTGTGCACATGTAAGAGGGTGGTGCTGTTATGGACAATAAGAAACACGCTATCACTTTAAGAGGCTGCATCCCCTTGTCTGGTGTGATGATATGTTCTGCTTTTCTCCCCTACTCTTATGGGTGTTATGAGCTGGTCGGTGCTGTGTGCAGGGGGTGGAGCTGAAGCAGCGTGGAGAGAGGAAGTTTCTAGAGAGGACTGTGAGAACTTTGTGCTGTCCTGGCCGCAAGAAGGAACTTTGGCTGCAAGAAAGATTACACAGCTTGAGACGAACTGCGTTTGCTAAATAGACTTTCCCGGTTACAGCAAAGGGTGGCTGTTCTGTGCTAGTTTGTAAAGCCACGAAGATACTGAGAAGGGGACTTACAGTTTCCAGGAGCAAGGAGAAGACCACGCTTTGCAGAGCTGACAGGAATCCGTGCGCACCACCGTTTTGGACTTCAGGGGCCCCCTGGGACTGGACCTGTGTCCCCAACATCACCGTGAGTTTGTTCCTGTATGGTGCACCTGTGAGGGCCTAGTGCAGGCTTCAGTAGTTAGAGCACGGTAGCCGTGTGGCCTGCGTAGTAAAGGCCAGGGAGGTTATATGCAGAGTAGCATTGATATTTGTTTTGTTGTGTAAAGTTGCTTGTTAGACAGACTCTGAGTTTGTAATTGTTGAAGCACTGTGCTATTTTACAGACAAGATAACTCATGTGCATTATCTTTTGTTATTGTAATCCCCTGTTTGCACCTTCCTTGTCCCTTCCATTCCCTGTCTCCCAATAAATCTATCCTTTGTTGTTTGCACCTCATCTTGTGTACAGTAGTCTTCATGCACCGTGGTGGTCCCCCGGCCTTAGCTTCAAGTGGCGCTGCGAGCAGGGTACTGTTATGATGCGGTGATCAAGGAGCAACATGGTACGAGCTCTGAAGGAAGTGGTAACTGTACTGACCGCAGTCCCTAAGCTCAACACAACACTAGAAGTAGCCGTGGAATGCTCCTAACTCTCCCTAGGCATCTCGTCACAGCCTAAGAGCTAACTACCCCTAAAGACAGAAGCAGGAAAACTATCTTGCCTCAGAAAAAATCCCCAAAGGATAGATTAGCCCCCCACAAATAATGACTGTGAGTGGAGAGGGAAAAGACATACACAGAATGAAACCAGGATGAGCACAGGAGGCCAGTCTAGCTTGATAGATAGGACAGGATGGAATACTGTGCGGTCAGTATAAAACACTACAAAAATCCACGCAGAGTTTACAAAAAAATCTCCACAACTAACTAAAGGTGTGGAGGGCAAATCTGCTTCCCAGAGCTTCCAGCAAGACAGAATTAATTCATACTGATAACGCTGGACAAACATAGAAAGTACTGAACGGATAAGTCCACAATCTGTGAACAGAAAAGCGCAAGCAAAAACTTAGCTTTGCTGAACTGGTCAGGATAACAGGGAAATCCAAAGAGATGTGAATCCAACCAGGAACCATTTACAAGTGGCACTGGCTGAAGAAAGAGCCAGGCCTAAATAGCCGAGCAGAAGAGAAGATAAGTGGAGGCAGCTGAAGACAGCTAACTCCAAGGTGCAGCCATACCACTAGAAACCACAAGAGGGAGCCCAAGAGCGGAACTCACAAAAGTGCCACTTACAACCACCGGAGGGAGCCTAAGAGCGGAATTCACAACAGTACCCCCCCCCCTCTTGAGGAAGGGTCACCGAACCCTCACCAGAGCCCCCAGGCCGATCAAATGAAAAGCACGAACCAAATCGGTGGCATGGACATCGGAGGCAACAACCTAAGAATTATCCTCCTGGCCATAACCCTTCCACTTGATAAGATACTGAAGCCTCCGCCTCGAAAAGCGAGAATCCAAAATCTTCTCAACCTCATATTCCAACTCTCCCTCAACCAACACCGGGGCAGGAGGGTCAACCGAGGGAACAACGGGCACCACATATCTCCGCAACAAAGATCTATGGAAAACATTATGAATGGCAAAAGAGGCTGGAAGAGCCAAACGAAAAGACACCGGATTAATAATTTCAGAAATTTTATAAGGACCAATAAACCAAGGCTTAAACTTAGGAGAAGAAACCTTCATAGGAACATGACAACCAAACCAAATCCCCCACACGAAGCCGAGGACCAACACACCGACGGCGGTTGGCAAAACGTTGAGCCCTTTCCTGAGACAATGTCAAATTGTCCACCACATGAGTCCAAATCTGCTGCAGCCTGTCCACCACAGAATCAACACCAGGACAATCAGAAGGCTCAACCTGCCCAGAAGAAAAACGAGGATGAAAACCAAAATGACAAAAGAAAGATGAAACCAAAGTAGACGAACTAGCCCGATTATTAAGGGCAAACTCGGCCAACGGCAAGAAAGACACCCAATCATCCTGATCAGCAGACACAAAGCATCTCAAATAGGTCTCCAAGGTCTGATTAGTTCGCTCAGTTTGGCCATTTGTCTGAGGATGACATGCAGAAGAAAAAGACAAATCAATGCCCAGCCTAGCACAAAAGGCCCGCCAAAACCTAGAAACAAACTGAGAACCTCTGTCAGACACAATATTCTCCGGAATGCCATGCAAACGAACCACATGCTGAAAAAATAATGGAACCAGATCTGAGGAGGAAGGTAATTTAGGCAAAGGTACCAGATGGACCATTTTAGAGAACCGGTCACAAACAACCCAGATAACAGACATCTTCTGGGAAACAGGAAGATCCGAAATAAAATCCATGGAAATATGCGTCCGGGGCCTCTCAGGGACCGGCAGAGGCAAAAGCAACCCACTAGCGCGGGAACAGCAAGGCTTGGCCCGGGCGCAAGTCCCACAGGACTGCACAAAAGCACGCACATCGCGCGACAAGGAAGGCCACCAAAAGGATCTAGCAACCAAATCTCTGGTACCAAAAATCCCAGGATGACCAGCCAACACTGAACAATGAACCTCAGAAATTACCTTACTTGTCCATCTATCAGGAACAAACAGCTTCCCCACTGGATAGCGGTCAGGCCTATCAGCCTGAAATTCCTGAAGCACCCGCCGCAAATCAGGGGAGATAGCAGAAAGAATCACCCCCTCCTTAAGAATGCCAACCGGCTCAAGGACTCCAGGAGAATCAGGCAAAAAATTCCTAGAGAGGGCATCAGCCTTAACATTCTTAGATCCCAGAAGATACGAGACCACAAAATCAAAACGGGAGAAAAACAGGGACCATCGAGCCTGTCTAGGATTCAGCCGTTTAGCAGACTCGAGGTAAATCAAATTCTTATGATCGGTCAGGACCACAACACGGTGTTTAGCTCCCTCAAGCCAATGTCGCCACTCCTCAAACGCCCACTTCATAGCCAACAACTCCCGATTGCCGACATCATAATTGCGTTCCGCAGGCGAAAACTTTCTGGAAAAAAAAGCACACGGTTTCATCAAAGAACCATCAGACTCCCTCTGAGACAAAACGGCCCCTGCCCCAATCTCAGAAGCGTCTACCTCAACCTGAAAAGGAAGAGAAAATTGACATCAAAGGTACGTCACTATGTACTCCTCGACAACCCCAACTAGTCACCGACATAGTTTTCCAATACAGCACCGGATTATGTTCCTGTAACCATGGAAATCCCAGTACAACAACATCATGCAGGTTATGCAACACCAGAAAACGGCAATCTTCCTGATGTGCTGGAGCCATGTACATAGTCATCTGTGTCCAGTACTGAGGTTTATCCTTGGCCAAGTGTGTAGCATCAATGCCCCTCAAAGGAATAGGGCTCTGCAAAGGCTGCAAGGAAAAACCACAGCGCCTGGCGAATTCTAAGTCCACTAAGTTCAGGGCAGCGCCTGAATCCACAAATGCCATGACAGAAAAGGACGACAATGAGCAAATCAGGGTCACAGATAAGAGAAATTTAGGCTGTATAGTACTAATGGTAACAGACCTAGCGACTCTCTTAGTACGCTTAGGGCAATCAGAGATAACATGAGCAGAATCACCACAGTAAAAACACAGCCTATTCTGACGTCTGAATTCCTGCCATTCTGTTCTAGTCAAAATCCTATCACATTGCATAGGTTCTGGACTCTGCTCAGAGGATACTGCCATATGGTGCACAGCTTTGCGCTCACGCAGACGCCGATCAATCTGGATGGCTAGAGACATAGATTCGCTCAAACCGGCAGGCGTAGGAAAGCCCACCATAACATCTTTAAGGGCTTCAGAAAGACCTTTTCTGAAAATAGCAGCCAGAGCCTCTTCATTCCATTTAGTGAGCACAGACCATTTTCTAAATTTCTGTCAGTATAACTCTGCCGCTTCCTGACCTTGACACAAGGCCAACAGGGTTTTTTCTGCATGATCCACAGAATTAGGTTCGTCATACAATAATCCGAGCGCTTGAAAAAATGCATCAATATTCAATAATGCTGGATCCCCTGTTTCAAGAGAAAAATCCCAGTCTTGAGGGTCACCACGCAGCAAGGATATGATGATTTTTACTTGCTGAATGGGATCACCAGAAGAACGAGGTTTCAAAGCAAAAAACAATCTGCAGTTATTTTTAAAGTTCAAAAACTTGGATCTGTCCCCAAAAAACAATTCAGGAGTAGGAATTCTAGGCTCTAAAGCCGGAGTCTGGACAACATAGTCCTGGATACTCTGTACTCTTGCAGCAAGTTGATCCACACGAGAAAACAAACCCTGAACATCCATGCCAAAGCATATATCCTGAACCACCCAGATATCAAGAGGAAAAAAAGACAAACCAGAGCACAGAAAAAAAAATGGTTCAGAACTTTCTTTTCCTTCTTTTGAGATGCATTTAATTCATTTTTGGCCACTTGTACTGTTATGATGCGGTGGTCTAGGAGCAACATGGATCGAGCTCTGAAGGAGGTGGTAACTGTACTGACCGCAGTCCCTAAGCTCAACACAACACTAGAAGTAGCCGTGGAATGCTCCTAACTCTCGCTAGGCATCTCGTCACAGCCTAAGAGCTAACTACCCCTAAAGACAGAAGCAGGAAAACTATCTTGCCTCAGAGAAAATCCCCAAAGGATAGATTAGCCCCCAGAAATAATGACACTGAGTGGAGGGGGAAAGACATACACAGAATGAAACCAGGATGAGCACAGGAGGCCAGTCTAGCTTGATAGATAGGACAGGATGGAATACTGTGCGGTCAGTATAAAACACTACAAAAATCCACGCAGAGTTTACAAAAAAATCTCCACACCTGACTAAAGGTGTGGAGGGTAAATCTGCTTCCCAGAGCTTCCAGCAAGACAGAATTAATTCATACTGATAACGCTGGACAAACATAGAAAGTACTGAACGGATAAGTCCACAATCTGTGAACAGAAAAGCGCAAGCAAAAACTTAGCTTTGCAGAACTGGTCAGGATAACAGGGAAATCCAAAGAGATGTGAATCCAACCAGGAACCATTTACAAGTGGCACTAGCTGAAGGAACAGACAGGCCTAAATAGCTGAGCAGAAGAGACGATAAGTGGAGGCAGCTGATGACAGCTAACTCCAAGGAGCAGCCATACCACTAGAAACCACAAGAGGGAGCCCAAGAGCGGAACTCACAAAAGTGCCACTTACAACCACCGGAGGGAGCCCAAGAGCAGAATTCACAACAGGGTACTGTCACCAGGAAGGAGGCAGCAGACAGCAATGGGGGGAATGCTAACATTAATGGCGATGCTGTGGGCATTGGTGGAACCCCTGCAAGGATACTCCCTATGGGCACCATATTTAGTGTGCTCCCAAAGTTTGACGGCAAGAATATACCACTGTCCGACTGGGTGTCCCGGCTGCAATGCACCCTGAAGATTTATAACATCAACCCAGACCTTGAAGCGGACATTGCTTTAACTGCCCTAGAGGGGGAAGCCCGCAGAAACATCTGCCTACAACCAGAACTTACCCGCAGTACCCTGAAGGAGCTAGTGAAGTTCCTGGAAGAGATCTACGGCGAGACTGCTAGCGCGGGACATCTTCGCGCCAAATTTTTCTCTAGGCTGCAGCGGGAAGAAGAAGGAATTTCTCAGTATGCAACAACACTGCAAGAAGTGTTCGAAGAGGTGCAGAGAAAGGAGGCAGATGGATTTGGCAGCATGGGCTCTAAAGACCGGATACTCCGGGAGCAATTCATTCTGGGACTACACAGCACATCCATGAGGCGAGCACTCTCAGAACGGGTCCGGGCAGATCCAGCCCTTACGTTTCGTCAAGTTCTGGCGGAAACAGTGGCCCGAAGTAAAGAAGAAAGCTATGCGTCTGGAGTGATGTGTGTCCAGGGTGCCAATTCCAGAGGGGACCCAAACCATCAATAGGTGCTGGTCCAGGTAGTGCAAGACTTGTAGCGGTCCCTTGTTAACGTGCAAGAGACACTGACCCAGATGGAGCGAAGAGTGGGGGAACTACAAGAGACTGACCCATCATACTCATGCAACCATTCTTCAGCCCGATCGACAAGGGATCAGTGGGAACAAGCCCCCTCCTGTCAGGCATCGGCGGCACGAGGACAGGCTCGAAGTACCCCTCGGCGAGGAGGAGGCATTCAATGCTGGGAGTGTGGAGGATGGGGGCACCTTGCCAGAGACTGTCGGAACTATACTCAAGGCCAGTAGAAGCCGCCGTTAAACTACCAACCCCCGCAGTAGTGCAGCACTCTGCGGGGGAGGCGAGAAGAGAGGCCGCTCCATATCATAACGAACACTTGATCGCTGGGAGCCCCATCCTACGTGCTGAATTTGAAGGAGTTCTGGTGGATTGCCTGTTAGATACCGGGTCACAAGTGACAACGATGCCAGAAGCGTACTTCAAGCAGCATTTCCAGGACCTGGCCAAGCCAGAAAAAGAGACATTGATTCGCTTGTTTGCTGCCAACCAACAACCGATTCCGGTCACAGGGGTCGTGTGGATGAATATTCGAATCTGTGGGCAAGAAGTTGGAAGAAAAGGGATCCTGCTAGTCCCTGAGCCTGTCAAGGAAGATGTGCCTGTAGTACTGGGAATGAATATCCTACGTGAACTCGATCAGATTATGTTTACCAAACGGGGACCTGGATATTGGAAGAAGGCTACTCCGCATAAGCCTACTCAAGAATCCCTTCAACGACTGATCCGCATCTGTGGGATGCAGAAGAGTGTGCCATCTTATCAGACGGTAGGGGTCATCCGGGCTCCTGGTAAAGAACCTGTAATCCTACCTCCCGAGCGAGAAACTATAGTATACCTTCCAGTGGGGACTCACCGCAACCTTGATGGGTTGGAAGTGGTTGTTCAGCCTGTGGTAGGCGGAGGAGTGGATCAAGAAGTCATGAATAGCTCGTACGATAGCTGTGGTCCAGCGAGGACATGTCCCCGTAAGAGCTTTGAATGTGAGCCCCAGGGAGGTCACCTTGCCACGAGGGACAGATCTGGCCCTGGTGTACCTACATAAGGGTGAAGTGGTGAGTCAGAAGGAGATGTCTTTATCACCGAAAGAAGGTGTGGGGTGGACCCTAGCAGTTGCTGCGGGAGACGAAGAGACACCATCCCCGGAGTGGAGTGGACGGGTCATCCTTCATCAAATGGAAGTGGATGTGAAGGCTATGGGCCCTGAGCGTGTGCAAGCAATAGAAACTATGCTGTGGGAAAATCAGGCCGCATTCGCCCGTCACGCCGAAGATTTCGGCGGTACTGAAGCCATAACACATGAGATCCCGACTTGGGAAGCTCGTCCAATTCGAGAACGATACCGGCAGATCCCGCCCAAGATGTACCAAGAGGTGAAAACATTACTGAGGCAGATGCTGGATTCAGGAGTGGTGCAGAGTAGTCAGAGCCCTTGGGCAGCCCCGGTGGTGCTCGTCAAGAAAAAGGATGGGACCATCCGGTTCTATGTAGATTACAGGAAACTCAATGCCTGCACTGTTTGAGACTCGTATCCGTTGCCCCGCATCAAGGAATCCTTGACAGCGTTGGGGAAAGCCAAGTACTTCTCCACCCTGGACCTAGCAAGCGGATACTGGCAAGTAGCCGTGGCAGAGAAAGACAGAGAGAAAACCGCCTTCATCCTCCCTATGGGACTGTTCGAGTTTAACCGGATGCCCTTCGGGCTCTCCAATGGTCCAGGCACCTTTCAACGGCTGATGGAAAAGTGTTTTGGAGATTTAAATTTCGAGGCACCATTGAAGCTCTAAAAAACTATAGGGAGAAAAATACTTTATCTAAAAAACTAATTAAAGCTGCCAAAAAGGAAACAGAGAAGCACATTGCTAAGGAGAGTAAAACTAATCCCAAACTGTTCTTCAACTATATCAATAGTAAAAGAATAAAAACTGAAAATGTAGGCCCCTTAAAAAATAGTGAGGAAAGAATGGTTGTAGATGACGAGGAAAAAGCTAACATATTAAACACCTTCTTCTCCACGGTATTCACAGTGGAAAATGAAATGCTAGGTGAAATCCCAAGAAACAATGAAAACTCTATATTAAGGGTCACCAATCTAACCCAAGAAGAGGTGCGAAACCGGCTAAATAAGATTAAAATAGATAAATCTCCGGGTCCGGATGGCATACACCCACGAGTACTAAGAGAACTAAGTAATGTAATAGATAAACCATTATTTCTTATTTTTAGAGACTCTATAGCGACAGGGTCTGTTCCGCAGGACTGGCGCATAGCAAATGTGGTGCCAATATTCAAAAAGGGCTCTAAAAGTGAACCTGGAAATTATAGGCCAGTAAGTCTAACCTCTATTGTTGGTAAAATATTTGAAGGGTTTCTGAGGGATGTTATTCTGGATTATCTCAATGAGAATAACTGTTTAACTCCATATCAGCATGGGTTTATGAGAAATCGCTCCTGTCAAACCAATCTAATCAGTTTTTATGAAGAGGTAAGCTATAGGCTGGACCACGGTGAGTCATTGGACGTGGTATATTTCGATTTTTCCAAAGCGTTTGATACCGTGCCGCACAAGAGGTTGGTACACAAAATGAGAATGCTTGGTCTGGGGGAAAATGTGTGTAAATGGGTTAGTAACTGGCTTAGTGATAGAAAGCAGAGGGTGGTTATAAATGGTATAGTCTCTAACTGGGTCGCTGTGACCAGTGGGGACCGCAGGGTTCAGTATTGGGACCTGTTCTCTTCAACATATTCATTAATGATCTGGTAGAAGGTTTACACAGTAAAATATCGATATTTGCAGATGATACAAAACTATGTAAAGCAGTTAATACAAGAGAAGATGGTATTCTGCTACAGATGGATCTGGATAAGTTGGAAACTTGGGCTGAAAGGTGGCAGATGAGGTTTAACAATGATAAATGTAAGGTTATACACATGGGAAGAAGGAATCAATGTCACCATTACACACTGAATGGGAAACCACTGGGTAAATCTGACAGGGAGAAGGACTTGGGGATCCTAGTTAATGATAAACTTACCTGGAGCAGCCAGTGCCAGGCAGCAGCTGCCAAGGCAAACAGGATCATGGGGTGCATTAAAAGAGGTCTGGATACACATGATGAGAGCATTATACTGCCTCTGTACAAATCCCTAGTTAGACCGCACATGGAGTACTGTGTCCAGTTTTGGGCACCGGTGCTCAGGAAGGATATAATGGAACTAGAGAGAGTACAAAGGAGGGCAACAAAATTAATAAAGGGGATGGGAGAACTACAATACCCAGATTAGCGAAATTAGGATTATTTAGTCTAGAAAAAAGACGACTGAGGGGCGATCTAATAACCATGTATAAGTATATAAGGGGACAATACAAATATCTCGCTGAGGGTCTGTTTATACCAAGGAAGGTGACGGGAACAAGGGGGCATTCTTTGCATCTGGAGGAGAGAAGGTTTTTCCACCAACATAGAAGAGGATTCTTTACTGTTAGGGCAGTGAGAATCTGGAATTGCTTGCCTGAGGAGGTGGTGATGGCGAACTCAGCCGAGGGGTTCAAGAGAGGCCTGGATGTCTTCCTGGAGCAGAACAATATTGTATCATACAATTATTAGGTTCTGTAGAAGGACGTAGATCTGGGGATTTATTATGATGGAATATAGGCTGAACTGGATGGACAAATGTCTTTTTTCGGCCTTACTAACTATGTTACTATGTTACTATGTTACCCTGATCTATCTGGATGACATCATTGTGTTTTCATCCTCATTCGAAGACCACCTTGCCAGGCTTGGACAGGTACTCGGAAGACTGCGGGCTCATAACCTGAAGTTGAAGCCAAAAAAATGTCACCTCTTCAAGAGAGAGATTGAGTATCTGGGCCACATAGTGTCACAAGATGGAGTTCTACCCTCGCCAGAAAAAGTGGCTGCTATCCAGAAGTGGCCAGTCCCTCAAACAGTGAGAGAACTCCAGGCCTTTCTGGGACTCGCGGGGTACTACCGCCGGTTTGTTAAAGACTTCGCAAAGGTGGCAGGTCCTCTCAATGAGTTGCTGAGGGGGACCGCTGGAGTGCCGAAGACCCAGCGCATCCCCTGGGCACAGGGACAACACGAGGCCTTCCAGGCTATAAAGATTGCCCTTACTTCGGCCCCGATTTTGGCCTACGCAGACTTCGATCAACCGTTCCTGTTGTACACTGATGGTAACCTTCATCGACTCGGTGCAGTACTTTCTCAGATACAGGATGGACATGAGAGAGTTATCGGGTATGCTAGCAGGTCCCTGCGAGACAGTGAAAGAAACCCTCACAATTACAGCTCCTTCCGGTTAAAGCTCCTGGCCCTGGTGTGGGCCATGACAGAAAAGTTTGCAGGCTTCCTGACAGGTACCAAAATTCAACTTCGAACAGACAATAATCCTCTGGCCCACCTTGAGAATGCTAAACTTGGGGTCTTAGAACAACGGTGGATGGCTCGCCTGGCCAAGTTCGACTTTACCATCCGTTATCGCTCTGCTACTGAAAACGCAAATGCGGATGGGCTGTGAAGAGTGCCTGTGGAGACTCCAGTGGGGGATCTTGATGAGCAACTCGAAGAGGAGGAAACCCCAGACTTCACTAAGTTCAAGCCCCCAATGGTTGTGGCCCAGTCAAGAAGGGAGGCCTGCGCATTACCCCAGTCCCTGGGGAGAACCAATGAGGAATAGGGACACGTTCAGGATGAAGACAAAGGGCTGAGACAGATGAAATGGTGGGTAATGCAAAAGCGGAAGCCTGGCAAACAAGAGAGAGATAATCTGGACTCTGAAATAAGGAGTGTGTTGCACCAGTGGGATAGACTGGAAGTGCGAGAGTCAGTACTATATCGTAAGAGGCAACAGCCAAAAGATATGGAAGTTAGGTGGCAAGTGGTCATCCCAGGAAGAATGGCTCAAGAAATAGCTAAAGAAGCCCACGAATTCGGAGCGCACTTCGGCCCTACAAAGACCTACCAATGGTTGCAGCGGTATGTGTATTGCCCCCGGTTGGAGCTTGTGGTGGAAGAGGTTTGCCGGCAGTGTCGAGTATGTGACCTCATTAAGAGTACTGAACAGAGGGCACCCATCCAGACCATACAAACTAAGGAACCATTGGAAGTCTTGATGATCGACTATCTCCTCGTGGGACACTCAGCCCGGGGGCTACAATACTGCTTGGTGATGACTGATCATTTCTCTAAGTTCGCAGTAGTCACTCCGACTAGAGACCAGACTGCAGAATCAGCGGCGCGAGCCATCTGTCAAGACGTCATCCGGGTGTATGGGTGTCCAAAGCGTATCCACTCCGACCAAGGCGCATGTTTCCAAGGCAAGGTGATGGAAGAATTGTATCGCATGTATGGCATTGAGCGGTCCCGGACCACCCCTTACCATCCTCAAGGCAATGGAGCTTGCGAACGCTTCAACAGAACCTTGCTTCAGATGCTGAGAACATTGGAGGAGGATAAGAAGGTGTGTTGGCCAGACTATCTGCCAGAATTGGTCTGGACCTACAACAATCGGGTCCACTCCACCACGGGTTATACCCCCTATCTACTGTTGTTTGGAAGAGCTGGACGAGAGATCATTGAGCTGAATTTGGAACAGCCAGAGGAGCTGATGGAGTGAACTGTCACCTCATGGGTGAAAGAGCATCGGCAATGTTTGCAAACGATACGGCGGTTGGCGGGTCAGCAGCTGCAAGAGAAAGAACATACGGCCCGCAAACCGACTCAAGAGTTACCGCTCCAACCTGGAAAACGAGTATTGGTCAGAGAGAAACGCTCTAAGGGAAAACTAAGTGAGAGATGGGAAGTACAGCTGTACAAGGTTATCGAGCGAGTGTATGCTAACGGCCCTGGCTACAAGGTACAGATTGGAGATGGGGCATCTGCCCCTAGAGTACTTCACAGAAATCTGCTGCGGCCTTGCCGGTCTGAGGTCTGTGCTATGCCATTGTCACCTGAAGGCGCCACTCCACTTCCGGAATCTGTCATGCCTGATGACCAAATCGATGATGAGTGGTGGACCGTCCCTGACACAGTAGGGGATCCTCAGCCGCCCAGAGACGGTAATCCCATGGATGTACCAGTACCGCCATGCGAGGATGAGACCAGACCAGAGCTCACAACGTCCCCTGCAACAAGTGTTCCTCTGGAAGATAGTCAAGCCTTGCCTGACAGCCAAGAGCTTCGGAGATCCCAGAGGTCTAATGCAGGGGTTCCACCAGTCCGATATGTAGAACAGTGTGCTCTGTCTGTTTTTACACCTTTGTTGCCTCCTCCATTACACTTTTACCCTGATGCTGTGATGGCCGAGGGCGACCATCATTAAGAAGGGAGGCATGTAAGAGGGTGGTGCTGTTATGGACAATAAGAAACACGCTATCACTTTAAGAGGCTGCATCCCCTTGTCTGGTGTGATGGTATGTTCTGCTTTTCTCCCTTACTCTTATGGGTGTTATGAGCTGGTCGGTGCTGTGTGCAGGGGGTGGAGCTGAAGCAGCGTGGAGAGAGGAAGTTTCTAGAGAGGACTGTGAGAACTTTCTGCTGTCCTGGCCGGAAGAAGGAACTTTGGCTGCAAGAAAGATTACACAGCTTGAGACGAACTGCGTTTGCTAAATAGACTTTCCCGGTTACAGCAAAGGGTGGCTGTTCTGTGCTAGTTTGTAAAGCCACGAAGATACTGAGAAGGGGACTTACAGTTTCCAGGAGCAAGGAGAAGACCACGCTTTGCAGAGCTGACAGGAATCCGTGCGCACCACCGTTTTGGACTTCAGGGGCCCCCTGGGACTGGACCTGTGTCCCCAACATCACCGTGAGTTTGTTCCTGTATGGTGCACCTGTGAGGGCCTAGTGCAGGCTTCAGTAGTTAGAGCACGGTAGCCGTGTGGCCTGCGTAGTAAAGGCCAGGGAGGTTATATGCAGAGTAGCATTGATATTTGTTTTATTGTGTAAAGTTGCTTGTTAGACAGACTCTGAGTTTGTAATTGTTGAAGCACTGTGCTATTTTACAGACAAGATAACTCCTGTGCATTATCTTTTGTTATTGTAAACCCCTGTTTGCACCTTCCTTGTCCCTTCCATTCCCTGTCTCCCAATAAATCTATCCTTTGTTGTTTGCACCTCATCTTGTGTACAGTAGTCTTCCTGCACTGTGGTGGTCCCCCGGCCATCGCTTCACACATACCCTTATTCTTGAGTTGTTGAAATACATCCACCTTAAACCTGTTAGCTGGCCAGATGACAATGTTGCCACCTTTGTCTGCTGGCTTGATAACTACAACAACCCAACTCTGTAATTTTTCCAATGATGTTGTTCATTTGTGGAAAGATAGTTCTGCCTTATCCTCCTATATATCTGTTCAAAATCCCTGGTGTCATGGTTCCACCCCTCAGTGTGTCTGGGATGCAATTACTGACAGCTCAGCTGTCCAATCCGGTACAGGGGTGTGCTGAAGCTGTCAGTACTTTGAGTGACAGCTTGGCCATCCAATTTGGTTACAGGGGTGTGCTGAGCTATCAGTGTATTGATTGACAGCTTGACTTTCCAATATGTGTCTGGGAGACAGGCGTCAGCTGTCTCCAAGTGTTCACTATCCCGGGTGAGTTCCATGCTACTTAACTGAGCTGCTTCTCCTAGACCTCTGTCAGACGTACATTCAGCTTGTGAGGTTTGTGCTCCCCGTGCCTTGAGTTATGTATGCTTGATCATTTGTTGCCTGACCTTTGATTTCGTTCTGACCATCCGACTGTTTAACCCCTTCTGCTGTGATCTGTTATCCTCCTGGAATTCTGACCTCGGAACTTTACCTGACCATGCTTTTGCTCTTCCTTCTGTTTATGAAGTACTCTCTTGGCTCCTGACTTTGGACTCCTTGACTATTCTGACTCATGTCTTGGCCGTAAGAAGTGACTGACTAACATCACACCTGGACACCATTTGGACAAACAATTCCACATTGGGACATGTGGAAATGGCTAGGAATTTCTTAGACATTGGACATATAGACATATACAGTTAGGGCCAGAAATATTTGGACAGTGACACAAGTTTTGTTATTTTAGCTGTTTACAAAAACATGTTCAGAAATACAATTATATATATATATAATATGGGCTGAAAGTGCACACTCCCAGCTACAATATGATAGTTTCCACATCCAAATCGGAGAAAGGGTTTAGGAATCATAGCTCTGTAATGCATAGCGTCCTCTTTTTCAAGGGACCAAAAGTAATTGGACAATGGACTCTAAGGGCTGCAATTAACTCTGAAGGCGTCTCCCTCGTTAACCTGTAATCAATGAAGTAGTTAAAAGGTATGGGGTGGATTCCAGGTGTGTGGTTTTGCATTTGGAAGCTGTTGCTGTGAGCAGACAACATGCGGTCAAAGGAACTCTCAATTGAGGTGAAGCAGAACATCCTGAGGCTGAAAAAAAAGAAAAAATCCATCAGAGAGATAGCAGACATGCTTGGAGTAGCAAAATCAACAGTTGGGTACATTCTGAGAAAAAAGGAATTGACTGGTGAGCTTGGGAACTCAAAAAGGCCTGGGCGTCCACGGATGACAACAGTGGTGGATGATCGCCGCATACTTAATTTGGTGAAGAAGAACCCGTTCACAACATCAACTGAAGTCCAGAACACTCTCGGTGAAGTAGGTGTATCTGTCTCTAAGTCAACAGTAAAGAGAAGACTCCATGACAGTAAATACAAAGGGTTAACATCTAGATGCAAACCATTCATCAATATCAAAAATAGACAGAAAAACACCTCAAGAAGCCAGCTCAGTTCTGGAAAAGTATTCTATGGACAGATGAGACAAAGATCAACCTGTACCAGAATGATGGGAAGAAAAAAGTTTGGAGAAGAAAGGGAACGGCACATGATCCAAGGCACACCACATCCTCTGTAAAACATGGTGGAGGCAACGTGATGGCATGGGCATGCATGGCTTTCAATGGCACTGGGTCACTTGTGTTTATTGATGACATAAGAGCAGACAAGAGTAGCCGGATGAATTCTGAAGTGTACCGGGATATACTTTCAGCCCAGATTCAGCCAAATGCTGCAAAGTTGATTGGACGGCGCTTCATAGTACAGATGGACAATGACCCCAAGCATACAGCCAAAGCTACCCAGGAGTTCATGAGTGCCAAAAAGTGGAACATTCTGCAATGGCCAAGTCAATCTCCAGATCTAAACCCAATTGAGCATGCATTTCACTTGCTCAAATCCAGACTTAAGACGGAAAGACCCACAAACAAGCAAGACCTGAAGGCTGCGGCTGTAAAGGCCTGGCAAAGCATTAAGAAGGAGGAAACCCAGCGTTTGGTGATGTCCATGGGTTCCAGACTTAAGGCAGTGATTGCCTCCAAAGGATTTGCAACAAAATATTGAAAATAAAAATATTTTGTTTGGGTTATGTTTATTTGTCCAATTACTTTTGACCTCCTAAAATGTGGAGTGTTTGTAAAGAAATGTGTACAATTCCTACATTTTCTATCAGATATTTTTGTTCAACCCTTCAAATTAAACGTTACAATCTGCACTTGAATTCTGTTGTAGAGGTTTCATTTCAAATCCAATGTGGTGGCATGCAGAGCCCAACTCGCGAAAATTGTGTCACTGTCCAAATATTTCTGGCCCTAACTGTATACATATATAGACATATAGAGTGCGGAATCTTACCACTTTCAGGGGCATCATGTTCAATTCAGTTTGAGCACAACTGCATAGAAGAGGGCTCGCTGCTGTGCTGACACAGGGTGGAGTAGGGTGAACACGACCAGCTGCTGCACTCTGAGAGAGGTGCAGGCAGAAATGTTACGATGGATTGAGAAAGATACGGTGTGCTTGGTATGTAAGATCAGTCATCCCAACTCTAGGGGGTAAACAAATGGAAGTTCTACGACCGGAGACCCGTATGACAACACTTGCCACTTTGAGGGAGGAGGAAGAATCAGAAGGTGCGGTTGATGGGGTGAATGGTGGTTGGCGAGGCCCTAACCCTAGTCTGCATTTTATCACAGTGATATTCCCAGATTAAATGCATGTTGATCACGCATGTGCCAGTTCATGCTTGTAGTACTTAAATTATTGCATTTTTTTATCTCTACTATGTTATTTTTTTTTTAAAGTTGGCAGATAGCATGATTTTTAACATTTTTACCAGTCCAAGCTAGGCAACTGCAACCTCCGAATGCTGCTAGCCACTGCCAGAGTTGGGGCTCAGGATGCATTGGTTGTCGTGGTTGCATAAAACTCTTGTGTCTGCTGTAAGCCCAACATAACCTCCTCATCTACCTCCTCCTCCTTTGCTGAGCTACTCAGCTGCATGCCTCTGGGTTTACACCAAGTTTATGATACCTATGAGAGGTTTTTGTCCTGATGAATAGGTCATGCAGAACATTGAAACGCGTTGACTTGTAAAACCTGTACTATTAAACTCCTTTGATTTTACCTCGGCCATCGAGTTTTTATCAGCAGCGCAATTCATTGACACCACCTTTTGCACATCATTTTTCCTGTGGTTTTGGGATCCATGGCAGATGAAATAGGGACCAGAGGGGTAAGTTGAGGTGGCTATGTGGTGTCATGCTGGGCAGGATGGGCTGCGCATCTGCTGATGTAAAAGTGGGGGAGTAGACTTGCTGTCAAAATTAGAAAATTGGCAACGCTTTGCCAAGTGACAGTGGTGTGTGGTGAGGGGGCGAGGACAGAATGGGTAGGCACCCCTTACTAAGATGATACCTGCGAGAGCTTCCAGCTGGGGTCGGGGAGCTCTCTCTCTCAGGATGGGAACGCCACCGACCTCTGTGATGCCCCATAGCTGCTGAAGGGGAGTTGGCGCTGGGACGGGGAGATCAGCTGTCGGTGGGGGAAGGGAAGCAGAAACCGATTGCTAAAGGTTTGAAATCACCGGGACAGGAAAATGAGCGCTGAACCCCGGGATGAGGGCTTGAAGCCACTGCTCACATTCCTGTGCTGCTCTAACAAGCAGGACCTCAATGAGAGGGTCTACCATCCTTGTCCTTTGGACATTGCTTGGACCTGAACAGTGGGAAGAGGAGGAGACAGGCTCAGTGCCCACTTTAAATACTAGGAAGGGGCTGTACTAGCCCATTCCGATTTCTATTGGCCCAACAGGAGCAATAACCACCCTGGCTACAGGGGTGGGTGAGAAGGCACTGGTCTGCACCTATAACAAAAGCTGGGGATGGGCACCTCCTTATTTAGTACAATGCCTGCCACACAAGGCCTATTGCCATCTACCCTTATTAGTAAAACACAGCAACATAATATGGTATGGGCAAACATTTTCATCTTCGTTCCTTTAATCTATGAGCCATAATCCACTCCTCCTCTTCCAACGACTGCGTGAGATCGCCCTGATAGCCTTAGGCAGCATCTTCTCCCCCTGGCAGTGGCTGTTGCTGGTTATTCTGCATTGTGACAACAGATAAATGAAGGCTCATGTGAGCTTAAATCAACTACATTTCTATCAGACTGTAAAAACAGTAAAGAACTAAGAGTTATAAAGTAGATTCATAAGTAATGCCGGCCTCATCACTGTGAGCAGACCAATCCAGCACACCAGAGGTTACAGCCTAATGTGGAACCACGGCGCGCGTCCTGGCCGGGGGCCGATGCTCCTCGGTGAGTGCATTATATTATAGATTATCATTTGTTTTAGATGATACCTTATGGGTGAGACACGTCGCACCCACTCCTCTGATTGGATGACTACAAATATTTAAGGACTGAGCAGTTGTTATAACATTTCTTTCTGGAGCAGAAGGACTATGGCAGCTTCCGTGAGTGGGTTTGGGCTGTGGGCTTTGTTTATGGCATGTGTTAGATGATTGGGGTATATCTGAACCTTCCGCTCCTTATCTAGCTACCATCCCTCTACAATGGTGGGTGACTGTGTAAGAGATGAGCATCCACCATGGTTCCAGACAAGATATTTAGCTCTGTATTTCCTTCGCTTCCACCATTTTAGATGTTCAACAACTGGTGGTAAAACTTCACTGTATATAATAAGGAGCAGAAGCTTCCACAAAACGTTCTGCAGTTTCGTATCTGATTTTATAGTGTTTTGTTCAGCAGTTGGGAGTGATATAAGGGTAGCGGTGGTTTTTTGTGTAGGACTCAGTTCTGCCATACTGTACATGTAGATTCCTCACATGATTGTGTTAACTGTTCATTCTCTCCATTTTATGTCTTCTGCTATGCAGGGGGTGGTCATGATGAATCTCAACTTGCAACCAGGTCACTGTGTGGAGGTTAAGGGCTTCATTCCCCCGGACAGCAAATGGTAGCACAGCTTTTATCTGTTTAAGGCCTCCGTTAGACATCCATAAATCACTCCTATCTTCTCTTTGTGATTTTTCATGGATAAAACATGTACCAATTAAAGTCTAGGGAGCTGTTCATATGTCCATGATTTTTTGACCACAAAAAATGAAAGCAACAAGACGACTCGTGATCAGCTCATTTACAAGTAGCTGTTTACAGGGTCTCGGCACTCCGAAAGGAGCTGGCTCGCCTCCATAGCTTACCATGCACACGCTGTGAAATATCGGCAGCATAAATTGCCAGGAGTTGCATATTTGAGATTTGCATCATGCAAGTACTTAGGGTTCTCTAAGTACTAAAATATGTCCTATGCTTTCCCTAAACCTGAGCTGAGTGTACCAGGTTACCTTACAAGGAATCTGTCACCTACTTTATATATATATATATATATATATATATATATAAGCTGCGGCCACCGCCATTAGGAGCTGCACTGCTGTAGATAAGCCCCCGATGTATCCTTAAAGATAAGAATAACAAGTTAGATTATACTCACCCAGGGGTGATCTTGGTCCGATGAGCGCCGCGGTCCGAGTCCGGCGCCTCCCATCTTCATGCAATGACGTCCTCTTCCGTGCTTCCTGTCGCGGCTCCTTAGGGTTAGGGCAGGCGCTGGGCTTCTCGTACCTTTCCTGGCGCCTGCGCACTGCAGTACTTTGCTCTGCCCTCAACAGGACAAATCAGTACGCCTGTGCAGGAGCCGCGACAGGAAGCAAGGAACAGGACGTCATCGCATAAAGATGGGAGGCGTCGGACCCGGATCGCGACGTCCATTGGACCCGGACCGCACCGGACCGCCCCTGGGTGAGTATAATTAACTTGTTATTCTTATGTTTCAGGTTACATCGGGGGCTTATCTACTGCATTACAGAATGCATTACACAATGCTGGAGATAAGCCCCTGATGGGGGTGGCCGAAGCTTATATACGAAAAAGTAGGTGACAGATTCCCTTTAAGCATTACCAATACAGCACCCACACAGCAGCATCAGTACCTATAACACTCTATGCATTTAACATTATACAATAAAAAACGCAATAAAACAGCATGTTAATATTCCCACAACAATTGTTGTCTTCAGGGGCAGGTGTACGACAGTCCCATTCGCTCCCTTACAAATTGACAGCATGGAGGACACCACACAGTAGTACTGAGCAATGTAACTGTGAAACTATCTCTAGCTCTGCCTGTCTGTGCTCGCTTTATCACTTTACCCTTTATCCCTCCTCCCAACTCCCCTCTTCATAGAATGTAATGGGATATATAACCTGACACCCCACTTCATACAGTGGTCAGAATTGTAAAATTCGGCTTGGTCATTAAGGTCAAAATTGGCTAGGTAACTAAAAGTTTAACCTACAAGAAGAGTCAACATTTCTGACTCTTGACCAACAAGAAAAACACACATAAATTCAAAAGTCAACAAATAGATAAGTCAATGACTCCTGGTTTACTGAAAATATCCAGACATGATGGGATTCTAATCAACCTTCTCCTCTGATCAGTGACAGTCCACAGCATGTCTTTAAGCACAGATGCGAATGTAAGAGGTCTTCACCTTTATGACAACAAAACTTTGTATCATCTAGTTTGCCCAGAGCATGACCATGTTCCTTGCAAATAAATTCCACATGTAATCGAGGAGAAACAACTCGTATCCATTGGGTCCACACATGGCATCCTCTGCATGCCGTAGTTCCTGGATTAAGTCCCATTCAATCCATGGAAACTGGCACAGGTCCTGTAGTGGCCATTTCTTGTTGCAGTTATGAGTCCACTCTGGTCCTCTTCCCAAGCCAGAGTTGATGGGGTTGGACATAGTTGCATCCGAAACCTGCTGAGCATGCCTCATCAGTGGTCTGCAGGGTCTGTCTAAATGCCTCCCTGGTTGTGGAGCCCTGGATGGGGTCTGAGAAAACCAGTCCCTGCAACTCCCCTGGATCTGCCAGGCTAAGTAGTATCCCACTGCTGCCACCATAATGTGGAGACACGAGGGGTCAGTGGGTGCCAGGCCCAGATTGCTAATCTGCCCAGCCAGGCTGATGCCCGGTGGGTTGGCGGCTCTGTAATACAAAGTGGGCCACCACCACCAGCCATTGAAAATCAGGGGTGGGGAACCTTGACAATGCTACAGTGGCAGCCGGCCGTTTAACCCCCTAGTGCATGCAGCGTTCATTACAGAATGCTGCGAACACACGAATGATGACGTCATTGTGGTGGTCGAGGTTAGCGCCGGGGTGGTCGGATTTAGTGCCAAGGTGGGCGGGGTTAGCGCCCAATGCTCTCCCGCTCTCCTGTGCTGGAAGAGGAGCTGCTACCAGAGAGTCCAGAGCAATCTCTGTGCTGGCAGCTCAGTGCCTGTTCTGCTGGTGATCTGTGCCCCTCAGCTATGTGCCCCAATATAATCTCTGTGCCCACATGTGATCTCTGTGCCCCCCAACTATATGCCTCCCTGTGATCTCTCTGCCTCCCAGCTATGTGCCCCCATGTGATCTCTGTGCCCCCCTGTAATCTCTGTGGCCCCAACGTTGTGCCCCCCCTGTGATCTCTGTGCCTGATAGCTATATATCCCCCTGTGATCCCTGTGCCCCCCAGCTATGTGCTCCCTGTGATCTGTTCCCCCTGTGATCTCTCGGCCCCCAACTATATGCCCCCTGTGAGTTCTGTACTCTCCAGCTATATGCCCCCCTGTAATTTCTGTGCCCCCAGCTATATGCACCCCTGTGATCTCTGTGGCTCCCAGCTTTCTGCCCCTGTGATCCCTGTTCCCCCCTGCTATGTACCCCCTGTGATATTTGTGCCCCCAGCTATATGCACCCCTGTGATCTCTTTGGCTCCCAGCTTTCTGCCCCCTGTGACCCCTGTGATATTTGTGCCCCCATGTGATCTCTGAGCCCTTCCGTGATCTCTGTACCCTCCAGCTATGTGCCTTCCTGTGATTTCTGTGCCCCCTGTATTCTTTGTACCCCCCAGTGATCTCTTTGCCCCCTGTGATCTTCGTGCTACCCCCCAGTGATCTCTGTGTCCCCCCGGTGATCTATGTACCTTCTTGGCGATGCCTGTCCCCCCAGTGCTGTATATCCCCCTTTTTTGTTTCCTGCTCTACTCACTGTCCGAACCAGGGACCCGCTCCTGTGCACGCCCGAGGATGGACGCCCCTCAGCTGTTCATTTTCCCCCCATCTCAGTGACCTGGGGGTGTCCTAATATGGAAACTTGTTTTATGTATGTGCAGCACTTGCATTATCACCCTGGTACTGTATATAAACTGCTGTGTATACATTATAAAGATGATGCTGCGACTCCGCTGTATATACATTATATAGGTGATATTGGCTGCTAAATCTATGTATAATCACTGTATCACCTATATAATGCAGGATTCACTAAACCATCTTAGACGGATGTCTGTCCAGCCTCTGTGTGAAGACTTCCATTGAAGGAGAACTCACCACCTCTTGTGCAGCCTGTTTTACTCATTGATCACCCTGGCAAAAAGTTTTTTTTCTAGTATCTAATCTGTATCTTCTCCCTTTCAGTTTCAGTGATCCCACTACACTGTGACGGCCCTTCAGATATTTATAGACATCTATTAAGTCTCCTCTTAGCCTTCTCTTTTGCAAGCTAAACATATTCTTGTGTATAAAGGGATGTCTTCTAATTTTTAGGTTTTCAATAAATTTGGGAAAAAATGCTTCAACTATTCTCATTCACTTCAACGCTCGTTTTGACCATCAGGGAGACATCCAAAAGATAGTATGCAATTCCCTGGAGGAAAATGCGTGGGGAACTGAACAAAGAGAAGATTTCTTTCCCTTCCAGCAAGGGTCAGAAACCACGGTGAGAGACTGAATACTTTTTGGGGAGAGCATTTTTATATTTGTACTACATATATGAGGTGGATCCTGGGTTTATGATCATTTTCAGCTCTTGTCGGGTTAGAAGGCATTAGGCTCAGTATATATTTCATCAGAACCTTATGTTTGGCAAATACATTGTTAAAAACTATATATATATTCCACTGGCGCTAGACACAAGGTTCTTTGGGGGTTCTAGGTGCCTGTTTGGGTGACAACAACCACCTGTTGTCAAGAAGTAAAAATTAGAATAAAAATAGTGAAAGTCCAGTCGCTGGTAAAGCAAATCCGCAAGAAAAAAAAGAACGTATATCCTCACATAGAAGTATTATTATTTATTATAGCGCCATTTATTCCATGGCGCTTTACATGTGAGGAGGGGTATACATAAAAAAAACAAGTACAATAATCTTGAACAATACAAGTCACAACTGGTACAGGAGGAGAGAGGACCCTGCCCGCGAGGGCTCACAATCTACAAGGGATGGGTGAGGATACAGCAGGTGAGGACCCTGCCCGCGAGGGCTCACAGTCTACAAGGGATGGGTGAGGATACAGGAGGAGAGAGGACCCTGCCCGCGAGGGCTCACAATCTACAAGGGATGGGTGAGGATACAGCAGGTGAGGACCCTGCCCGCGAGGGCTCACAGTCTACAAGGGATGGGTGAGGATACAGGAGGAGAGAGGAACCTGCCCGCGAGGGCTCACAGTCTACAAGGGATGGGTGAGGATACAGCAGGTGAGGACCCTGCCCGCGAGGGCTCACAATCTACAAGGGATGGGTGAGGATACAGGAAGAGAGAGGACCCTGCCCGCGAGGGCTCACAGTCTACAAGGGATGGGTGAGGATACAGCAGGTGAGGACCCTGCCCGCGAGGGCTCACAGTCTACAAGGGATGGGTGAGGATACAGCAGGTGAGGACCCTGCCCGCGAGGGCTCACAGTCTACAAGGGATGGGTGAGGATACAGGAGGAGAGAGGACCCTGCCCGCGAGGGCTCACAGTCTACAAGGGATGGGTGAGGATACAGCAGGTGAGGACCCTGCCCGCGAGGGCTCACAGTCTACAAGGGATGGGTGAGGATACAGCAGGTGAGGACCCTGCCCGCGAGGGCTCACAATCTACAAGGGATGGGTGAGGATACAGGAAGAGAGAGGACCCTGCCCGCGAGGGCTCACAGTCTACAAGGGATGGGTGAGGATACAGCAGGTGAGGACCCTGCCCGCGAGGGCTCACAATCTACAAGGGATGGGTGAGGATACAGCAGGTGAGGACCCTGCCCGCGAGGGCTCACAATCTACAAGGGATGGGTGAGGATACAGCAGGTGAGGACCCTGCCCGCGAGGGCTCACAATCTACAAGGGATGGGTGAGGATACAGCAGGTGAGGACCCTGCCCGCGAGGGCTCACAGTCTACAAGGGATAGGTGAGGGTACAGGAGGAGAGAGGACCCTGCCCGCGAGGGCTCACAATCTACAAGGGATGGGTGAGAATACAGGAGGAGAGAGGACCCTGCCCGCGAGGGCTCACAATCTACAAGGGATGGGTGAGGATACAGGAGGAGAGAGGACCCTGCCCGCGAGGGGCTCACAATCTACAAGGGATGGGTGAGGATACAGTAGGTGAGGACCCTGCCCGCGAGAGCTCACAATCTACAAGGGATGGGTGAGGATACAGGAGGAGAGAGGACCCTGCCCGCGAGGGCTCACAATCTACAAGGGATGGGTGAGGATACAGGAGGAGAGAGGACCCTGCCCGCGAGGGCTCACAGTCTACAAGGGATGGGTGAGGATACAGGAGGAGAGAGGACCCTGCCCGCGAAGGCTCACAATCTACAAGGGATGGGTGAGGATACAGCAGGTGAGGACCCTGCCTGCGAGGGCTCACAATCTACAAGGGATGGGTGAGGATACAGGAGGAGAGAGGACCCTGCCCGCGAAGGCTCACAATCTACAAGAGATGGGTGAGGATACAGGAGGAGAGAGGACCCTGCCCGTGAGGGCTCACAATCTACAAGGGATGGGTGAGAATACAGGAGGAGAGAGGACCCTGCCCGCGAGGGCTCACAATCTACAAGGGATGGGTGAGGATACAGGAGGAGAGAGGACCCTGCCCGCGAGGGCTCACAGTCTACAAGGGATGGGTGAGGATACAGTAGGTGAGGACCCTGCCCGCGAGAGCTCACAATCTACAAGGGATGGGTGAGGATACAGGAGGAGAGAGGACCCTGCCCGCGAGGGCTCACAGTCTACAAGGGATGGGTGAGGATACAGGAGGAGAGAGGACCCTGCCCGCGAAGGCTCACAATCTACAAGGGATGGGTGAGGATACAGCAGGTGAGGACCCTGCCTGCGAGGGCTCACAATCTACAAGGGATGGGTGAGGATACAGGAGGAGAGAGGACCCTGCCCGCGACAGCTCACAATCTACAAGGGATGGGTGAGGATACAGGAGGAGAGAGGACCCTGCCCGCGAGGGCTCACAATCTACAAGGGATGGGTGAGGATACAGGAGGAGAGAGGACCCTGCCCACGAGGGCTCACAATCTACAAGGGATGGGTGAGGATACAGGAGGAGAGAGGACCCTGCCCGCGAGGGCTCACAATCTACAAAGGATGGGTGAGAATACAGGAGGAGAGAGGACCCTGCCCGCGAAGGCTCACAATCTACAAGGGATAGGTGAGGATACAGGAGGAGAGAGGACCCTGCCCACGAGGGCTCACAATCTACAAGGGATGGGTGAGGATACAGGAGGAGAGAGGACCCTGCCCACGAGGGCTCACAATCTACAAGGGATGGGTGAAGATACAATATGTGAGGGTAGAGCTGGTCATGCAGCGGTTTGGTCGATCGGTGGTTACTGCAGGTTGTAGGCTTGTCGGAAGAGGTGGGTCTTCAGGTTCTTTTTGAAGGTTTCGATGGTAGGCGAGAGTCTGATGTGTTGTGGTAGAGAGTTCCAGAGTATGGGTGATGCGCGAGAGAAATCTTGTATGCGATTGTGGGAAGAGGAGATAAGAGGGGAGTAGAGAAGGAGATCTTGTGAGGATCGGAGGTTGTGTGTAGGTAAGGACCGGGAGACGAGGTCACAGATGTATGGAGGAGACAGGTTGTGGATGGCTTTGTATGTCATGATTAGGGTTTTGTACTGGAGTCTCTGGGTAATGGGGAGCCAGTGAAGGGATTGACAGAGGGGAGAGGCCGGGGAATAGCGGGGGGACAGGTGGATTAGTCGGGCAGCTGAGTTTAGAATAGATTGGAGGGGTGCGAGAGTGTTAGAGGGGAGGCCACAGAGCAGGGGTTTACAGTAGTCGAGGCGGGAGATGATGAGGGCATGGATTAGGGTTTTTGCAGATTCTTGGTTCAGGAATGTACGGATGCGTGAAATATTTTTGAGTTGAAGGCGGCAGGAAGTGGAAAGGGCTTGGATATGTGGTTTGAAGGAGAGATCAGCGTCAATGATTACCCCTAGGCAGCGAGCTTGTGGGACTGGGTAGAATTGGCAGCCGTTTACTGTAATGGATAGGTTCGTTGGGGAGGTCGTGTGAGATGGGGGAAAGATGATGAATTCTGTTTTGTCCATGTTAAGTTTCAGAAATCTAGCGGAGAAGAAGGATGAAATAGTGGATAGACATTGAGGGATTCTGGTTAGTAGGGAGGTGATATCTGGTCCAGAGATGTAGATCTGTGTGTCATCAGCATAGAGATGATACTGAAAATCGTGAGATTCTATGAGCTGTCCCAGGCCAAAGGTGTAAATGGAGAAGAGCAGGGGCCCTAGAACTGAACCTTGCGGGACTCCAACAGATAGGGGGCGAGGTGAGGAGGTGGTGTGTGAGTGGGAGACACTGAATGTCCGGTCAGGTATGACGAGATCAAGGATAGAGCCAAGTCTGTGAGGCCAAGGGATGAGAGGGTCTGTAATAATAGGGAATGGTCCACTGTGTCAAAGGCAGAGGACCGGTTCAGCAGGAGGAGGATAGAGTAGTGTCGCTTGCTCTTGGCGGTTAATATGTCATTGGTGACCTTAGTTAGGGCAGTTTCAGTGGAGTGGTGTGACCGGAAGCCTGATTGTAAGCGGTCGAAGAGGGAGCAGGAAGATAGATGGGAGGACAGTTCAAGATGGACGTGTTGTTCCAGTAGTTTTGAGGCATAGGGGAAAAGTGATATAGGGCGATAGCTCGATACAGAGAATGGGTCAAGAGAGGGCTTTTTGAGGATAGGTGTGATTAAGGCATGTTTAAAGCTTGAGGGGAAAACACCAGTTGTTAGTGATAGGTTGAAGAGATGGGTTAAGGTTGGGATGAAGACTGTGGCGAGGTTTGAGATGAAGTGGGAAGGGATCGGGTCAAGTGCACAGGTGGTGAGATGCGATCTTGAGAGTAGAGTGGAGAGTCGATCTTCTATAATGGTAGAGAAGTTGGTTTTGGAGGTGGAGGGCTGGGTAGTTGGGAGGAAGGGCTCTGGGATTTGTCGACTAAAACTGTCTCTGATGTTCTCAATTTTCTGCTTGAAAAATGAGGCAAAGTCTTCAGCGGAGATGAGTGGGGAGGGAGGAGGTGCTGGGGGACGGAGGAGAGAATTGAAGGTGTTGAATAACTCTTTAGGGTTGTGAGACAGTGAAGATATGAGAGATGAGAAGTAGGTTTGTTTAGCTGTGGCGAGTGTGGTCTTGAAAGTAGTGAGGGACTGTTTGAATGCGATGAAGTGCTCGTTGGAGTGGGATCTTTTCCATCTCCGCTTAGCAGCCCTGGAAGCTCGCCTCAGTTCTTTGGTCAGGCTGGTGTGCCAGGGCTGTCTGTTGACTTTGCGAATTCCAAAGTTACAGCTATTGTGGTGTTATATAGAGCGGCAGCTTCATCCGCATTTTGTAGGGAACTTATGTCGAGGGATTCAGAGAGTGAGTGTAGATCAAGGTGGTTAAGATTTCTGCGAGGGTGTGCAAGGTTACGGAAATTTGTGATAGAGCGTGGATGGGAGGTAGAAATGACTGTGGGGATGTGGTGAGGAGGACCAGGATTTGGAGAGATATCACCAGCAGTGAGAAGGAGCAGACAAAGTGTTAGCAGGTGGGAGCAGGAGAGGGCATGAGGTGACTGTCTGTGTTTGGAGACAGAAGATTGTATGTTAAGGAACAGTTCTGAGGAGGAGGTGAGATGGATGGGGAGGATTGAGGAAGAGATGAACAGTTCCTTACTAGGTGTAGGGATTAGGGGAGTTTGCAGAAAGTGAAGGATTATAGGGTTGAAAGTGAAAACAAACATAAACATTGTTTACAGTGACTGTGGCCAGTTACCTTCAGTTCCCTTCTGGTTCAATTCTGGTTTTAATTCTACATAATCTTCACACTTCTAGGACACACTTCTAGGAATCACACTGCAGATTAAAGTCATTGCAGACTTGTGCTATGCAATATATGTACAACTAAGTGCATTCAGGTGTGAAGCAGAGAGGAGTGGTCTCTGTTCATTATGGTCACAGAATTAAAAGTGGACCAGATGCATACAATCAAGCCAAAGTAACCAAGGTCATAAATAATACTGGGGTTAGCTGAAAGGCATACCATGTGAATGCTAGGAGCAGAGGAAAGTCTGTGTGGAAAGTTGGGTGATGCACTATATGCACTTCATAGACAGACAAGGCTGGAGAGCAGGCTGGAGAGCTGGGTGCATGAAAATACCTGTAGGAAGAATAGACATGCTGGTTAGAGTGCGATGGTGGCAGGTAGCAGGGCACAGTCCGTATACATCCTTCTGGTTTTAATTCTACATAATCTTCACACTTCTAGGACTCACTTAGAGGAATCACATTGCAGACTCTGCAGTGTGTACACTGCAGTATCAGTATACAGGAAATGCCGCTCCTGGAACCACGCTGTGGGAAAGTATATTAAATTGCACCAGAAGGTGGGAGATGTGGAAACAACTAGGTCCACACAATAAAGGTATAGATTGGGGCAGCGGTGTGCCAGTGGTGTCACAAAGAGGCCGGTGAATTCCAGAGGTACAAAATGGACACAAAAAATTGCTTCTCTGCCCATTAACCCCCTCATTGCACACAGCTGCTCAACCATGCCACCGGTCACGTGACTGCTTGTGATGGAATGACCGCAGTATTGAAAGTGCTCAACTGAGCAGGGCTGCAACTATCCCTGAGGAAGAAAGCCGTTATCTCCCAAAATGCGTCGGATTGAGACCCTTACATTACCTGATAGACCTGACCATAGGTACGGGAGTGACGTCACTACCTTAGCTAGTAGCATTATCCACCGCGCAGGTCAACCGGCAGTGATTCGAGCACGCTTGCCACCGGCCGGTGCAGCATTCAATCACTATCACTGCCCAAATGAAGCCCCTTCTAGCACTTTTGAACTTCATCGCAATTGTTATCCTTGGACCAACATGAAGCAGGTCAGTGGATAATGCCTGCTGGTGCGATCGCCTGCTTGAACTAGCAGCACAGTGTAAGTGACACCACCGCGTGTGCCTTTCCTAACCTCCAGTGCACCCAGCTTTTCCAACATTGATCGTTACACATTTTCTCTTTACAACCAACACATCAGCAGCACAGCCAGATTGCTGCCACCACACCCAGCTCTCTACAGCAGTCATTATGGTGTGGTTCTCCTAACAGCCAGTGCACCCAGCTTTCTCAATAGTGGTCGCTAGCCATCTTCCTTCTACAACCAACGCACCGTGCCAGGAACAACTTACATTGACTAAGGTAATTCTTTTATTAATTACATGGTATAAATATTGCTTTTAGTGGTGGCACTTAAGGTACTGGATCATTGGTAAAATTCACTGGGGACCCAGAGACCTCAAATATATTTTATCTGAATCATTATATACAATTTTTTGTGTCCATTTTGTACTCCTGGAATTTCACCAGACTATCGGTGACACCACTGGCACACCGCTGCCCTAATCTATACCTCTATTGTGTGGAACTAGCTTTTTACACATCCAGAGAGGAATCAAAAAGATATATATAAACTGGAGCAGTGGGCAGCAGCTAACAGAATGGTTTTTAACAAGGAAACATGCAAAGTGCTACATCTGGGCTATAAAAATGAAAAAAAGCATATACAAAATGGGAGGAATAGGGCTAAGCAACAGCACGTGTGAAAAAGACTTAGGTATACTAATTGATCATAAACTGAACATGAGTCAACAGTGTGATGCAGCAGCAAAAAGGGCAAATACAATTCTGGGATGTATTAACAGAAGCATACAGTCTAGATCACATGAAGTCATTATTGCCCTCTGCTTCTTTTTGGTCGTGTGTTCCACATGGGCTTCGTCTGGGGGTGGGAGGGGGCGAAGCCAACAGGAAACGCGCGTTGGGGCTGCACACACGGTGTCCCCAAGTGGAGATTATGGGTAAGATCAGTTTTTAGCATGTATCAGGGTGATCCAGTTCTCTTAAAGTGGTACACACGTGTGTGTTACTTAGATCAAATGTTATTTTTGTGGTGACGCCCCTTTTTTTCCTTTACCATCCTTTTCTGTGCTGCACCTTTATTTGATTTACCAATTTATTATAAGCACTTGCACTTTTAATTACCCTGCTGCAGTTTTCTACTCCTTCCTACCACTATAATAGAGGTGGACCCTGTGTTTTACACCTGTGATGTCATTTATTCAACTTTGTCTTTGACTTGTTTAGTGTTATGTTTTTGTTGTGTTTTACATGTCTTTTTGAATAAATGTTGATACTGTTTTATGTTCGGGATATTTTTGTGCTCTTTCTCTTTTTGGTAACGAGAGCTTAGAGTTGTGTACTATTGAGCCTTATATGCAATGTATTCTCACTGAGGCATATGTCACAGGAGGTGTAAGTTGGGGGATCTGACCGGTTCTGTTTTTGCTGTGTTCGCAGGTTTGCTTTGAGTACCAGGCAGACAAGATTAATATAAAGTTGCCTTCAGGAGAAGAGTTCGCATTCCCTGTACGCATGGAGCTGCCTGATGTTTCGTTCCTCTCCCTGGCAGGCATTCAGTTCAAGTCCATTACATATGAGTAGTGACTTTATCCTTGTGGATCTAGCAAATTGCTTGTCCATGCACTCAGCCTAGAATACAATATTGTGGTTTCTCACATAGTAGCATTAAGTGGCAGTACCTCTAGTATTGGATTCACACTCAGCGCTGTCTATGCTGCTTATGAAATGAATAATACATTTCTGCAATGCATGAGTATCTGCAGCAGATGCGTCTTTTTTTTGTGTTTGGGAATGAATAACTTGTGCACAGTGACATTACTATCCATATTGCTCTACTGCAGGCTACAAGGTACTGCCAGACCCTCTATACCAGTAACGGCGAAGCTTTTAGACACCGAGTGCCCAAACTAAAATCCAAAACCCACTTATTTTTTTCGCAAAGTTCCCTGAATACTGAGGTTTTAGATCAGAAAGACATCTCGTACATTTTTTTATTTTTTTATTTATTTTTATTTAAATAAATTTTTATTAACAAAATAAAGAACATCCGGATGTCATTTACATTGCATTATATCACATGCACGTTTTCTTATTTCAATACACCCCAACATTACCCCAACTACCCCCCACCCCCCTAAGACAGCTCATTCCCAATTTATACCCCACTGAGGCATTATCTGCCTTGCGTAGTTTATCCTAATCCAGATCTTAAGAAACTCGACGTCTATATTCCTCATTCCAATTCAAGCCAAGGAGACCACATCTTATTATACATATCTATTTTCCCCCTTTTTTTGTACACCCCCTTTTCCAATTTTAAACCATTTTGAACATATTGGAGAAATTCCCTTCTCGTAGGTGGTTCCACATTAATCCAATTTCGTGCTATTACTTTCCTGGCCATGTAGAGTAGCCTAGCGATTGCAACCTTCCAAGTATTATCAACTCCAATTTCTTCCACATATCCCAGCATCCCATACCATCGGGTCTCTAAGAACTCTACACTTATACGCTACTTCAACCCGGCTCAAAACCACCACCCAAAAAGCAGCCAGCCTAGGACACGTCCACATCATGTGATATATTCCAGCATTCTCACTACATCTCGTACATTAACGCGCTATAGAGAGTCAATGTCAAAGGGGCAGCACGGTGGCTCAGTGGTTAACTGTTATGACCTGGTGGTTTAGGAGCACCCGGAATGACCTGATGGTTAAAGTCACAGGACAAGCTCTGGGAAGTGAGAATTTTGCTGACCGCAATCCCTAGTCCTATCACACAACTAGAAATAGCCGTGGAGCGTACCTAACAGGCCTAGACGCCTCGGCACAGCCTAAGAGCTAGCTAGACCTAGAGATAGAAAATAAAGCCTACCTTGCCTCAGAGAAATTCCCCAAAGGAAAAGGCAGCCCCCCACAAATATTGACTGTGAGTAAAGATGAAAGTCACAAACACAGAAATGAAACAGGTTTAGCAAAGGGAGGCCAGACTTACTAAACAGACTGAGGATAGGAAAGGTATCTTTGCGGTCAGCACAAAACTACAAAAGACCACGCAGAGTGTGCAAAAAAGACCTCCGCACCGACTCACGGTGCGGAGGTGCCTCTCTGCCTCCCAGAGCTTCCAGCTAGCAAGACAAAATCATGAAAGCAAGCTGGACTAGAAAACCATGAGCAGAAAATAACAAACGGGGACTTAGCTTCTTGCAGGAAGAGACTGGTCTCCAGACGATCCAAGAGCGAACTGAACCAGCACAGGAACATTGACAGCTGGCAAGGAGTAACGATCTGAGTGGAGTTAAATAGAGCAGCCAACCAAAGGATAAACCACGTCACCTGTGTAAGGAACCTCAGAAGCAGCAGCTCCACTCACAGCCACCAGAGGGAGCCATTGGACAGAACTCGCCGAAGTACCATTCACGACCACAGGAGGGAGTTCGACAACAGAATTCACAACAGTTAACACTGTTACCTTGCAGCGCTGGAGTCCTGGGTTCAAATCCCACCAAGGACAACATCTGCAAGGAGTTTGTATGTTCTCCCCGTGGGTTTCCTCTGGGTTCTCCGGTTTACTCCCACATTCCAAAGACATACTGATAGGGAATTTAGATTGTGAGCCCCAACGGGGACAGCGACGATAATGTGTGTAAAGCGCTGCGGAATATGAACAAGAAGAAAAGGAGCCACAATATAGTCTGCACACCACCAATCAAGTATATGAAAAAAGAACAGCTTTATTGGTAACAAAAATAGTTAAAAACAGTTAAGAATACACAAAACAACTCTCCCATAAGGCCTGTCCAAAATGATCTCTCATCAATAGCATGAATAACAAATATATACAGATGCAAAACACGGCTGGGAATGATCTTATGAAAATATATATACTCAATCCTAATGAAGGGATACGGGTCAAGGCCGCAAGCCTAATAACATTACTAACACATGGACAAAGTTCTAAAAGTAACAGGGCCTTAGCCCCTAATGCAGGATGAACAAATAATGTCCAAATTGTTACTTTTAGAACTTTGTCCATGTGTTAGTAATGTTATTAGGCTTGCGGCCTTGACCCGTATCCCTTCATTAGGATTGAGTATATATATTTTCATAAGATCATTCCCAGCCGTGTTTTGCATCTGTATATATTTGTTATTCATGCTATTGATGAGATATCATTTTGGACAGGCCTTATGGGAGAGTTGTTTTGTGTATTCTTAACTGTTTTTAACTATTTTTGTTACCAATAAAGCTGTTCTTTTTTCATATACTTGATTGGTGGTGTGCAGACTATATTGTGGCTCCTTTTCTTCTTGTTTAGATTGCCTTTGGCCACTTTACTGCACCCCCGCTTGTTGTGATTGTATAGTTAGCATATTGTAGTGCGCCAGCAATCTTGTTTTGTTTAATTGCGCTGTGGAATATGTTAGCGCTATATAAATATAAAGATTATTATTATTATTAAATCAAAGAGCTTGTAAGTGCTGCCCTCCAAGCCTAAGATACCAGCCGCCGATTTTAGTGAAGGTCTGCTCTTGAGAAAGGAGAGGATTTTAAAAAAAAAGTAAATTTGCAAAGTTGTGCAATTGTAACCCTTCATCATGATGAGAACAAATCCTTTAAGGCAGGGACATCAAACTCAAATACACAGAGAGCAAAAGTTAAAAGATTGTAATAATTGCAGGCCAACCTTGATATTTGTTAAAAAAAATGTCTACAATTGAGGAAGTTTTTCTTTGTCAAATATAATGATTAACTTTTGGACGTATAGTGGAATAATATAATATGTTCTGTAACAGCAGTAAAAAGCAGATGGCCGCATGGCCTAATGTAATATGTAATAACAAAGGATAAAAAAACCTCGAATAGAACAGATAATAAAGTCTGATGCAAACAAAAGTGCCCCCAAACACAGTATGATACCCCCATCATGAACTCCTCCACACATGTATGATGACCCTACTGTCCCTCAGTTCCCCGAACAAAGAATGGTGACCCCATCATAGTATGATTCTCCAACTGTAATCACCACACAGCCCTCCATACAGTACAGTGGGTAAATTTGGTAAATTAAAAAACGTTCATTATTTTCCCATTAATGTCCACTCTGCACCCCATCTTGACTGAAAATAACAGAAATGTAGAAATTTTTGCAAATTTATTAAAAAAGAAAAACTGAAATATCACATGTTCATAATACTGAGCGAAGAGTCTGAATACTTAAGTAGAAGCCGCTTTTGAGCTAGTACAGCCATGAATCTTCTTGGGAATGATGCAACAAGTTTTTCACCCCTGGATTTGGGGATCCTCGGCCATTCTTCCTGGCAGATCCTCTCCAGTTTCGTCAGGTTGGATGGTGAACGTTGGTGGACGCCATTTTCAGGTCTCTCCAGAAATGCTCCATTGGGCTTAGGTCAGGGCTCTGGCTGGGCCGGTCAGGAATGGTCACAGAGTTGTCCTGAAGCCACTTCTTTGTTATTTTCGCTGTGTGCTTAGGGTCATTGTCTTGTTGGAAGGTGAACCTTCGGCCAAGTCTGAGGTCCAGAGCACTCTGGAAGAGGTTTTCATCCAGGATCTCTCTGTACTTGGCCGCATTCATGTTTCCTTCAATGACAACCAGCCGTCCTGTCCCTGCAGCTGAAAAACACCCCCATAGCATGATGCTGCCACCACCATGTTTCACTGTAGGGATTGTATTGGGCAGGTGATGAGCAGTGCCTGGTTTTCTCCACACATACCGCTTAGAATTATCACCAAAAAGTTCTATTCTCATCTCATCAGACCAAAGAATCTTATTTCTCATACTCTGGGAGTCCTTCATGTGTTTTTTAGCAAACTCTTTATCGGGCTTTCATATGTCTTGCACTGAGGAGAGGCTTCCATCGGGCCACTGTGCCATAAAGGCCAGAATGGTGGAGGCTGCAGTGATAGGTGACTTTGTGGAACTTTCTCCCATCTCCCTACTGCATCTCTGGAGCTCAGCCACAGTGATCTTGGGGTTCATCTTTACCTTTCTCACCAAGGCTCTTCTCCCACGATTGCTCAGTTTGGCTGGGCGGCCAGGTCTAGGAAGACCTGCTGGTCACAAAATTCTTCCATTTAAGGATTGTGGAGGCCACTGTGCTCTTAGAAACCTTGAGTCCTGCAGAAATTCTGTTGTAATCTTGGCCAGATCTGTGCCTTGCCACAATTCTGTCTCTGAGCTCCTTGGCCAGTTCCTTTGGCCTCATGACTCTCATTTGGTCTGACATGCACTGTGAGCGGTGAGGTCTTATATAGACAGGTGTGTGCCTTCCCAAATCAAGTCCTATCAGCGTAATTACACACAGCTGGACTCCAATGAAGCAGTAGAACCATCTCAAGGAGGATCACAAGGAAATGGACAGCGTGTGACTTCAATATGAGTGTCTGAGCAAAGGGTCTGATTACTTATGACCATGGGATATTTGTTTTTCTTTTTTAATAAATTTGCAAAAATTTCAACATTTGTTTTTTTTCAGTCCATATGGGATGTGCATTAACCCCTTTCTGCCATTAGACATACTATTCTGTCCATGTGACCCGGGCCCTATTTCCCATGGACGGAATAGTACGTCATACGCTCCCGACCCATTGATTCCCGAAACACTGCGATCAAACATTTCCGGTGGCATAGGGAAGCAACGAGCAGGGAGGGGGCTCCCTGCGTGCTTCCCTGAGACCCTCATAACAACGCGATGTGATCGCGTTGTTCAGAGGGTCTCCTACCTCCTCCTCCCTGTAGGCCCCGGATCCAAGATGGCCATGGGGTCCTTCCGGGTCCTGCAGGTAGGTGGCCTGCCGGCGCCTGCTGAGAACAGGCTCCGGCAAGCCTGCAGCACTGCCTGTCAGATCGCTGATCTGACAATATATAGTGATGCCCCACCCTGGAACGATGTAAAAATGTAAAAAAAAAAAAGCATCATGTGTAAAAATATTTTTCAAAAAATTCCTAAATAAAGAAAATAAAATAAATATTGTTCCAATAAATAAATTTCTTTGAGTAAAAAAAAAAAAGAAAAAAGTGCACAAATTTAGTATTGTTGCGTCCGTAACAACCCGACCTATAAAACTGTCCCATCAGTTAACCCCTTCAGTGAACACCGTAAAAAAATAAATAAAAAACGAGGCAAAAAACAATGCTTTATTATCATACAGCCGAACAAAAAGTGGAATAACACGCCATCAAAAAGACGGATATAAATAACCATGGTACCGCTGAAACCGTCATCTTGTCCCGCAAAAAGCGATCCGCAATAGAGCATCATCAGCAAAAAAATAAAAAAGTTATAGCTCTCAGAATAAAGCGATGCAAAACCAATTATTTTTTTATATAAAAGTTTTTTATTGTTTAAAAGAGCCAAAACATTAACAAAATGATATAAATGAGATATCGCTGTAATCGTACTGACCTGAAGAATAAAACTGCTTCATCAATTTTACCAAACGCGGAACGGTATAAACGCCTCCCCCAAAAGAAATTCATGAATAGGTGGTTTTTGGTCATTCTGCCTCACAAAAATCGAAATAAAAAGTGATCTAAAAATGTCATGTGCCCGAAAATATTACCAATAAAAACATCAACTCGTCTCGCAAAAAACAAGACCTCACATGACTCTATGGACCAAAATATGGAAAATTATAACTCAAAATGTAGTGATGCAGAAACTATTTTTTGCAATAAAAAGCGTCTTTTAGCGTGTGACAGCTGCCAAACAAAAACTCGCTAAAACCCCGCTATAAATAGTAAATCAAACCCCCCTTCATCACCACCTTAGTTAGGGAAAAATAATAAAATTTTAAAAAAGGTATTTATTTCTATTTTCCCATTAGGGTTAGGGCTAAAGTTAGGGTTGGGGCTAGAGATGGGGGTAGGGTTTGGATTACGTTAAGGCTATGTGCAGACGTCGCGTTTTTTTCGCGGTGTTTCGCTATAAAAACGCTATAAAACCACGAAAAAAAACTGCTCACATTAAGCATCCTATTAATTAGAATGCAATCCGCAAATGTTGTGCACATACTGAGTATTTTTCCGCAGCAGAAACGAATTGCGGTAAAATATGCAGCATGTTCATTAAATTTGCGGAATCGCGGCGATTCTGCATCCATAGACTTCTATTCTAATCTAAAAATATTTCGTGGTATTCAAGCTCCATTTGCGGCGGTAAAAAATGCGGCATACGGGGGGCGTGGCCAGCTGCTGAGGGAGCAAGACGCGCTTTTCCTGTGCTCCTCGGCTGGACATAATAATCCACCTATCTTATCTCATCCACAGTATTTGTAGGCACGGCTGGCTTGCCTTCAGTCCTTCGAGGCACTACCCTGCTATATTGGGCGCTAGCCATCGCTGCGGACCCGGAGAGAGCGTGAGGCCTGTAGGCGGGCTTGGGCCTAGACGGAGGCCGCTGCATCGAGGCGCACCACACTTGTTGCCCCTGCTACACGGGGTGTTTCATCAAACCACCCCCCCTGCTCGGCTGTGACCCGGAGGTGCGCCCCCGGAGCCTGGAGTGCGCGGAGAGTCCTGCAGCGGGTGAGGGACCACGGCTCCGACGGCGGCGGTCCCGCCCGCCGCTTCTTCTGGCCGCCATTTCTGCAGGGGATCCGGCTTACCTGATCTCAAGTCCGCGCCAACGCACCTCCTCGTTGGACGTCCTGAGGCTGACTCCTGCCAGTCTGCCTGCCGTCTGGCCGAGCGTTGTCCCCGCCGGCGGTGTTGGGGAGGCCGACGGCTTTCTCGCTGCATCACCGTCGCCGAGGAAGAGAAGGATCCGGGCGGTGCGCCTTCGGCTCTGCGAACTAGTGGAGCGGTGCCCGGGGAATCCCCAGGAGGTTAGTCCTTAACGGCCGCTGCGCTGGGAGTAGATCGCAGCTCGGCCGATATACCTGAAGGGCCCCTACGCCATTATCTGCAGCAGCTACCACGGCTCAACATAAGACTCACCGGAGTCATTTCACACCCCCTGGGGCTGTGGGGGACAGGCTGTGAATACTAACAACAGCTACATATATGACCTGCTGTGTTTTCTAGCTTGCGGGAGCTGCTCTGTACCCCCCGGGGCAGTGGGAGATCAGCCATTAAAAGTTATATCAGCCACACACGAAGCCTGCTGTGACTTGTGGTCCTCCTGCACTATAGAGAAGAGACTACAGTCGCACGGGCTGGGGACACGGCGGGCTGCAGCGTTACCAGAGAGGTGCTGACCACCCTTCTCATAGTGCCTCTCAAACCCCTGCCCCATACCCTCCATCACTTGGGCCACTCTGGAGAAGACATAAGCACACAGATAACTCCACAGCGAGTGGCAATCATAAGCAGAATATCTATTGAGCCCCTTGCTGCTTAGAGGTGTTTTTTATTTCTTTTCCATACAAGTACATTGGGACAGAGAAGGTGCCCTAGAAAACAGCGGTACAGTGGCACTCAGTGCATAAGCCAAGGGCCGGTGTCTAGTCTTGAAATACATATATTATAATACTAGAGGTGACAGCCCGCTTTGTTTTGCTTCTTCTAAGGACACTTTTCTTCAGTCCTTTGGTCATTATCCTCTGTGACAGAGAGTGTGCTTTGGAGGTCGACCATAGAGTGATACCTAGTGTTCAAATTAGGTATTGGCGTTGACTTTCTGGATCGCTACACCACTCCTCTTCTTTTTTGGACTAGTGACACCTACTGTTCATGTGGAATTCTAGCTCAGAGCACTTCAGGAAGATGAATATCCTCTGCACATATCCAAGCTATGACTAAAACATCATAAGTCGCCATGGACGGGCGGTGATTTAAGAAGCCAACATCCTTAATTCTGATCAGCTATAATGGTGAAGACAAGCAGGGAACTCTCCAAAAATTTAACTCCAGCCCTCTTCCAAGGAAAACAGGGAGAGATGGAAAAGTTTCTCAAACATAAAACAGCGGCCAAGGCTACTCTTAAGAACTCTAACCCTAATACGGGCACTGAAGACCTAATGGAGGACTCTGATTCCAATGATGAGGCTTCTGGGAGCGACTTCCCCCAATCTGTCTCAGGGAAGTTATCTAGATCATTCTTTAGGAAGTCTCGGTCCCAGGCCATGAAACCTTTAATTGCCGAAATTGCTGGTATGAGAGCAGATCTCTCACACATTGGGAATAGAGTTGAATCCCTGGAAAATGCTCAATCAACCATCATCAACCAATCAAATTCTATGAAGGATCATTTGGAATTCCACAGACATCAGCTTAATAACGCAGCTCTGGCTTTAGAAGACCAGGAAAATCGGAGTCGGAGAAAGAACGTCAGAATAAAGGGCTTGCCCGAAAGTGTGTCCCAGGAGATTCTAGAGAAGGCCACTAAAGAGATTTTTGCTTTGCTTTGCTGCTACCACAGGAAAGATGCGATCTAATCATCATCGAGAGAGTCCACAGGTCGCTGAGACCAAAGCCTAGGCCCTCTGACCCGCCAAGAGATGTTATCTGTGGTTTGCTGAATTACCTAGACACCGCTGCCTTAATGACGGCTTCCAGAGATAAAAAAATCGCTTTGCTAGGAGGGTTCCCCCATTCAAATTTTCCAAGACTTGGCTCCTTCCACCCTAATGAAACGTGGGGTCCTGAAGCCATTGCTGGATTCCCTCCGATCCAAAAAAATCTTATATAGATGGCTCTTCCCCTTTGGTCTTGTGATCCATGGAGGTGGCAAGCAAGTCGTTGTTAGGAGCCCTGACGACCTTCCTGGAGTGTGGGAGACTTTTGATCTTGCTCCTCTAGAGATCCCCTCCTGGCTCCCCTTAGACATGGATCCACATTCGCCTCCCCCCTTGAAAGCCATCCCGGGAGATCACAATGACTGGACTCCAGTTAAGAGAGGGGCGTCTCCCAAACAAGGGAAAACGGGATCCAAAAAGAAGCCTCCCCCGTGACCTCTCACTCCCCTTGCTGCTGTATTGTCATGCATATAGATTATTTTCTTTTGGTCTTTTACTGTTGTGGTTACCCTCAGTAACAGTTCTATAATGCTTATGGATGTTTTGAAATTCGTTCTTTCTATCTGACAGATCACCGCTCGTGCATGGGACTGCACCCACCCTATCTGCTATGGGAGGATTCCCTGGCCCCCGCCTCTGCAGCAGATGGGCAGTTAGTTTGTATATAAGTATTTCCTTTGTTTTCCCCCAGTTTGTGGTTTCTCCCCTGTTGCATTTGTTTAGGTACAGACATGGCACTTTTCCTAAAGCATCCCGATTTGTTTTCTTCCCTCAGTCTTGACTAGGTGTACTTCATCGGCCAACATAATTCTGGCCTCATACAATGTCAAAGGCATAAGAGCCCCAAATAAAAGGAGCCAAATCCTGAGATTCCTTCACTCCAAAAAGACAGACATTGCCTTCCTTCAGGAAACACATTTTAAACAAAACAGGGCCCCGGACATGTCCAGATCCCACTTCCCTCACTGGTACCACAGCACCAGTACTTCTGCCTCTAGAGGAGTTAGCATAATAATAGACAAAAATGTACCTTTCACGCTAAAAGACTCTTTGTCAGACCCGGAGGGTAGATTTATCATTCTGAAAAAAGGCCTCATTGCCAATACTAAAGTTACTCTTTGTAACCTATATGCTCCAAACCGTGACCAGATAGGCTGGCTTTGTAAAACGCTACAAACTCTATTGCGGATGGGGTTTTGGTGGTAGGAGGGGACTTTAACCTTCCACTTAACCCGTTCCTGGACACATCATCTGCGAAGTCTCACCTATCTCAAAAGGTCCTCAGAAAGTTACAGCTCGCCTTACAATCGCTAAACCTAATCGACACTTGGAGGACTCTCCACCCCGCAGATAGGGATTATACCTTCTACTCCCTCAGGACTCCCTCTCCTAGTGTTTCATCACCCATCCCCTGCAGACTGTGAGCCCTCGAGGGCAGGGTCCTCCCTCCTTATGTACCCGTGTGCCTGTTTAATGTATTTGTCTATATTTGCCTCGTATTCACATGTAAAGCGCCATGGAATAAATGGCGCTATAAAAATGTATAATAATAATAATAATAATAATACTCACCCCCCCACAATACTTACCACAAAATTGATTACTTACTAACCCCGTTGTCTTCTCTCCAATTTATTAAGTCGGCCACAACCGACAACATGACCTTGTCAGATCATGCCCCCATTTTTCTAGAAATGAGCATTGCCTCCCTGCCCAGGCGTACAATTACATGGTCCTTAAATGAAACCTTGTTAGATTCCAGTACTAATACCACTAAATTAGCCGCCTCCCTAGACTGCTTTTTTCAAGAAAACTCCAACTCAGGACCTCCAACTACCATCGTATGGGAGGCTCATAAAGCCGTTATGAGGGGCGAATTCATAGCCCTTGGTGCTTTCATTTAAAAAGGTCAAAACATATAATCTCGATAATACACCAAATCAACACCCTCGAGAAGATCCATAAAAAATCCCAAAGCCACTTAATACAAAACGAGTTATTAGAACTAAGTACACTGAAAAACCTCCTTAACATACAGTCAGCAAAAAATTTACATGAGGAGCCAACAGAAATTTTATTTACATGGCAATAGAGGCAGCAGACTAATGACCTCACTACTCAAAAAACGCAATGAACGGAAGTTTATAAATAGTATTCAGTCAACTGATAAGACACACAAGCAGAAAACTCCTGACATTGCAGAAGTTTCAATCTTTTTATAAAAGCCTTTATAATTTGCCTACACCATCACAACTAGGGGACCCATCCGAAATTATCACTAAAATAAATGACTTTGTCGCACCCCTTAAACTCCCTAAAATCTCTGCAGAAGGTCAACAGAGGTTATTGGCTCCAATCTCGCCGAAAGAGATACTGGACACACTAGCGCAGATTCCCAACGGGAAGGCCCCAGGTCCGGACGGGCTGCCTATTACTTATTACAAAAAGTTCATTAAACAACTCCAGCCTCATCTGGTCTCTCTGTTTAATTCACTCCTAGAAGGCCAACCCCTCCCTAGACAATCCCTAGAAGCCTTTATCTCTGTTATCCCCAAATAAGGTAAAGACCCTGCCGAATGCGCTAACTACAGACCCATTTCCCTCCTTAATTCAGATATTAAGCTCTGGGCAAAAATCTTAGCTAACAGACAGAGCCCTTTTTTGCCTGGACTGATCCACACGGATCAAGTGGGGTTCGTGAAGGGAAGAGAGGGGAAAGAAAACTCTGCTAAAATTATCCAGTCTATAACCTTCGCTAAGAATAACGGGATCCCCTTAGTCCTTCTATCCACAGACGCGGAGAAAGCGTTCGACAGGGTGAGCTGGTGCTTCATGGAACAGGCTTTGCTTAAGTTTGGCTTCCCACCACAACTTATCGACGCAATCCTATCCCTTTACTCGCAACCTACGGCTAAGGTGCGAATAAACGGTACCCTGTCGAATAGCTTCAATATCCACAACGGTACAAGACAGGGATGTCCATTATCCCCATCCTTATTTATTTTAGTTATAGAAACTTTAATTCAAACAGTGAGGCAGGACACACGGATCAGGGGTCTAGAGATAGGCCCATTGGAGTTAAAAATTTTGGCTTTTGCGGATGACCTTTTTGTAATCACTGACCCTTCACAAGCCTTTCCGATAATTCTAGATGTCTTTCAACAGTTCGGGCATTTATCCAATTTCAAGATCAATACCACAAAATCTATAGTTCTAAATATTTCCCTCCCCCACTCACGTCTCCCCACTTTACATTCCCTCTGCCCCTTCTCTTGGTCTACCCACTCCATTAAGTATCTGGTTACAAATATTACTAGGGATCCCAGTCTCCTCTTCCAAACCAATTACTCCACCTTAACCAAGAAGGTGCAGGGCCTACTGAAGGCTTACAACTTGCCCACATTGTCTTGGTTGGGCCGTATAAATATTTTCAAGACATATATCATGCCCAACATCCTGTACACTTTAACCATGGTCCCGATACATGTTCCTCAAACCTACTTTAAAAATTTAAATTCCCTAATATCCAGATTTATCTGGAAACAGAAACCTGCTAGAATCACATATAAATTCCTCTCCGCTCGACCTTAGCTGGAGGTTTGAAGGTCCCTGACCCAGCCCTATATTTCCGAGCAGTCCATATATGCAGATGGTTGAGGATCGTCTCTGGCTACGAGAGGGGAGTCTGTGATAGTGTGGATCTGGCATTGTTGGGGAGGAGGGGAATGCCTTTCCTCTGGTCGCTCGCAGAACCGCCTAGCGATTTCAAATTAGACGAGGTGACTTTAACTACTCTAAAAATCAGGCTGGTATTGAACAAGGAACTTCCTTCCGACTCCTTCCCCTCAGTGTTTGCCCCAATTTTGCTCCATACCTTTCTTACTGGATCCAAGTTATAGAGATCCATATGGATTGTGGTCCTCCCTCCCCTTGGAACCCTTGAAGAGCTTCTATAATGAGAAAATCCTTCAGGGAGGATCCTGGCCCCCGGGCTCCCTTTTGCAGCCAAGAGACTTTCTTCAAACTCAGCATATCAGACGCACGCTTACTAACTTAAAACAAAATTCCCACATAAAACTAACTGGTCTTGGCTCGACATTATGTTTAATATTCCCCACCCTGAAATGAGAAGTGTCTCTTGTATTTACTCTCAGCTCAACCCCTCTAACAACCAACACAAACCCGCATTTATCCACTCGGGGATTCTCCCGCTGCATTTTACTTCAAGAAAACTCTTACAAAATCTTGACCAGGTGGCACTTGACTCCCGCTAAATTAACCCACCTAGGTCTGATAAAAGATAGCACCTGTAGCCGCTGTCGGAGTTCTCTGGGACATCATACCCACATTTTCTGGGAATGCCCTGTTCTGTCAAATTTCTGGGCTGAAATCAATAAGTTCCTCAAGAAACTTAAGTTAATTGGGTCTGATTTACAAGCATCGGAAGTCCTACTTTCCTGCCCTTCGAATAACTATAGGCCAAAGAAACATAGACTTTTACCATTACTAGTTAGTGCTGCAAAACATTTAATTACGTTACACTGGAGAGATGTTTCCCCCCCATCTGTGGCAGAATGGCTGTCCAAAGTGGACCAGATTTCGAGGCTCGAAGAACTCTCCAGTTGGGAGGTGGGCAGTCATACTCTATATGAAAAGGTTTGGGCCCCCTGGAAAGATATGCGGGCAAGCGGGTATTGTTGATTACTTGTGCTCCTCATTGTATACCTAGGTCATTCCTCGTTAAGCCTGTTTGTATTTTCATGCCTTTCTCGGGATATTTATGAAGTTTCAATGTATGTTTTTTTCTCATGCTGTACTAGTTTTTTCTTTTCCCCTACCTTATTTCTTCCCCCCCTCCCACCTTCTTATCCCTCCCTCGCTTCCCCTCCCTTTCTTCCCACCCCGGGAAGTCCTCTTCCCTACTACCTCACTATGTTTCACTCTTCCCCTCTCCTTGCCGTATTTTCCCCCCTTCCTTATCATGACATACCTGTAATTATTATGTCATTCAACACAATTTTGGCTACAACCGTTTGTTTTTTTGCCTATGTTTATGTGTTTATTCATAAATAATTTACAAGAAAAAAAAATGCGGCATACAGGAAGTGACATGGCCATCCCATCATGTCCATCCCATCATGCCATGCCAGTAGCATCCCATAATCCAGGAAGACAAGATAATATCCGTCTTCCTGGATGATGGCTGCCAACATGGACTGGTATGACCGGATGGAGCTGGATGTGCCTTTGATGATTAGTGTGGTAAGTGTCTATGTGTGTGTTGTGTGTGTGTGTGGTGTATATGGTGTATGTGTGTTGTCAGACATAGGCCGATGAGACTACTACTACTCCCATCGGCCTATGTTTGTTCCCTATAGTCGCAGCAGGCTCAGGTCGATGGGAACAGTATTTCCCATCGAACTGTTCCTGCTTCCCCCCAAAAAAAAACAAGTTTTTTTTTGTAAAATTGTCCCCGACCCGATATATTTTTTCCTCCCCCCCCCCCCGTTAGGCCAATTTTATGTCCCCCAAATTATATTTGCCTTTTTTTTTTAAATCCCCCACAAATAAAGTTCCATTGGTGGCCAGTGGCCTTATTCCCGTCCCCCCCCCCCAAAAAAAAAGTTTAATTGGTGGACAGTGGTTGGTGTCCCTTATTCCACCCCCCCCCTAAAAAAAAAAGTTTCATTGGTGGACAGTGGATAGCGTCCCTTATTTCCCCCCCCCCAAAATAAAGTTTCATTGATGGACAGTGGTTACCTGTGGAAATAAATTATAAATACCTGTCCCCGACGATCACCACCTAAAATAAAATTTTTAAAAAACCCCATACTCACCTACACGCCCAATTCCACGAAGCCCTCGTCCCAAAAAAAGTAAAAAAACAAACCACAATGTATATTTAGCCTCCACAGCATCCAATTAAAACGAGTGTCCCACGATGATCTACAGTTTAGAGCAGCCACATAACATGTGGCTGCTCTAAACCGCGGCCGCCGATACAATGAACGGGGTCGTAAAGCGATCCCGTTCACTGTATACCAAGTTCTCCCGAAGGCAGCTCGCGCTGCTCGGGTGAACTCGTTCGGCAGTCACTGCGGCTGCGCGGACTCCCCGGCTGACCGGAGGTGAACTCGGTAGCGTGGGAAAATTTCTTACACTATCAGTTCATTTCCGGTCAGCCATGGGAGTGGTTTACAGCGGGGCTGGTTGCATTAGCACCGGTCTCGTTGTAAACTTGTTAACCCTTTGCTTTTCTTTGCTGTGCAATAAAAAATGTGGTCAAAAACCTGTTGTCATTATTTCATTAAATACTTTTTCCAGAATGTGTGTGTTTTATTAACCCTTTATTACTGTAGGATTAATAATAGATAGGTGTCTGGATCGCCCCCACGTAAGGGCAATGGAGTACTCTGTACCGGGTCCTTCAGTTCCCTTGGCAGGGATGTCACGGTGGCCCGACCCGGACCGTGGCCCTATGAGGGGCGCTCAATAAAAGGGTAGAGTTTGTAGATAACGGTAGTGTTCGTGACGCCACCTGTGGTATTCGGTCAGTCTGACCGATGCTGCTTAGGGGTCTGCTCGGGTGATGGAATGGCAGCTAGATGGTATACCTTCCCACAGGTGAAGTATATCCCCAGGGCTTCCCAGAGTGTAGATGGTCATGGTGGATGGTGCAAGGCGCGGTGAATAACGAGGATACAATGGGTGCAGTCTCTTTACCTTTACTGAAGGCTTCAGCATCCACAGTCCAGAGTGCCGGATGACAGGGTAGCAGGGTCCGGCCGGTCTGATGGCAATTCCAGAGTCCCCTTATCCAGGTGGAAATCAGTAGCCTTCCCCTTGCGCACAGTAACGTAGTAAGTCCCTACTTGCATTAACTACCATAAGGTCCTCACTCTTGTTACTTCTCTCTCTCTGTCCCCCAGATGGATAGGACATCACCCGTATGACGGTGGTGGCCTGAGGCTATTTTATAGGGACCCTAGAGATGCCCCTCCTCCGCTTTGCCACCTTGTCTGCTTAGGTGTTTAGGTCAGACAGCCAACTTGGAATTGACTGCCCTGCCGGTCTCTGAAGTAAAGCGTAGAGTCTATTACTCCCTCGGTGTTCCGGCCACCAGATCTGTGCTCAGAGGGAGGCAGCCTGCTTCTCAGCTGGTCTCCCGCTGTTGTTTCACTCCTGTTGCTATGACTTCTGTGCTCACTCACTACGGCACACTTCCTTTCATGTCCTTTCTTAGCAGGCTGCCGCATGGGTTGCAGGCGCAGCTGTGTCCTTCTTTCCTTCCTCCTCAGACTACAGTCTGGATCTGACCAGGGATCACCCCAGCCAGCTCAACCTGGAGACCTTTCCTCGTCGGTCCCCAGCCAGGAGCTCTGCTCTCCTCTCCTTACTCCTTTCTCTTACTGCCGAACTTCCTAACCAACCCCCAGTTTTACCCAAATGTGAGGAGTGGCCTGATAGAACCTTTTGCTCCCCCTGGCGGCCGGCGTGTGAAGTATGTGTGTGGCTGTGATACCTGGCAGGGTGAACTCCTTTGGTGCCATCAGACGTAACATCGTTCCCCCTGGTGGAAGAACGACATTAATGCAACGACCAGGACTCTGGGGCGCTGCATGTCTTATTGACGCCTCTCCGTTATTAACCTGGCTTAATGTCACCTTACAATAGCAAGGTGGCATTAACCCTTTATTACCCCATATCCCACCGCTACACAGGAGTGGGAAGAGAGTGGCCAAGTGCCAGAATAGGGTGATTTTAAATTTTTGTTTTTTTAAGTATCTACTATATAATTGTCTAACGGGTCACTTCCGTCTTTCTGTCTGTCCTTCTGTCTGTCTTTCTGTCTGTCACGGATATTCATTGGTCGCGGCCTCTGTCTGTCATGGAATCCAAGTCGCTGATTGGTCGTGGCAAAACGCCCACGACCATTGCCACGACCAATCAGCGACGGCCACAGTCCGGCGGCAATATGGCCGCTCCTTCCTCCTCGCAGTCAGTGCCCGCTCCATACTCCCCTCCAGTCATCCAGTCAGCCCTCACACAGGGTTAATGCCAGCGTTACCGGTGCGCGGTGTAGCACACTCCGGTTACGCAGCTATGAACCCTGTGTGACCAACTTTTTACTATAGTCAATCAATCTCTTCAACATATTCATTAATGATCTGGCAGAAGGTTTACACAGTAAAATATCGATATTTGCAGATGATACAAAACTATGTAAAGCAGTTAATACAAGAGAAGATAGTATTCTGCTACAGATGGATCTGGATAAGTTGGAAACTTGGGCTGAAAGGTGGCAGATGAGGTTTAACAATGATAAATGTAAGGTTATACACATGGGAAGAAGGAATCAATATCACCATTACACACTGAATGGGAAACCACTGGGTAAATCTGACAGGGAGAAGGACCTGGGGATCCTAGTTAATGATAAACTTACCTGGAGCAGCCAGTGCCAGACAGCAGCTGCCAAGGCAAACAGGATCATGGAGTGCATTAAAACAGGTCTGGATACACATGATGAGAGCATTATACTGCCTCTGTACAAATCCCTAGTTAGACCGCACATGGAGTACTGTGTCCAGTTTTGGGCACCGGTGCTTAGGAAGGATATAATGGAACTAGAGAGAGTACAAAGGAGGGCAACAAAATTAATAAAGGGGATGGGAGAACTACAATACCCAGATAGATTAGCGAAATTAGGATTATTTAGTCTAGAAAAAAGACGACTGAGGGGCGATCTAATAACCATGTATAAGTATATAAGGGGACAATACAAATATCTCGCTGAGGATCTGTTTATACCAAGGAAGGTGACGGGCACAAGGGGGCATTCTTTGCGTCTGGAGGAGAGAAGGTTTTTCCACCAACATAGAAGAGGATTCTTTACTGTTAGGGCAGTGAGAATCTGGAATTGCTTGCCTGAGGAGGTGGTGATGGCGAACTCAGTCGAGGGGTTCAAGAGAGGCCTGGATGTCTTCCTGGAGCAGAACAATATTGTATCATACAATTAGGTTCTGTAGAAGGACGTAGATCTTGGGATTTATTATGATGGAATATAGGCTGAACTGGATGGACAAATGGCTTTTTTCGGCCTTACTAACTATGTTACTATGTTAATCAATCAATAGTAAAAAATCTAGAGTTACAAATAATTATAATAATAAAAAAAAAAAGTTATTCTCACCATCCGACGTGGCACTGTCCTCGGCAGTGCAAGCGGCAGGTTCTGGTGCTAAGGGCGCTATGCGAGAAGGACCTGCCATGACGTCACGGTCATGTGACCACGACGTCATCACAGGTCCTGCACTCATACCAACCCTGGGACCGGAAGCTGCCGCGTGCACCGCACACAGGCGACAGGACTACAAGGGGCCCTCGAAAGGTGAGTATATGTTTATTTTTTAAGCTGTCACATACGTGGCTGGGCAATATACTACGTGACTGGGCAATATACTACGTGACTGAGCAATATACTACGTGACTGGGCAATATACTACGTGACTGGGCAATATACTACGTGACTGGGCAATATACTACATGGCTGGGCAATATACTATGTGGCTGGGCAATATAGTACATGGCTGGGCAATATACTACGTGACTGGGCAATATACTACGTGACTGGGCAATATACTACATGGCTGGGCAATATACTATGTGGCTGGGCAATATAGTACATGGCTGGGCAATATACTACGTGACTGGGCAATATACTGCGTGACTGGGCAATATACTACGTGGCTGGGCAATATACTACGTGGCTGGGCAATATACTACGTGACTGGGCAATACACTACGTGACTGGGCAATATACTACGTGGCTGGGCAATATACTACGTAGCTGGGCAATATACTACGTGACTGGGCAATATACTACGTGGCTGGGCAATATACTACGTGACTGGGCAATATACTACGTGGCTGGGCAATATACTACGTGACTGGGCAATATACTACGTGACTGGGCAATATACTACGTGACTGGGCAATATACTACGTGACTGGGCAATATACTACGTGGCTGGGCAATATACTACGTGACTGGGCAATATACTACGTGACTGGGCAATATACGTGACTGGGCAATATACTACGTGGCTGGGCAATATACTACGTGGCTGGGCAATATACTACGTGACTGGGCAATATACTACGTGACTGGGCAATATACTGCGTGACTGGGCAATATACTACGTGACTGGGCAATATACTGCGTGGCTGGGCAATATACTCCGTGACTGGGCAATATACTGCGTGGCTGGGCAATATACTGCGTGGCTGGGCAATATACTCCGTGACTGGGCAATATACTACGTGACTGGGCAATATACTGCGTGACTGGGCAATATACTACGTGACTGGGCAATATACTGCGTGGCTGGGCAATATACTACGTGACTGGGCAATATACTACGTGACTGGGCAATATACTGCGTGACTGGGCAATATACTACGTGACTGGGCAATATACTATGTGGCTGGGCAATATACTACGTGGCTGGGCAATATACTACGTGACTGGGCAATATACTGCGTGACTGGGCAATATACTACGTGACTGGGCAATATACTACGTGACTGGGCAATATACTACGTGACTGGGCAATATACTACGTGGCTGGGCAATATACTACGTGGCTGGGCAATATACTACGTGACTGGGCAATATACTACGTGACTGGGCAATATACTGCGTGACTGGGCAATATACTACGTGACTGGGCAATATACTACGTGACTGGGCAATATACTACGTGGCTCTGTGCTGTATACTACGTGGCTGGGCAATATACTGCGTGGGCTGTGCAATATACTACGTGGCTGGGTAATATACTACGTGACTGGGCAATATACTACGTGGCTGGGTAATATACTACGTGGCTGGGCAATATACTACGTGGCTGGGCAATATACTACGTGGCTGGGCAATATACTACGTGACTGGGCAATATACTACGTGGCTCTGTGCTGTATACTACGTGGCTGGGCAATATACTGCGTGGGCTGTGCAATATACTACGTGGCTGGGTAATATACTACGTGACTGGGCAATATACTACGTGGCTGGGTAATATACTACGTGGCTGGGCAATATACTACGTGACTGGGCAATATACTACGTGCCTGGGTAATATACTACGTGACTGGGCAATATACTACGTGGCTGGGCAATATACTACGTGGCTGGGCAATATACTACGTGACTGGGCAATATACTACGTGGCTGGGCAATATACTACGTGGCTGGGCAATATACTACGTGACTGGGCAATATACTATGTGACTGGGCAATATACTGCGTGACTGGGCAATATACTACGTGACTGGGCAATATACTACGTGACTGGGCAATATACTACGTGGCTCTGTGCTGTATACTACGTGGCTGGGCAATATACTGCGTGGGCTGTGCAATATACTACGTGGCTGGGTAATATACTACGTGACTGGGCAATATACTACGTGGCTGGGTAATATACTACGTGGCTGGGCAATATACTACGTGGCTGGGCAATATACTACGTGGCTGGGCAATATACTACGTGACTGGGCAATATACTACGTGGCTCTGTGCTGTATACTACGTGGCTGGGCAATATACTGCGTGGGCTGTGCAATATACTACGTGGCTGGGTAATATACTACGTGGCTGGGCAATATACTGCGTGACTGGGCAATATACTACGTGACTGGGCAATATACTACGTGGCTCTGTGCTGTATACTACGTGGCTGGGCAATATACTGCGTGGGCTGTGCAATATACTACGTGGCTGGGTAATATACTACGTGACTGGGCAATATACTACGTGGCTGGGTAATATACTACGTGGCTGGGCAATATACTACGTGGCTGGGTAATATACTACGTGACTGGGCGATATACTACGTGACTGGGCAATATACTACGTGGCTGGGTAATATACTACGTGGCTGGGCAATATACTACGTGGCTGGGTAATATACTACGTGACTGGGCAATATACTACGTGGCTGGGCAATATACTACGTGGCTGGGCAATATACTACATGGCTGGGCAATATACTACGTGGCTGGGCAATATACTACGTGGCTGGGCAATATACTACGTGGCTGGGCAATATACTACGTGGCTGGGCAATATACTACGTGACTGGGCAATATACTACGTGGACATACATATTCTAGAATGCCCGATGTGTTAGAATTGGGCCACCATCTAGTTCCTTTATAATTTTTTTTACTTGTTCCATTTCAGTGGACGATGTGAAAAAAAGGTGGAGATCTGTGACCGACAGGCTGGTGAAGGCACAGAGGACAGAAAGCGGCAGCTCGCCCTCAAAGAAGAGGGTGCCATTTGCAGAACAGCTGCAGTTTATTTTAACAAGCAGAAATTTGCGGCGGTAAGTTATATATATATATATTTTGTTTCACAACACTCTTTTATTGAGCATGTCTTTTTTATTCCTTGTACAGAACTGAAGGCAATGTAAGGGCCCAAACCCCACCGGTCCATGAAGGCAACAGCCCGGAGCATGGTGTTGGAGAGGAGGTGGAGGACTTTCCAATGTGCTCCTCACGAAATCCACCCTCGCCTAGGCCGTCATCCTCTATGTATGCTGCTGTTATGGCACCCTCCTGTACTGTGGCAAGTTCGTCCTCTGCGGTGGATGCGGCCTTGGTGTCTTCTGCTGTTGCTCCTGCCTCTGGCGCTGCGTCAAGCTCTGCTGTTGGCGGTTCAAGGCCCACTGGGATGGGGGCTGGTTCTGCCCGTCCCGTGCCATTGGTTAGGGCAGCACCCAAGAAAGGCAAAAAAAGGAGACTTCGACTAGTGTCATTGAAGCTATCACTAGTCGAACCCTCAATATCATCAACAATTCATCGACACAAGATGAGCTGGACAAATATGGATAGCCAGCCGCCTAAGGTCCATGCCATGGGACAGGGAGAGCCTCTGTATGACAGCAGTCAATGCTGTCCCATCACCGATACCCCCATCACAAGACATAGTAGTGGCGATCATGAAGGCATTTAATTACCCACGTGAGCCTCCACCACCGCCAGCAGCTTCTTTGCAGCGTTTTTTCCATGCAGCAGCACACAGGCCCGATGCAGCAGAAGCCTACACTTCCAGCCACTGTACAGTAACTCGTCCACGTACTGGGCATCATGTCTCCCAAAATACTAGTATTTCATCACAAGAACTGTTTCCGGGGTGTGGGTATGAGCCGGAGTACGAGCAGTTTTGAGGATTTCTGTCCCAAACCCCCCTCTCCTGTTGACAGGTTGTGATAACCTCCATTGTTGATGGACTCTTTTGGACAATGTTTGTCCTTTTATTTTTGAATAAAAACTAAATTTGTATTTGAAATAATGTGGGGTCATTTTTTATTTAAAGAAAGGATATGTTAATTTACAGTATGTGAACTGTGGGTAATGGGATCAGTAAAAGTGTCAGTCACAAAAGAGTAAGTCGTGGACACAAGGTTTGAATCTTCAAACAAAGTTCTTTTTTATTAATTTCTTTTTTTTTTTGGTTAAATGCTGGAGAACACAAGTAGCTCTCTCTTGTGGCCAAAAACCTGAAAAAAACAAACAAAAAAAAATTTGAATATTTTTAATAACGATAAAAATATGTATGGCAACATAAAAAATACGATTCAGGGGCACTATATCTGTCAACACTGTGGCGCAGTGGCAGCATTATGGGGGCACTGGCAGCATTATGGGGGCAGGCACTGGCAGCATTATGGGGGGCAGGCACTGGCAGCATTGTGGCGCAGTGGCAGCATTATTGGGGCACTGGCAGCATTGTGGCGCAGTGGCAGCATTATGGGGCAGGCACTGGCAGCATTACGGGGGGCAGGCACTGGCAGCATTGTGGCGCAGTGGCAGCATTATGGGGGTACTGGCAGCATTGTGGGGGCAGGCACTGGCAGCATTGTGGCGCAGTGGCAGCATTATGGGGCACTGGCAGCATTGTGGCGCAGTGGCAGCATTATGGGGCACTGGCAGCATTGTGGCGCAGCGGCAGCATTTTGGGGGCACTGGCAGCATTGTGTCGCAGTGGCAGCATTAAGGGGGCACTGGCAGCATTATGGGGGCACTGGCAGCATTGTGGCGCAGTGGCAGCATTATGAGGGCACTGGCAGCATTGTGGCGCAGTGGCAGTATTATGGGGGCACTGGCAGCATTGTGGCGCAGTGGCAGCATTATGAGGGCACTGGCAGCATTGTGGCGCAGTGGCAGTATTATGGGGGCAGGCACTGGCAGCATTAAGGGGCAGGCACTGGCACCATTGTGGCGCAGTGGCAGCATTATGGGGGCACTGGCAGCATTGTGGCGCAGTGGCAGCATTATGAGGGCACTGGCAGCATTGTGGCGCAGTGGCAGTATTATGGGGCAGGCACTGGCAGCATTAAGGGGCAGGCACTGGCACCATTGTGGCGCAGTGGCAGCATTTTGGGGGCACTGGCAGCATTGTGGCGCAGTGGCAGCATTATGGGGGCACTGGCAGCATTGTGGCGCAGTGGCAGCATTTTGGGGGCACTGGCAGCATTGTGGCGCAGTGGCAGCATTATGGGGGCACTGGCAGCATTAACTATGGGGGCAATGTGTCAGGGAGTGTGTGTAAAAGAAAAAAAATTGGCCTTACCGCAAGGTGATGAGCAGCCTTTCCTCTGCAGAGATTGATCTGCGCATGACCGTGTGTTTGTAGCTGAGGTGTGGAGCCAGAATTATCAGAAGCCGATCAAATGCCTGAATCAGAAGACGGCAAAACTGGATAAATTTCTCCGGATAACGGAATAAAAAAAAAAAAAAAAAATTATTTTAAACACACAGATATAATGTAACACAACATTGTATAACAGCAATAAAAATAATAACTGAACACAGATGAGAATATATATTTTCTCCATATATCTTACCTCCTTAAATCTTGGTAAAGGACATGGAAGTGTTCCTTTTCCTCCCGCTCTTGAATAATGGGATGAACCCACATCCGTTTTGGACATCTTCTACTCCTTCTCCTCCGAGATTGCTCCTATGGGAGAATATAGTCTTTATTATTACATGGTACTGTACGACGCATGGAAAATCGGTACTGGCATGGTACCATTGGTACTGGCCCGTCGCAATACGTCGGGCCGACGTACCGACTGACTTTTTTAAATAACTGCACTACGTGGGCAGCGGATTCAGTTTTTCTATGCATCCGCTGCCCATTCTGCAGTCTGGGGAGGAGGTGGTGTATGTTCTGCCACGCATGCGCGGTCGAAAATGGCGGACGCGATGTACAAAAAAAGTTACATGAAAGGTTTTTTTGTGCCAACGATCCGCCAAAACACGACGCATCCGTCGCACGATGGATGCAACGTGTGGCGATCCATCGCAAATACAAGTGTATGGGAAAAAAAACCATCCTGCAAGCACATTTGCAGGATCCGTTTTTTCCCCAAAAACGACAGATTGCGACAGAGCTCTAATGGAAGTGTGAAAGTAGCCTAATCCACAGCATCAGAAACGCTGCATATCCGCAGCCTAATCCGCAAAGTGTGCACATATAATGACATTATCTTACCTGCTCGCTGTGGTGGTGCAGCAAAAGCAGTGCCGCCAGCAACAAAAGATGGTTTTGTGGTGGGGAAAGACGCCAATGGGGCTGAATGTGCGGCATGTTGAATGCAACAAGAAGGCAAAATGGAGAAGAGTGGTTGGAACAGGAAATGACCTTATGAGAGCCTCTTTTTTTTTTTAACCAACTTTATGTGTTTTTAAAAACGCTTAAAAAAAAGCACTGAAAACCGCATCAAAAACGCACCAAAAACGCATGTGGATTTACTGGGAGTGATGTCAGGTTTTCCTCAGGAAAATATCAGGAAAAATCTGCACACATTCCTGAACGTGTGCACATAGCCTTAAGGTAGGAATTACGGTTGGGATTAGGGTTAGGGGTGTGTCTGGGTTAGAGGTGTGGTTAGGGTTACTGTTGGGATTAGGGTTAGGGGTGTGTTTAGATTAGGGTTTCAGTTATAATTGGGGGGTTTCCACTGTTTCGGCACATCAGGGGCTCTCCAAACACGACACGGCGTCCGATCTCAATTCCAGCCAATTCTGCGTTGAAAAAGTAAAACAGTGCTCCTTCCCTTCTGAGCCCTCCCATGCGCCCAAATAGTTGTTTACCCTCCACATATGGGGTGTCAGTGTACTCAGGACAAATTGGACAACAACTTTTGCGGTCCAATTTCTCCTTTTACCCTTGGGAAAATACAAAACTGGGGGCTAAAATTCATTTTTGTGAAAATATAAAAGATTATTTATTTTCACGGCTCTGCGTTATAAACTGTAGTGAAACACTTGTTGGTTCAAAGCTCTCACAACACATCTAGATAAGTTTCTTTGGGCATCTAGTTTCCATAATGGGGTCACTTATGGGGGGTTTCTACTGTTTAGGTAAGTCAGGGGCTCTGCAAACGCAATGTGACACCCACAAACCATTCCATCTAAGTCTGCCTTCCAAACGGCGCTCCTTCCCTTCCGAGCTCTGCCATGTGCCCAAACAGTGGTTTACCCCCACATAAAGGGTATCAGCGTACTCAGGACAAATTGGACAACAACTTTTGGGGTCCAATTTCTACTGGTACCCTTGGGAAAATAAAAATTTGGGGGTTAAAAAATCATTTTTGTGGGAAAAAATTATTTTTATTTTTACAGTTCTGCGTTATAAACTATAGTGTAACTATAGTGTAACACTTGGGGGTTCAAAGTTCTCACAACACATCTAGATAAGTTCCTTGGGGGTCTAGTTTCCAATATGGGGTCATTTATGGGGGCTTTCTACTGTTTAGGTATATTAGGGGCTCTGCAAACGCGACATGGCGTCCTATCTCAATTCCAGTAAATTTTGCATTGAAAAGTCAAATGGCGCTCCTTCCTTTCCGAGCTCTGCCATGCGCCCAAACAGTGGTTTACCCACACATATGGGGTATCGGCATACTCAGGACAAATTGCACAACTTTTGTGGTCCAATTTCTGTTACCCTTGAGAAAATAAAAAAATAGGCGCGAAAAGATCATTTTTGTGAAATTTGGAGGCAACGCCCAATGGATCAGATGACACCCAGTGTCAGAGTTCAGGTTCATCAGGAAGTTCACATGACAAGATTAAAAATCATCAGAGAAATACAAATTGATATTTTACACATTTAGCCTTATTTTTGTTTGTAGAATAACAAAAATTGAAAAGAGAGAAAAAAAAAGAGAGCGTGTTTCTCTTTCTTTTTTTTCTGATCCATTGGGCGTTGCTTCCAAATGCTGACGTGTACTTAAACCCTGTATACCTATGACTCTTGTACAATATTTGTGGTAAGTCCTGATGAAGGGGTCACCTGAACCCCAAAACGTGTAGAATAAACCACGTTGAAACCTCTACAATTTTTGGAATTTTTCTTGCGGCAGTGCGGGGATGATCCTTTTTTTCCTACCTAAGTGTAAGTATTTTGTGTGGCATATCTCTGTGATTTCTGGGCATGAACATTTAAAGTTGGAAAATTGCGAAATTTTCAACATTTTCGCCAAATTTCCATTTTTTTCACAAATAAACGCAAGTAATATCGAGGAAATTTTACCACTAACATGAAGTACAATATGTCACAAGAAAATGTCAGGATCACCGGGATCCGTTGAAGTAACATAGTAACATAGTAACATAGTTAGTAAGGCCGAAAAAAGACATTTGTCCATCCAGTTCAGCCTATATTCCATCATAATAAATCCCCAGATCTACGTCCTTCTACAGAACCTAATTGTATGATACAATATTGTTCTGCTCCAGGAAGACATCCAGGCCTCTCTTGAACCCCTCGACTGAGTTCGCCATCACCACCTCCTCAGGCAAGCAATTCCAGATTCTCACTGCCCTAACAGTAAAGAATCCTCTTCTATGTTGGTGGAAAAACCTTCTCTCCTCCAGACGCAAAGAATGCCCCCTTGTGCCCGTCACCTTCCTTGGTATAAACAGATCCTCAGCTAGATATTTGTATTGTCCCCTTATATACTTATACATGGTTATTAGATCGCCCCTCAGTCGTCTTTTTTCTAGACTAAATAATCCTAATTTCGCTAATCTATCTGGGTATTGTAGTTCTCCCATCCCCTTTATTAATTTTGTTGCCCTCCTTTGTACTCTCTCTAGTTCCATTATATCCTTCCTGAGCACCGGTGACCAAAACTGGACACAGTACTCCATGTGCGGTCTAACTAGGGATTTGTAAAGAGGCAGTATAATGCTCTCATCATGTGTATCCAGACCTCTTTTAATGCACCCCATGATCCTGTTTGCCTTGGCAGCTGCTGCCTGGCACTGGCTGCTCCAGGTAAGTTTATCATTAACTAGGATCCCCAAGTCCTTCTCCCTGTCAGATTTACCCAGTGGTTTCCCGTTCAGTGTGTAATGGTGATATTGATTCCCTCTTCCCATGTGTATAACCTTACATTTATCATTGTTAAACCTCATCTGCCACCTTTCAGCCCAAGTTTCCAACTTATCCAGATCCATCTGTAGCAGAATACTATCTTCTCTTGTATTACCTGCTTTACATAGTTTTGTATCATCTGCAAATATCGATATTTTACTGTGTAAACCTTCTACCAGATCATTAATGAATATGTTGAAGAGAACAGGTCCCAATACTGACCCCTGCGGTACCCCACTGGTCACAGCGACCCAGTTAGAGACTATACCATTTATAACCACCCTCTGCTTTCTATCACTAAGCCAGTTACTAACCCATTTACACACATTTTCCCCCAGACCAAGCATTCTCATTTTGTGTACCAACCTCTTGTGCGGCACGGTATCAAACGCTTTGGAAAAATCGAGATATACCACGTCCAATGACTCACCGTGGTCCAGCCTATAGCTTACCTCTTCATAAAAACTGATTAGATTGGTTTGACAGGAGCGATTTCTCATAAACCCATGCTGATATGGAGTTAAACAGTTATTCTCATTGAGATAATCCAGAATAACATCCCTCAGAAACCCTTCAAATATTTTACCAACAATAGAGGTTAGACTTACTGGCCTATAATTTCCAGGTTCACTTTTAGAGCCCTTTTTGAATATTGGCACCACATTTGCTATGCGCCAGTCCTGCGGAACAGACCCTGTCGCTATAGAGTCACTAAAAATAAGAAATAATGGTTTATCTATTACATTACTTAGTTCTCTTAGTACTCGTGGGTGTATGCCATCCGGACCCGGAGATTTATCTATTTTAATCTTATTTAGCCGATTTCGCACCTCTTCTTGGGTTAGATTGGTGACCCTTAATATAGGGTTTTCATTGTTTCTTGGGATTTCACCTAGCATTTCATTTTCCACCGTGAATACCGTGGAGAAGAAGGTGTTTAATATGTTAGCTTTTTCCTCGTCCTCTACAACCATTCTTTCCTCACTATTTTTTAAGGGGCCTACATTTTCAGTTTTTATTCTTTTACTATTGATATAGTTGAAGAACAGTTTGGGATTAGTTTTACTCTCCTTAGCAATGTGCTTCTCTGTTTCCTTTTTGGCAGCTTTAATTAGTTTTTTAGATAAAGTATTTTTCTCCCTATAGTTTTTTAGAGCTTCAATGGTGCCATCCTGCTTTAGTAGTGCAAATGCTTTCTTTTTACTGTTAATTGCCTGTCTTACTTCTTTGTGTAGCCACATTGGGTTTTTCCTATTTTTAGTCCTTTTATTCCCACAAGGTATAAACCGCTTACACTGCCTATTTAGGATGTTCTTAAACATTTCCCATTTATTATCTGTATTCTTATTTCTGAGGATATTGTCCCAGTCTACCAGATTAAGGGCATCTCTAAGCTGGTCAAACTTTGCCTTCCTAAAGTTCAGTGTTTTTGTGACTCCCTGACAAGTCCCCCTAGTGAAAGACAGGTGAAACTGTAAAATATTGTGGTCGCTATTTCCTAGATGCCCGACCACCTGCAGATTTGTTATTCTGTCAGGTCTATTAGATAGTATTAGGTCTAAAAGTGCTGCTCCTCTGGTTGGATTCTGCACCAATTGTGAAAGATAATTTTTCTTGGTTATTAGCAGAAACCTGTTGCCTTTATGGGTTTCACAGGTTTCTGTTTCCCAGTTAATATCCGGGTAGTTAAAGTCCCCCATAACCAGGACCTCATTATGGGTTGCAGCTTCATCTATCTGCTTTAGAAGTAGACTTTCCATGGTTTCTGTTATATTTGGGGGTTTGTAACAGACCCCAATGAGAATTTTGTTACCATTTTTCCCTCCATGAATTTCGACCCATATGGACTCGACATCCTCATTTCCTTCGCTAATATCCTCCCTTAAAGTGGACTTTAGACAAGACTTTACATAGAGACAAACCCCTCCTCCTCTCCGATTTTTACGATCCTTTCTAAACAGACTGTAACCCTGTAAGTTAACTGCCCAGTCATAGCTTTCATCTAACCATGTCTCGGTTATTCCCACTATGTCAAAGTTACCTGTAGATATTTCTGCTTCTAGTTCTTCCATCTTGTTTGTCAGGCTTCTGGCGTTTGCGAGCATGCAGTTTAGAGGATTTTGTTTTGTTCCAATCTCCTCACTGTGGATTGTTTTAGAAATGTTCTTACCTCCCTTCTGAGTATGTTTTCCTGGGTCGTCTTTGTTCGAGTCTAATGTTTTTCTTCCCGTCCCCTCTTCTTGTAGTTTAACGCCCTCCTGATGAGTGTAGCAAGTCTTCTGGCGAATGTGTGTTTCCCAGGTTTGTTGAGGTGTAGTCCGTCTCTGGCGAGGAGTCCATCGTACAAGTAATTCATACCGTGGTCCAGGAATCCGAATCCTTGTTGTCTGCACCATCGTCTTAGCCAGTTGTTTGCATCAAGGATCCTGTTCCATCTCCTGGTGCCATGCCCGTCTACTGGAAGGATAGAAGAAAAAACTACCTGTGCATCCAGTTCCTTTACTTTCTTCCCCAACTCTTCAAAGTCTTTGCAGATTGTCGGTAGGTCCTTCCTTGCCGTGTCATTGGTGCCAACATGTATCAGAAGAAATGGGTGGACGTCCTTGGAGCTAAAGAGCTTTGGTATCCTATCGGTCACATCCTTGATCATCGCACCTGGAAGGCAGCATACTTCTCTTGCAGTTATGTCCGGTCTGCAGATGGCTGCTTCTGTGCCTCTCAGTAGTGAGTCTCCCACCACCACCACTCTTCGTTGCTTCTTGGCTGTACTTTTTGCTGTCACTTGTTGCTGTGTGCCCTTTTCTTTTTTGCTTGCTGGTATTGCTTCATCCTTAGGTGTGCCATCTTCATCCTCTACAAAGATTTGATATCGGTTCTTCAGTTGTGTGGTTGGTGATTTCTCCATGGTCTTCTTGCTTCTTTTGGTCACATGCTTCCACTCATCTGCTTTTGGAGGTTCTCTGACACTTTTTTCACCTTCTGTGACCAGTAGAGATGCTTCTGTTCTGTCTAGAAAGTCTTCATTCTCTTTGATGAGTTTCAAAGTTGCTATTCTTTCTTCCAGACCCCGCACCTTTTCTTCTAAAAGGGCCACTAGTCTACACTTCTGACAGGTGAAATTGGATTCTTCTTCTGGTCGATCTGTAAACATGTAGCACATGCTGCAGCTCACCATGTAGGTTGTCACATCTGCCATGTTGCTCCTAGATCCTGCTGACTTGCTGTGTGTTTTCCTTCTTGTGTAATCTACTCAGCCAAGCTCTCTTGCAATAATGTCCTACAGGCAAAAATTCGCGCGCCGTAAGGCGCGCGGTTTGGTGATGCTTTCCAATCAGCTGGTCCCGGCTGTACCCAACGATCTTCTAGCTTGGGGAGACTCTTCGCCTATCCCAGAAGGCACCTGGAATATGCAAATTAGCCTCCTCAAGCTTGAATCCCTGGTTTGGTGATGCTTTCCAATCAGCTGGTCCCGGCTGTACCCAACGATCTTCTAGCTTGGGGAGACTCTTCGCCTATCCCAGAAGGCACCTGGAATATGCAAATTAGCCTCCTCAAGCTTGAATCCCTGGTTTGGTGATGCTTTCCAATCAGCTGGTCCCGGCTGTACCCAACGATCTTCTAGCTTGGGGAGACTCTTCGCCTATCCCAGAAGGCACCTGGAATATGCAAATTAGCCTCCTCAAGCTTGAATCCCTGGTTTGGTGATGCTTTCCAATCAGCTGGTCCCGGCTGTACCCAACGATCTTCTAGCTTGGGGAGACTCTTCGCCTATCCCAGAAGGCACCTGGAATATGCAAATTAGCCTCCTCAAGCTTGAATCCCTGGTTTGGTGATGCTTTCCAATCAGCTGGTCCCGGCTGTACCCAACGATCTTCTAGCTTGGGGAGACTCTTCGCCTATCCCAGAAGGCACCTGGAATATGCAAATTAGCCTCCTCAAGCTTGAATCCCTGGTTTGGTGATGCTTTCCAATCAGCTGGTCCCGGCTGTACCCAACGATCTTCTAGCTTGGGGAGACTCTTCGCCTATCCCAGAAGGCACCTGGAATATGCAAATTAGCCTCCTCAAGCTTGAATCCCTGGTTTGGTGATGCTTTCCAATCAGCTGGTCCCGGCTGTACCCAACGATCTTCTAGCTTGGGGAGACTCTTCGCCTATCCCAGAAGGCACCTGGAATATGCAAATTAGCCTCCTCAAGCTTGAATCCCTGGTTTGGTGATGCTTTCCAATCAGCTGGTCCCGGCTGTACCCAACGATCTTCTAGCTTGGGGAGACTCTTCGCCTATCCCAGAAGGCACCTGGAATATGCAAATTAGCCTCCTCAAGCTTGAATCCCTGGTTTGGTGATGCTTTCCAATCAGCTGGTCCCGGCTGTACCCAACGATCTTCTAGCTTGGGGAGACTCTTCGCCTATCCCAGAAGGCACCTGGAATATGCAAATTAGCCTCCTCAAGCTTGAATCCCTGGTTTGGTGATGCTTTCCAATCAGCTGGTCCCGGCTGTACCCAACGATCTTCTAGCTTGGGGAGACTCTTCGCCTATCCCAGAAGGCACCTGGAATATGCAAATTAGCCTCCTCAAGCTTGAATCCCTGGTTTGGTGATGCTTTCCAATCAGCTGGTCCCGGCTGTACCCAACGATCTTCTAGCTTGGGGAGACTCTTCGCCTATCCCAGAAGGCACCTGGAATATGCAAATTAGCCTCCTCAAGCTTGAATCCCTGGTTTGGTGATGCTTTCCAATCAGCTGGTCCCGGCTGTACCCAACGATCTTCTAGCTTGGGGAGACTCTTCGCCTATCCCAGAAGGCACCTGGAATATGCAAATTAGCCTCCTCAAGCTTGAATCCCTGGTTTGGTGATGCTTTCCAATCAGCTGGTCCCGGCTGTACCCAACGATCTTCTAGCTTGGGGAGACTCTTCGCCTATCCCAGAAGGCACCTGGAATATGCAAATTAGCCTCCTCAAGCTTGAATCCCTGGTTTGGTGATGCTTTCCAATCAGCTGGTCCCGGCTGTACCCAACGATCTTCTAGCTTGGGGAGACTCTTCGCCTATCCCAGAAGGCACCTGGAATATGCAAATTAGCCTCCTCAAGCTTGAATCCCTGGTTTGGTGATGCTTTCCAATCAGCTGGTCCCGGCTGTACCCAACGATCTTCTAGCTTGGGGAGACTCTTCGCCTATCCCAGAAGGCACCTGGAATATGCAAATTAGCCTCCTCAAGCTTGAATCCCTGGTTTGGTGATGCTTTCCAATCAGCTGGTCCCGGCTGTACCCAACGATCTTCTAGCTTGGGGAGACTCTTCGCCTATCCCAGAAGGCACCTGGAATATGCAAATTAGCCTCCTCAAGCTTGAATCCCTGGTTTGGTGATGCTTTCCAATCAGCTGGTCCCGGCTGTACCCAACGATCTTCTAGCTTGGGGAGACTCTTCGCCTATCCCAGAAGGCACCTGGAATATGCAAATTAGCCTCCTCAAGCTTGAATCCCTGGTTTGGTGATGCTTTCCAATCAGCTGGTCCCGGCTGTACCCAACGATCTTCTAGCTTGGGGAGACTCTTCGCCTATCCCAGAAGGCACCTGGAATATGCAAATTAGCCTCCTCAAGCTTGAATCCCTGGTTTGGTGATGCTTTCCAATCAGCTGGTCCCGGCTGTACCCAACGATCTTCTAGCTTGGGGAGACTCTTCGCCTATCCCAGAAGGCACCTGGAATATGCAAATTAGCCTCCTCAAGCTTGAATCCCTGGTTTGGTGATGCTTTCCAATCAGCTGGTCCCGGCTGTACCCAACGATCTTCTAGCTTGGGGAGACTCTTCGCCTATCCCAGAAGGCACCTGGAATATGCAAATTAGCCTCCTCAAGCTTGAATCCCTGGTTTGGTGATGCTTTCCAATCAGCTGGTCCCGGCTGTACCCAACGATCTTCTAGCTTGGGGAGACTCTTCGCCTATCCCAGAAGGCACCTGGAATATGCAAATTAGCCTCCTCAAGCTTGAATCCCTGGTTTGGTGATGCTTTCCAATCAGCTGGTCCCGGCTGTACCCAACGATCTTCTAGCTTGGGGAGACTCTTCGCCTATCCCAGAAGGCACCTGGAATATGCAAATTAGCCTCCTCAAGCTTGAATCCCTGGTTTGGTGATGCTTTCCAATCAGCTGGTCCCGGCTGTACCCAACGATCTTCTAGCTTGGGGAGACTCTTCGCCTATCCCAGAAGGCACCTGGAATATGCAAATTAGCCTCCTCAAGCTTGAATCCCTGGTTTGGTGATGCTTTCCAATCAGCTGGTCCCGGCTGTACCCAACGATCTTCTAGCTTGGGGAGACTCTTCGCCTATCCCAGAAGGCACCTGGAATATGCAAATTAGCCTCCTCAAGCTTGAATCCCTGGTTTGGTGATGCTTTCCAATCAGCTGGTCCCGGCTGTACCCAACGATCTTCTAGCTTGGGGAGACTCTTCGCCTATCCCAGAAGGCACCTGGAATATGCAAATTAGCCTCCTCAAGCTTGAATCCCTGGTTTGGTGATGCTTTCCAATCAGCTGGTCCCGGCTGTACCCAACGATCTTCTAGCTTGGGGAGACTCTTCGCCTATCCCAGAAGGCACCTGGAATATGCAAATTAGCCTCCTCAAGCTTGAATCCCTGGTTTGGTGATGCTTTCCAATCAGCTGGTCCCGGCTGTACCCAACGATCTTCTAGCTTGGGGAGACTCTTCGCCTATCCCAGAAGGCACCTGGAATATGCAAATTAGCCTCCTCAAGCTTGAATCCCTGGTTTGGTGATGCTTTCCAATCAGCTGGTCCCGGCTGTACCCAACGATCTTCTAGCTTGGGGAGACTCTTCGCCTATCCCAGAAGGCACCTGGAATATGCAAATTAGCCTCCTCAAGCTTGAATCCCTGGTTTGGTGATGCTTTCCAATCAGCTGGTCCCGGCTGTACCCAACGATCTTCTAGCTTGGGGAGACTCTTCGCCTATCCCAGAAGGCACCTGGAATATGCAAATTAGCCTCCTCAAGCTTGAATCCCTGGTTTGGTGATGCTTTCCAATCAGCTGGTCCCGGCTGTACCCAACGATCTTCTAGCTTGGGGAGACTCTTCGCCTATCCCAGAAGGCACCTGGAATATGCAAATTAGCCTCCTCAAGCTTGAATCCCTGGTTTGGTGATGCTTTCCAATCAGCTGGTCCCGGCTGTACCCAACGATCTTCTAGCTTGGGGAGACTCTTCGCCTATCCCAGAAGGCACCTGGAATATGCAAATTAGCCTCCTCAAGCTTGAATCCCTGGTTTGGTGATGCTTTCCAATCAGCTGGTCCCGGCTGTACCCAACGATCTTCTAGCTTGGGGAGACTCTTCGCCTATCCCAGAAGGCACCTGGAATATGCAAATTAGCCTCCTCAAGCTTGAATCCCTGGTTTGGTGATGCTTTCCAATCAGCTGGTCCCGGCTGTACCCAACGATCTTCTAGCTTGGGGAGACTCTTCGCCTATCCCAGAAGGCACCTGGAATATGCAAATTAGCCTCCTCAAGCTTGAATCCCTGGTTTGGTGATGCTTTCCAATCAGCTGGTCCCGGCTGTACCCAACGATCTTCTAGCTTGGGGAGACTCTTCGCCTATCCCAGAAGGCACCTGGAATATGCAAATTAGCCTCCTCAAGCTTGAATCCCTGGTTTGGTGATGCTTTCCAATCAGCTGGTCCCGGCTGTACCCAACGATCTTCTAGCTTGGGGAGACTCTTCGCCTATCCCAGAAGGCACCTGGAATATGCAAATTAGCCTCCTCAAGCTTGAATCCCTGGTTTGGTGATGCTTTCCAATCAGCTGGTCCCGGCTGTACCCAACGATCTTCTAGCTTGGGGAGACTCTTCGCCTATCCCAGAAGGCACCTGGAATATGCAAATTAGCCTCCTCAAGCTTGAATCCCTGGTTTGGTGATGCTTTCCAATCAGCTGGTCCCGGCTGTACCCAACGATCTTCTAGCTTGGGGAGACTCTTCGCCTATCCCAGAAGGCACCTGGAATATGCAAATTAGCCTCCTCAAGCTTGAATCCCTGGTTTGGTGATGCTTTCCAATCAGCTGGTCCCGGCTGTACCCAACGATCTTCTAGCTTGGGGAGACTCTTCGCCTATCCCAGAAGGCACCTGGAATATGCAAATTAGCCTCCTCAAGCTTGAATCCCTGGTTTGGTGATGCTTTCCAATCAGCTGGTCCCGGCTGTACCCAACGATCTTCTAGCTTGGGGAGACTCTTCGCCTATCCCAGAAGGCACCTGGAATATGCAAATTAGCCTCCTCAAGCTTGAATCCCTGGTTTGGTGATGCTTTCCAATCAGCTGGTCCCGGCTGTACCCAACGATCTTCTAGCTTGGGGAGACTCTTCGCCTATCCCAGAAGGCACCTGGAATATGCAAATTAGCCTCCTCAAGCTTGAATCCCTGGTTTGGTGATGCTTTCCAATCAGCTGGTCCCGGCTGTACCCAACGATCTTCTAGCTTGGGGAGACTCTTCGCCTATCCCAGAAGGCACCTGGAATATGCAAATTAGCCTCCTCAAGCTTGAATCCCTGGTTTGGTGATGCTTTCCAATCAGCTGGTCCCGGCTGTACCCAACGATCTTCTAGCTTGGGGAGACTCTTCGCCTATCCCAGAAGGCACCTGGAATATGCAAATTAGCCTCCTCAAGCTTGAATCCCTGGTTTGGTGATGCTTTCCAATCAGCTGGTCCCGGCTGTACCCAACGATCTTCTAGCTTGGGGAGACTCTTCGCCTATCCCAGAAGGCACCTGGAATATGCAAATTAGCCTCCTCAAGCTTGAATCCCTGGTTTGGTGATGCTTTCCAATCAGCTGGTCCCGGCTGTACCCAACGATCTTCTAGCTTGGGGAGACTCTTCGCCTATCCCAGAAGGCACCTGGAATATGCAAATTAGCCTCCTCAAGCTTGAATCCCTGGTTTGGTGATGCTTTCCAATCAGCTGGTCCCGGCTGTACCCAACGATCTTCTAGCTTGGGGAGACTCTTCGCCTATCCCAGAAGGCACCTGGAATATGCAAATTAGCCTCCTCAAGCTTGAATCCCTGGTTTGGTGATGCTTTCCAATCAGCTGGTCCCGGCTGTACCCAACGATCTTCTAGCTTGGGGAGACTCTTCGCCTATCCCAGAAGGCACCTGGAATATGCAAATTAGCCTCCTCAAGCTTGAATCCCTGGTTTGGTGATGCTTTCCAATCAGCTGGTCCCGGCTGTACCCAACGATCTTCTAGCTTGGGGAGACTCTTCGCCTATCCCAGAAGGCACCTGGAATATGCAAATTAGCCTCCTCAAGCTTGAATCCCTGGTTTGGTGATGCTTTCCAATCAGCTGGTCCCGGCTGTACCCAACGATCTTCTAGCTTGGGGAGACTCTTCGCCTATCCCAGAAGGCACCTGGAATATGCAAATTAGCCTCCTCAAGCTTGAATCCCTGGTTTGGTGATGCTTTCCAATCAGCTGGTCCCGGCTGTACCCAACGATCTTCTAGCTTGGGGAGACTCTTCGCCTATCCCAGAAGGCACCTGGAATATGCAAATTAGCCTCCTCAAGCTTGAATCCCTGGTTTGGTGATGCTTTCCAATCAGCTGGTCCCGGCTGTACCCAACGATCTTCTAGCTTGGGGAGACTCTTCGCCTATCCCAGAAGGCACCTGGAATATGCAAATTAGCCTCCTCAAGCTTGAATCCCTGGTTTGGTGATGCTTTCCAATCAGCTGGTCCCGGCTGTACCCAACGATCTTCTAGCTTGGGGAGACTCTTCGCCTATCCCAGAAGGCACCTGGAATATGCAAATTAGCCTCCTCAAGCTTGAATCCCTGGTTTGGTGATGCTTTCCAATCAGCTGGTCCCGGCTGTACCCAACGATCTTCTAGCTTGGGGAGACTCTTCGCCTATCCCAGAAGGCACCTGGAATATGCAAATTAGCCTCCTCAAGCTTGAATCCCTGGTTTGGTGATGCTTTCCAATCAGCTGGTCCCGGCTGTACCCAACGATCTTCTAGCTTGGGGAGACTCTTCGCCTATCCCAGAAGGCACCTGGAATATGCAAATTAGCCTCCTCAAGCTTGAATCCCTGGTTTGGTGATGCTTTCCAATCAGCTGGTCCCGGCTGTACCCAACGATCTTCTAGCTTGGGGAGACTCTTCGCCTATCCCAGAAGGCACCTGGAATATGCAAATTAGCCTCCTCAAGCTTGAATCCCTGGTTTGGTGATGCTTTCCAATCAGCTGGTCCCGGCTGTACCCAACGATCTTCTAGCTTGGGGAGACTCTTCGCCTATCCCAGAAGGCACCTGGAATATGCAAATTAGCCTCCTCAAGCTTGAATCCCTGGTTTGGTGATGCTTTCCAATCAGCTGGTCCCGGCTGTACCCAACGATCTTCTAGCTTGGGGAGACTCTTCGCCTATCCCAGAAGGCACCTGGAATATGCAAATTAGCCTCCTCAAGCTTGAATCCCTGGTTTGGTGATGCTTTCCAATCAGCTGGTCCCGGCTGTACCCAACGATCTTCTAGCTTGGGGAGACTCTTCGCCTATCCCAGAAGGCACCTGGAATATGCAAATTAGCCTCCTCAAGCTTGAATCCCTGGTTTGGTGATGCTTTCCAATCAGCTGGTCCCGGCTGTACCCAACGATCTTCTAGCTTGGGGAGACTCTTCGCCTATCCCAGAAGGCACCTGGAATATGCAAATTAGCCTCCTCAAGCTTGAATCCCTGGTTTGGTGATGCTTTCCAATCAGCTGGTCCCGGCTGTACCCAACGATCTTCTAGCTTGGGGAGACTCTTCGCCTATCCCAGAAGGCACCTGGAATATGCAAATTAGCCTCCTCAAGCTTGAATCCCTGGTTTGGTGATGCTTTCCAATCAGCTGGTCCCGGCTGTACCCAACGATCTTCTAGCTTGGGGAGACTCTTCGCCTATCCCAGAAGGCACCTGGAATATGCAAATTAGCCTCCTCAAGCTTGAATCCCTGGTTTGGTGATGCTTTCCAATCAGCTGGTCCCGGCTGTACCCAACGATCTTCTAGCTTGGGGAGACTCTTCGCCTATCCCAGAAGGCACCTGGAATATGCAAATTAGCCTCCTCAAGCTTGAATCCCTGGTTTGGTGATGCTTTCCAATCAGCTGGTCCCGGCTGTACCCAACGATCTTCTAGCTTGGGGAGACTCTTCGCCTATCCCAGAAGGCACCTGGAATATGCAAATTAGCCTCCTCAAGCTTGAATCCCTGGTTTGGTGATGCTTTCCAATCAGCTGGTCCCGGCTGTACCCAACGATCTTCTAGCTTGGGGAGACTCTTCGCCTATCCCAGAAGGCACCTGGAATATGCAAATTAGCCTCCTCAAGCTTGAATCCCTGGTTTGGTGATGCTTTCCAATCAGCTGGTCCCGGCTGTACCCAACGATCTTCTAGCTTGGGGAGACTCTTCGCCTATCCCAGAAGGCACCTGGAATATGCAAATTAGCCTCCTCAAGCTTGAATCCCTGGTTTGGTGATGCTTTCCAATCAGCTGGTCCCGGCTGTACCCAACGATCTTCTAGCTTGGGGAGACTCTTCGCCTATCCCAGAAGGCACCTGGAATATGCAAATTAGCCTCCTCAAGCTTGAATCCCTGGTTTGGTGATGCTTTCCAATCAGCTGGTCCCGGCTGTACCCAACGATCTTCTAGCTTGGGGAGACTCTTCGCCTATCCCAGAAGGCACCTGGAATATGCAAATTAGCCTCCTCAAGCTTGAATCCCTGGTTTGGTGATGCTTTCCAATCAGCTGGTCCCGGCTGTACCCAACGATCTTCTAGCTTGGGGAGACTCTTCGCCTATCCCAGAAGGCACCTGGAATATGCAAATTAGCCTCCTCAAGCTTGAATCCCTGGTTTGGTGATGCTTTCCAATCAGCTGGTCCCGGCTGTACCCAACGATCTTCTAGCTTGGGGAGACTCTTCGCCTATCCCAGAAGGCACCTGGAATATGCAAATTAGCCTCCTCAAGCTTGAATCCCTGGTTTGGTGATGCTTTCCAATCAGCTGGTCCCGGCTGTACCCAACGATCTTCTAGCTTGGGGAGACTCTTCGCCTATCCCAGAAGGCACCTGGAATATGCAAATTAGCCTCCTCAAGCTTGAATCCCTGGTTTGGTGATGCTTTCCAATCAGCTGGTCCCGGCTGTACCCAACGATCTTCTAGCTTGGGGAGACTCTTCGCCTATCCCAGAAGGCACCTGGAATATGCAAATTAGCCTCCTCAAGCTTGAATCCCTGGTTTGGTGATGCTTTCCAATCAGCTGGTCCCGGCTGTACCCAACGATCTTCTAGCTTGGGGAGACTCTTCGCCTATCCCAGAAGGCACCTGGAATATGCAAATTAGCCTCCTCAAGCTTGAATCCCTGGTTTGGTGATGCTTTCCAATCAGCTGGTCCCGGCTGTACCCAACGATCTTCTAGCTTGGGGAGACTCTTCGCCTATCCCAGAAGGCACCTGGAATATGCAAATTAGCCTCCTCAAGCTTGAATCCCTGGTTTGGTGATGCTTTCCAATCAGCTGGTCCCGGCTGTACCCAACGATCTTCTAGCTTGGGGAGACTCTTCGCCTATCCCAGAAGGCACCTGGAATATGCAAATTAGCCTCCTCAAGCTTGAATCCCTGGTTTGGTGATGCTTTCCAATCAGCTGGTCCCGGCTGTACCCAACGATCTTCTAGCTTGGGGAGACTCTTCGCCTATCCCAGAAGGCACCTGGAATATGCAAATTAGCCTCCTCAAGCTTGAATCCCTGGTTTGGTGATGCTTTCCAATCAGCTGGTCCCGGCTGTACCCAACGATCTTCTAGCTTGGGGAGACTCTTCGCCTATCCCAGAAGGCACCTGGAATATGCAAATTAGCCTCCTCAAGCTTGAATCCCTGGTTTGGTGATGCTTTCCAATCAGCTGGTCCCGGCTGTACCCAACGATCTTCTAGCTTGGGGAGACTCTTCGCCTATCCCAGAAGGCACCTGGAATATGCAAATTAGCCTCCTCAAGCTTGAATCCCTGGTTTGGTGATGCTTTCCAATCAGCTGGTCCCGGCTGTACCCAACGATCTTCTAGCTTGGGGAGACTCTTCGCCTATCCCAGAAGGCACCTGGAATATGCAAATTAGCCTCCTCAAGCTTGAATCCCTGGTTTGGTGATGCTTTCCAATCAGCTGGTCCCGGCTGTACCCAACGATCTTCTAGCTTGGGGAGACTCTTCGCCTATCCCAGAAGGCACCTGGAATATGCAAATTAGCCTCCTCAAGCTTGAATCCCTGGTTTGGTGATGCTTTCCAATCAGCTGGTCCCGGCTGTACCCAACGATCTTCTAGCTTGGGGAGACTCTTCGCCTATCCCAGAAGGCACCTGGAATATGCAAATTAGCCTCCTCAAGCTTGAATCCCTGGTTTGGTGATGCTTTCCAATCAGCTGGTCCCGGCTGTACCCAACGATCTTCTAGCTTGGGGAGACTCTTCGCCTATCCCAGAAGGCACCTGGAATATGCAAATTAGCCTCCTCAAGCTTGAATCCCTGGTTTGGTGATGCTTTCCAATCAGCTGGTCCCGGCTGTACCCAACGATCTTCTAGCTTGGGGAGACTCTTCGCCTATCCCAGAAGGCACCTGGAATATGCAAATTAGCCTCCTCAAGCTTGAATCCCTGGTTTGGTGATGCTTTCCAATCAGCTGGTCCCGGCTGTACCCAACGATCTTCTAGCTTGGGGAGACTCTTCGCCTATCCCAGAAGGCACCTGGAATATGCAAATTAGCCTCCTCAAGCTTGAATCCCTGGTTTGGTGATGCTTTCCAATCAGCTGGTCCCGGCTGTACCCAACGATCTTCTAGCTTGGGGAGACTCTTCGCCTATCCCAGAAGGCACCTGGAATATGCAAATTAGCCTCCTCAAGCTTGAATCCCTGGTTTGGTGATGCTTTCCAATCAGCTGGTCCCGGCTGTACCCAACGATCTTCTAGCTTGGGGAGACTCTTCGCCTATCCCAGAAGGCACCTGGAATATGCAAATTAGCCTCCTCAAGCTTGAATCCCTGGTTTGGTGATGCTTTCCAATCAGCTGGTCCCGGCTGTACCCAACGATCTTCTAGCTTGGGGAGACTCTTCGCCTATCCCAGAAGGCACCTGGAATATGCAAATTAGCCTCCTCAAGCTTGAATCCCTGGTTTGGTGATGCTTTCCAATCAGCTGGTCCCGGCTGTACCCAACGATCTTCTAGCTTGGGGAGACTCTTCGCCTATCCCAGAAGGCACCTGGAATATGCAAATTAGCCTCCTCAAGCTTGAATCCCTGGTTTGGTGATGCTTTCCAATCAGCTGGTCCCGGCTGTACCCAACGATCTTCTAGCTTGGGGAGACTCTTCGCCTATCCCAGAAGGCACCTGGAATATGCAAATTAGCCTCCTCAAGCTTGAATCCCTGGTTTGGTGATGCTTTCCAATCAGCTGGTCCCGGCTGTACCCAACGATCTTCTAGCTTGGGGAGACTCTTCGCCTATCCCAGAAGGCACCTGGAATATGCAAATTAGCCTCCTCAAGCTTGAATCCCTGGTTTGGTGATGCTTTCCAATCAGCTGGTCCCGGCTGTACCCAACGATCTTCTAGCTTGGGGAGACTCTTCGCCTATCCCAGAAGGCACCTGGAATATGCAAATTAGCCTCCTCAAGCTTGAATCCCTGGTTTGGTGATGCTTTCCAATCAGCTGGTCCCGGCTGTACCCAACGATCTTCTAGCTTGGGGAGACTCTTCGCCTATCCCAGAAGGCACCTGGAATATGCAAATTAGCCTCCTCAAGCTTGAATCCCTGGTTTGGTGATGCTTTCCAATCAGCTGGTCCCGGCTGTACCCAACGATCTTCTAGCTTGGGGAGACTCTTCGCCTATCCCAGAAGGCACCTGGAATATGCAAATTAGCCTCCTCAAGCTTGAATCCCTGGTTTGGTGATGCTTTCCAATCAGCTGGTCCCGGCTGTACCCAACGATCTTCTAGCTTGGGGAGACTCTTCGCCTATCCAGAAGGCACCTGGAATATGCAAATTAGCCTCCTCAAGCTTGAATCCCTGGTTTGGTGATGCTTTCCAATCAGCTGGTCCCGGCTGTACCCAACGATCTTCTAGCTTGGGGAGACTCTTCGCCTATCCCAGAAGGCACCTGGAATATGCAAATTAGCCTCCTCAAGCTTGAATCCCTGGTTTGGTGATGCTTTCCAATCAGCTGGTCCCGGCTGTACCCAACGATCTTCTAGCTTGGGGAGACTCTTCGCCTATCCCAGAAGGCACCTGGAATATGCAAATTAGCCTCCTCAAGCTTGAATCCCTGGTTTGGTGATGCTTTCCAATCAGCTGGTCCCGGCTGTACCCAACGATCTTCTAGCTTGGGGAGACTCTTCGCCTATCCCAGAAGGCACCTGGAATATGCAAATTAGCCTCCTCAAGCTTGAATCCCTGGTTTGGTGATGCTTTCCAATCAGCTGGTCCCGGCTGTACCCAACGATCTTCTAGCTTGGGGAGACTCTTCGCCTATCCCAGAAGGCACCTGGAATATGCAAATTAGCCTCCTCAAGCTTGAATCCCTGGTTTGGTGATGCTTTCCAATCAGCTGGTCCCGGCTGTACCCAACGATCTTCTAGCTTGGGGAGACTCTTCGCCTATCCCAGAAGGCACCTGGAATATGCAAATTAGCCTCCTCAAGCTTGAATCCCTGGTTTGGTGATGCTTTCCAATCAGCTGGTCCCGGCTGTACCCAACGATCTTCTAGCTTGGGGAGACTCTTCGCCTATCCCAGAAGGCACCTGGAATATGCAAATTAGCCTCCTCAAGCTTGAATCCCTGGTTTGGTGATGCTTTCCAATCAGCTGGTCCCGGCTGTACCCAACGATCTTCTAGCTTGGGGAGACTCTTCGCCTATCCCAGAAGGCACCTGGAATATGCAAATTAGCCTCCTCAAGCTTGAATCCCTGGTTTGGTGATGCTTTCCAATCAGCTGGTCCCGGCTGTACCCAACGATCTTCTAGCTTGGGGAGACTCTTCGCCTATCCCAGAAGGCACCTGGAATATGCAAATTAGCCTCCTCAAGCTTGAATCCCTGGTTTGGTGATGCTTTCCAATCAGCTGGTCCCGGCTGTACCCAACGATCTTCTAGCTTGGGGAGACTCTTCGCCTATCCCAGAAGGCACCTGGAATATGCAAATTAGCCTCCTCAAGCTTGAATCCCTGGTTTGGTGATGCTTTCCAATCAGCTGGTCCCGGCTGTACCCAACGATCTTCTAGCTTGGGGAGACTCTTCGCCTATCCCAGAAGGCACCTGGAATATGCAAATTAGCCTCCTCAAGCTTGAATCCCTGGTTTGGTGATGCTTTCCAATCAGCTGGTCCCGGCTGTACCCAACGATCTTCTAGCTTGGGGAGACTCTTCGCCTATCCCAGAAGGCACCTGGAATATGCAAATTAGCCTCCTCAAGCTTGAATCCCTGGTTTGGTGATGCTTTCCAATCAGCTGGTCCCGGCTGTACCCAACGATCTTCTAGCTTGGGGAGACTCTTCGCCTATCCCAGAAGGCACCTGGAATATGCAAATTAGCCTCCTCAAGCTTGAATCCCTGGTTTGGTGATGCTTTCCAATCAGCTGGTCCCGGCTGTACCCAACGATCTTCTAGCTTGGGGAGACTCTTCGCCTATCCCAGAAGGCACCTGGAATATGCAAATTAGCCTCCTCAAGCTTGAATCCCTGGTTTGGTGATGCTTTCCAATCAGCTGGTCCCGGCTGTACCCAACGATCTTCTAGCTTGGGGAGACTCTTCGCCTATCCCAGAAGGCACCTGGAATATGCAAATTAGCCTCCTCAAGCTTGAATCCCTGGTTTGGTGATGCTTTCCAATCAGCTGGTCCCGGCTGTACCCAACGATCTTCTAGCTTGGGGAGACTCTTCGCCTATCCCAGAAGGCACCTGGAATATGCAAATTAGCCTCCTCAAGCTTGAATCCCTGGTTTGGTGATGCTTTCCAATCAGCTGGTCCCGGCTGTACCCAACGATCTTCTAGCTTGGGGAGACTCTTCGCCTATCCCAGAAGGCACCTGGAATATGCAAATTAGCCTCCTCAAGCTTGAATCCCTGGTTTGGTGATGCTTTCCAATCAGCTGGTCCCGGCTGTACCCAACGATCTTCTAGCTTGGGGAGACTCTTCGCCTATCCCAGAAGGCACCTGGAATATGCAAATTAGCCTCCTCAAGCTTGAATCCCTGGTTTGGTGATGCTTTCCAATCAGCTGGTCCCGGCTGTACCCAACGATCTTCTAGCTTGGGGAGACTCTTCGCCTATCCCAGAAGGCACCTGGAATATGCAAATTAGCCTCCTCAAGCTTGAATCCCTGGTTGGTGATGCTTTCCAATCAGCTGGTCCCGGCTGTACCCAACGATCTTCTAGCTTGGGGAGACTCTTCGCCTATCCCAGAAGGCACCTGGAATATGCAAATTAGCCTCCTCAAGCTTGAATCCCTGGTTTGGTGATGCTTTCCAATCAGCTGGTCCGGCTGTACCCAACGATCTTCTAGCTTGGGGAGACTCTTCGCCTATCCCAGAAGGCACCTGGAATATGCAAATTAGCCTCCTCAAGCTTGAATCCCTGGTTTGGTGATGCTTTCCAATCAGCTGGTCCCGGCTGTACCCAACGATCTTCTAGCTTGGGGAGACTCTTCGCCTATCCCAGAAGGCACCTGGAATATGCAAATTAGCCTCCTCAAGCTTGAATCCCTGGTTTGGTGATGCTTTCCAATCAGCTGGTCCCGGCTGTACCCAACGATCTTCTAGCTTGGGGAGACTCTTCGCCTATCCCAGAAGGCACCTGGAATATGCAAATTAGCCTCCTCAAGCTTGAATCCCTGGTTTGGTGATGCTTTCCAATCAGCTGGTCCCGGCTGTACCCAACGATCTTCTAGCTTGGGGAGACTCTTCGCCTATCCCAGAAGGCACCTGGAATATGCAAATTAGCCTCCTCAAGCTTGAATCCCTGGTTTGGTGATGCTTTCCAATCAGCTGGTCCCGGCTGTACCCAACGATCTTCTAGCTTGGGGAGACTCTTCGCCTATCCCAGAAGGCACCTGGAATATGCAAATTAGCCTCCTCAAGCTTGAATCCCTGGTTTGGTGATGCTTTCCAATCAGCTGGTCCCGGCTGTACCCAACGATCTTCTAGCTTGGGGAGACTCTTCGCCTATCCCAGAAGGCACCTGGAATATGCAAATTAGCCTCCTCAAGCTTGAATCCCTGGTTTGGTGATGCTTTCCAATCAGCTGGTCCCGGCTGTACCCAACGATCTTCTAGCTTGGGGAGACTCTTCGCCTATCCCAGAAGGCACCTGGAATATGCAAATTAGCCTCCTCAAGCTTGAATCCCTGGTTTGGTGATGCTTTCCAATCAGCTGGTCCCGGCTGTACCCAACGATCTTCTAGCTTGGGGAGACTCTTCGCCTATCCCAGAAGGCACCTGGAATATGCAAATTAGCCTCCTCAAGCTTGAATCCCTGGTTTGGTGATGCTTTCCAATCAGCTGGTCCCGGCTGTACCCAACGATCTTCTAGCTTGGGGAGACTCTTCGCCTATCCCAGAAGGCACCTGGAATATGCAAATTAGCCTCCTCAAGCTTGAATCCCTGGTTTGGTGATGCTTTCCAATCAGCTGGTCCCGGCTGTACCCAACGATCTTCTAGCTTGGGGAGACTCTTCGCCTATCCCAGAAGGCACCTGGAATATGCAAATTAGCCTCCTCAAGCTTGAATCCCTGGTTTGGTGATGCTTTCCAATCAGCTGGTCCCGGCTGTACCCAACGATCTTCTAGCTTGGGGAGACTCTTCGCCTATCCCAGAAGGCACCTGGAATATGCAAATTAGCCTCCTCAAGCTTGAATCCCTGGTTTGGTGATGCTTTCCAATCAGCTGGTCCCGGCTGTACCCAACGATCTTCTAGCTTGGGGAGACTCTTCGCCTATCCCAGAAGGCACCTGGAATATGCAAATTAGCCTCCTCAAGCTTGAATCCCTGGTTTGGTGATGCTTTCCAATCAGCTGGTCCCGGCTGTACCCAACGATCTTCTAGCTTGGGGAGACTCTTCGCCTATCCCAGAAGGCACCTGGAATATGCAAATTAGCCTCCTCAAGCTTGAATCCCTGGTTTGGTGATGCTTTCCAATCAGCTGGTCCCGGCTGTACCCAACGATCTTCTAGCTTGGGGAGACTCTTCGCCTATCCCAGAAGGCACCTGGAATATGCAAATTAGCCTCCTCAAGCTTGAATCCCTGGTTTGGTGATGCTTTCCACATCAGCTGGTCCCGGCTGTACCCAACGATCTTCTAGCTTGGGGAGACTCTTCGCCTATCCCAGAAGGCACCCTGGAATATGCAAATTAGCCTCCTCAAGCTTGAATCCCTGGTTTGGTGATGCTTTCCAATCAGCTGGTCCCGGCTGTACCCAACGATCTTCTAGCTTGGGGAGACTCTTCGCCTATCCCAGAAGGCACCTGGAATATGCAAATTAGCCTCCTCAAGCTTGAATCCCTGGTTTGGTGATGCTTTCCAATCAGCTGGTCCCGGCTGTACCCAACGA